>NC_133820.1:69949351-70274124 GCF_047830755.1 Zonotrichia albicollis
TTGAAAATTTTAGTAATTAATATTAAATTAAGAATGTACTTACATGATTTCTTTTAAACTAAGACTAGAAATAATTTAATCATTTGCTTAAGTGGGAAATATCCCTGAGAAGGTCTCTGCCATTGCAATGTTTGTAGTGGAGTAAGAACTAGGAGGAAGTAATTGAAGCAATTGCAGTTCATTTACTAGTATTGCATATGATATTGTTTTCTAGCTCCTCATTTGTGTGAAGTACAATGTTTCTGCTTTTGTTCTTCTGCCAGATAAAAGCCTTGTTAAAATGTGATGATGTTGAAAGTGCGTATCTGTAATTTGCAGCAAATTTTAGGTATATTATAACATATGCTAAACTCAGCATTGTTTTCTAGGCTTGAAAATAGCCTTAAAAATCTGAAAAAATCATAACGTAGTAAAGAATGTAAATGTATTAAGTACCTACAAAAGTTTTCATTTGTTATTTTGTCACATAACTGATAAACTATTTCTTTGTGGTACCAAATTAGACTGATTTTTAGCTTCAGTATTGCACCATATTACATTTTGCAGAAATGGATAGGGTAGGTATTGCTGCTTGCCCTATGTTTCCATGTCTTTGCTTTTCAGGTTTTTTGCTAGGTCCTAGCAAGTTCTCTATGAAATGCTCCATTTTTTGTGTTCATGCGAAATATTAATTTGTTTTGCTGTTGTTGGCAAATTGCTTTTTCTTGGAGGACGATAATTAAAGGAACATAAAATCTGAGTTCTTTTTGTAAGTGGCAAGTAAAAATGAGTCATGCACAGGGGAATTTTATTAATGGGATTTCTGTCAACTGTGTCTGACACGTTCTAGAAAGAGGGCACTTATTTTTGTGCTGCTTGTTCTTTTATCAGTGAAAATAAGCCCTACATTTTAAAAGTCTCACCATGTCTGAAAGCAAGATTGTTTCTTTAATTATATTTTGTAGAAACTTTGTATGACTTTCTGTGATAGTTTAGATCTAAAATTGAATTGCAAGAGTGCACTCTTTTTTTTTAGGGGGTGGTTCATGGCAGTGTACTGCTTTCCTTAATGGTTTCTGGAAATGTTATGAAAATGACAATGTACTTGACATTTTAGCTATTTATTAATCTTGACAAAACGATTCCCAACAAAGCTCTTCCAGGACATTTTGTTCAATGATGGCAAATCCTCGTTAGGGCAGGAAAAGGGATGTTCTTCTGCAACAGGGCTTTGCTGCTCTGTGAAGGTGCGAGTGCATTCAAGTGAGTTTACATGCAGCTGCATTGAATTGTGGAAGATTAATTTCACGTTTTTGCCATATGTCCTCAATCTGAGCACCCCCCAGTGTGTGATCAGAAGTGATATGTGTGCATACAAGGGATTAAGTTATTAATTTAGTTCGGGGTTTTTTCAGTTGAAATATATGAAACAGTAATTATTGTGAGGAATTCAAGTAGAATGTTTGTGTGTGTAATAATCTCTGTCCTCACAGGATCATATGTGCCACATATTGAAGTTGGGACTGATGTATGTTCAGTTTTTGGTTTCAGTAGGCTCAGCTTTTCACTGGAATGTGTGCTTGTTCTTTTTTGTGTTAACTTTACATCTGAGTGTCAGCGTGTAACACTTTCTAGAGACCGGTTGTATTGCAGGATGACTGTAATTTCATGCTAACAAACACTTCATTCATTACATTTCTTCATTCCTAGCCTCAGGGAAGGTGTCTGCTGTCAGAGATGATGATGATTTCAACAGTTTGAGTTTTCATGTAGGCTTCCAGCTGTTCTGCTGTTTGGGTGTTACCACCCCATCCAGAATCTGAAATGGTGGGCTTTTTGTCAGTAGAGCTCTGGATGTTTTACATTCTTGTCCCTATTTTGTCTGTACTGAGTGAGGCATAGGCAAACATGGGGAGATGGAAACCTAAAGAGAAGGTCTGGATGGAGCTCAGGGAGTTGTCTCCACTGTTCCTTGTGCTTCAAAGTGAGGTCAGTTGAATCTGAACCACTCCTGAGAGGTGTTTGTCCTCCTTGTTCTTAAAATGTACTCATAATGTAGATTTCAGAACTTCTCTGCACACTTTGCTCCAGTAATTAAGGATTCTTTTGTGAAAAAAGCTTGTTGGAATGTTTCATTTAAGTTTTTTTGGGCACACTTTTAGTTGCCAGGGGTTTATTCTATCTAGCATAGCCTTGATGCAGAGAACTTTTTTTGTTCATGGTGGTTCTGTCTTGGATATTGAAAAACAGTTATTTCCCTCCTAGACTCAATTCAAATATCTTATGAAAATTTTTCTTGGTTTTTATCCTAGATTCTCTCATACATTTTGATGCTGGCCTGAGCTGTTGTGGTCAAAAGCAGATGCACTATGTCCCTCCAGTTGGAGTATGAGCTATGGATAACTGCTCTGACTATGTATTTTTCTGAGTAGTACATCCAGATAGGAGTAGTTTCACTTATTCCATGTTTGTGTCACAGGGAGAAACTTAGTCTTCAGAATCCCATTCAGGGTTTCTTCCAGAAAGCTATTTGGTTTTACATGTTTCCTTTATATTATCTTTTAATTTCTACTGAGATGGAGAATATGATTTATCTGTGTAGAACTAACACCTTCCTGTGAAGTAATCAACTCAGAGGAATTGATAAATGATCTTACAGTCTCATTCAGGAAGTTTGAATTGAGAATTCTCATTCAAGTCTCATTCCCCCTTTCTAAGCCCCTGCAAAAACTTGTATCCTTAACACCGCAAGACCAAAAATTATTGGAATGTAGAGTGTTTCCATGAAATATTTATGAGGAAAAATAGTATTCCAGTGAAAACTGTCTGTGATGTAACCACATTATGAGACTGAGAACTCTTTGGGTTCTATGCATCAGCATTAAATGGGAAGAGCAGCAATGTTTTATTTGCTAAATGGCAGCAGCTGAAAAGCACACCACATTGCAGTGCCTCCCTCTCTACCTTGGCCGTGCTGCCTCCTTCACCCTGTCCTGGCCAACTCACTCTTTTTCCTCGTCCCCCAGGCTGAGCAAGCTGTGAAGTAAGTCTCAGTGAGCTCATTTTAAATGAAAAATTCCCTTTTTGAAAGGTCTTTATGTTTTTAGACAAAGACCTCCTTCCTTGTCCCTTCTCCCTTAGCTGTTTTACAGGTGCTGCTCCCTGTGTTGGAGGTACTGCAGACAGCCATGGACAGCCACAGGACCCCTTGGTATTCAGATGGGAGGGACATCTTGCTCCTGTCATTAAGTTTTAGCTCTCCTGAAACAAGGAGCCATTTTCAGACTTGGAGCGTGCCTTGTAGTGAAAGTTCATGGTATACAGAGGTGTTTTTTATTCTGCTGAAATTATGAATGTTGATGTTTTCTAAGTGCCTGTTGGTTATTATGAGAGCAGCCAGAGTCTTACAGGGACAGGAGTTCTGCTGTATTTTGTACCACATCTGGAATGGGTGTTCTTAGTTTACCTAACTGTCTGAACAGTGGGAAGAGTTACACATCTCCTTCATTTATGGGATTTCTTCTGTAGGTGGGACACAAGGACTTGCCAGCAGATAATGTCTGGTATCTGCAACGAATCTTACAGCTTCAGTGAGTGTGCCAAGAATTCAAGTACGAGTGAACTGGAGTATTTCTGAGGCTAGCATAGCCATTTCAGTCTTGGCTTTATCAAAAGCTGATTTGTGGATCAAACGAGAGCAGCTGCTGTGTTTGCTTCAAAATCTATCTAAAACATTTTCTACTTTTCTTTTTTTGGGATTTCTCTGTTCAGCTTCAGCTGCTCACTTTACAGAATGTTTGTGCAGATTCTGCTAGGTGCTGTTCTGCTCATCACTTATTACAAATCAATAGAATGCAATTTCTTTTGCTGTCAGTCCTTGGTACACAGGAATAGCAAATTGTAGCACCAACTACTCTCCTGCATGTGCCAGATGGTGTCTTAGAGAACATACTGCAGAGGCTTGCCATGCACCATCCTGCAGATTAAGAATATAGGGCCTACTATTTAACTGCTGCAAATCAGCAGAGAGGCACTAAACAGATTGTGCAATCCCAGTTTGCATTAGATGCTATCTGACTCATCAGGTAATTAATAGAATTTGTTGTAATATATTTGCTGAATTTGCCCTGTCTTCTAAAAATGTCATAGAAAATTATTATATAGTACTTGTGGTACAGTTGATATATAGCTCTTGAATAGAGAGGATTTTTTTTTCATAAGTCATATTAGAGAAAACCTGAAAGCCTTGCAATGCAGAGAAAACAGTACAAGTAGTCCAAAATTATATAAATTAAAAACAAGATATTGTGTATGTGCATCTGAGGTTGCTTTTTGAAAAGCATACTGTGCTTTGGAAACTGCAGCACTGACTGCATGTACCAGAAAATGTTACATTCTTCTAATTTTAAAAAGACAACTGGGAAGGTGAAGTAGGTTTAGTATCTGAACAATGTACAGATATTACATGTTAGAGCTGAAGGAACTGACAAGTGGAAGCTGCTGTCTTGACAGTTCACCATAGGGAATGCTAGCTTGGAATCGTTGGCATCATTTGTAACAGACTTTCTTTGAGTGAGTTTGCAGATGTCAATGTGCTACTTTGTGATTGAAAACATGTATTATAATTGATCTAGCTGTAATCTGTTTGTGAGGAGAATGATGTGAATGGAGAAGCAAGGAAGCCTTTTTCTGTGAAATGTATCAATAAGAAACTGTCTTTTGTGACCTTTTCTCAAAAAAAGAGCACTTTCTCAGATATTAAGTTGTAATTTTTATATATTGCTATTGCAGAGTACATTTGGACTGTTTAAACACAATGATAATATAAGTGCCTTTAAATTCCTTAAGGTTTTTCATGGGGATCACATCTAATATTTTACTTTCTTTTGAATGCTGTGCATTCATGTTCTCTTTTACATGATAGTTTTTCTTGCAGATACTGTGGAACATTCTAAAGTCCTGTTGCTATTTATGGAACTATTTTGAAGTGTGAGCCAAGTTTTTTTTCTTGAGACCATCCTAAAAATGAAAAAGATAGCTACAGATATTAATGAGAATTATGCCAGAGGCATTTGTAGTCAGGCTGTGTCAAAACTGATTTTGCTGTGCTTCTAGTGCATAAATTTTGACATGAAAGAGTTCCAAGCTTATTTTTCCACTGCAAGCAAAGTATTTTACTTTTGACATCAGCTATTGTAGAAATACACTAGAGACACATTTGCTTCATCCAGGTAGAAGTAAAATCACTGTGAGATCTGTCCTAAAATTTTAATCATACCTTTAAGATAATATTTTTTCTTTGTGTGGTGCTTTTCAAATTCCCATTCCTGTCCAGTACCAAAGTTTGGACACAGCAGTTATTCTGCTGCTATCTATTACCCTTTATTTCCCAAAGAATGTATCTAGTAGGAATTTCCCTAATTTCCTTGAAAATCTTGTAGAAAGGAACATGTTATTACCTGTGAAGAATTGATTTGCACTTGCCCAGCTGTGTGTGGTACAATGTGCATTGCTTTTGGAATACAGTACTTCAGCAATGAAGAAGGAAACATTTTACATTCATGTGATCTCACCACACCATATGTGAAAGCTAATCCTGGACACACTAATGACAATTGTTCAGAAAACAAAACTAGAAAACAGGGTAAACCTGAAATGTTTGTTTACAATTAGTCTGACAGTCCTAATGCATAGATTGCCCACCTGCATGTGTATGCTTTTTCTGTTCACATTGGTAGTAAGGATATTGTAAATTTCTCTGGAAGCAGATGATTTCAAATGTTTTCCCTGAGTGCCAGACCAATGACCAAAACCTTCAGTTAGGTTTTGTTAAAATTTTCCTTAATCTCCCTTATGCTTGAAAAATCTTTCTTGATTCTTACAGTGATTTAATGCTGTTTCTGTAGTCTTACAGAAATGGATTTTAATTGTGGGTTGTGAAGATTCAGCAGCGAACTGTACTCCTTCAGAACTGAGTGGCACTATTGTCTGCTGTCCTTAACTCTGTCCTGCACATACTGGTTCCCCAGTATCAGATGTAACACCAGGGCTTGTTTTTGTAAATGTTGGCTTTTAATTGCACCCAATAGTCACACTGAAAAAAGGTGAATAACCAAGTATTAGTTTGGAGATTTCATGGCCTCTTGCACTTCATCATCCCAGTCACTACCCTTGAGCCTCCAGCTTCAAACCTCATCATTGGTCTTGTCTGACTGTTCTGAAAGCAGCCATACACACCCATGCCTTCATAAATCCCCCTCCTGACTTGCTTATGTTCCCCTTCTCCTCCTGCACTAGTGCTTTTTGCTTGTGGCTGAGAAAGAGCCAGGCTTTGGTGGGGAAGTGTGCGAAGGACTTTTCTGGGGATAGGATGATGTATGGCAATGAGTGTGATGTATGGCTCCTTCAGTGTGCTGCTTCTGCATGATGCTTTCCAGTGCTGCCAACATTTCTATACATGTGTTAAAAGTTAACTATCATCAGGTTATTGTTTTTTAAATTAATGCATATAGATATTTCTTAATAGAAGTAAATAGATCTGCTTCCATTTTTTTTTTAATTGTGATTTTGGAAGCTGTATGGTATAAATGTAGTGATAGGGCAAAGTTTGGGTTTCCTCAATAATTTAATTCTGTGGCTTATTGTGTCAAAATATAAATAAGAATGCAGTTGTCTTTAAAACATGTAGCAAATTAAGTTTGTCCCTGAACACTAATCCTAGTGTGGTGCAATCTGAGTTTTTTTGGGTTTATTTCAGCTTCACAATTCACAGAAGCATTGGGATATAGGCAGGATAAATATTTTACAAATTATATTTTGTAAATATATTATGTGACTGTATAATGTATTTATATTACATTAACTGATGCTGGGGAGTCCACTCAACCTTGAGTAATAAAAACCAGTTTTTATGTTGATCAGTTTAATGTGAAATACAAATCCACAACCTATTTTTCTGGTTTATGTTGGTTGTTGTTTTTTTGAAGGATGAAGTTGTGCAGAGAAAAAGAAATAGGTAAGATAGATATATAAACTTTTATATGTCAGTTAAGTGGTCTGATACAAACTCTGCGTGGAATTCTCTGTTTTTCAGCTGTCCAGATTAGGGCAGTACAGCTTTGTATTTTCATTTTGGAGATAAGCTCAAAGAAAGTGTTGAATGGCCGGGTATCTAACACTTCAAAATTTAATAACGTGCTCTTATCTCTGTGTTTCAAAGTGACAGAGTCTCTGGCCCAGTCTGTAGTCCACCATTTAAGATGGATAATGCAGAAAGATCTTCTTGGCCAAGATGTTTTTCTTATTGGGCCTCCTGGGCCTCTCCGGAGATCGATTGCCATGCAGTACCTGGTGAGTGTGTTGGTTTAAATGTGTTGGAGACATTGTTATTAATGTCAGCCATTCTTTTACTAGACAAATGGTAAAAGGTAGTCCTAGAGAATCTTACAGCAAGCTACTTAGGAAGTAAATAAGTTTTTTCATAAGCGTGCTTTCCAAAGCTCAGTTTTTGTTAAAAGACAAATAGAAAGTACAGACATTTTAATACATGTTTTTCTGCTTAAATTCCAGGGGAAAAAAAAGAGTTGGAAAACTGTGTTACCATATGCTATCACAAATGGAGAAACAGTTTGTTCTCGGCATTATGTATGTTAGAAGATTAAGATATCTGCCTTGTGCTACAGACAACAAATCGTTTTTGCTTCATTACATAAAAAAAGAAATGAAGGAAAGGATTTGGGAGAGAAGTGTTCTGAGTAACATTTGGGAACAGTTATTCTGAGTGTTTAGAAAGAGTAGCTGCGTGTATGATCCTCTCTTGGAATGTGGGAAGGACTTGTCTGCAGCCATCTGCATGAACCATGGCAGCACCATGTACAAAATTTCTCATTTAAAAAGTCAGTGCCCTTAAAATGATCGGGGGGTGTGGGGGGGATGTCTGCCCCAAACAGTGATGTGGGTAGGACTAGGTCTGCTGTGAGCTGTGTCTGCAATCTGGTTGAGCAGAGGGTACACAAATGGAGGTGTATAAACAGTTGTCATAAAGATCAGGCATTCCTTTAAAAATCAAAATATTCTAATTCAAAGGCTACCTCCCTGAGGTAAAGCATAGAGGAGAAAGCTACAAGACTCTGAACTTTGTCAAGGGGAGAAAAGGTTTTTTAATTCAGCAAACCAGATGTGCTACTGGACAGTTTGATGTGTTCCTTAAAATAAATGATAAGAGATTGGAATAACCTAAAAAGAGGACTTGGGAAAACACCTGATATCCAGGGATAGGATATAGAATGTACCTTCTTATTTATGCCACAGACTGTATGCACTTGAGATCTATTAGAAAGGCTGCCGCTTACTGATTCAATGCCAAGCCAAAAAATTATGTGAAGGCTGGTCTTTCCATGTGAGCTGATACATCCTCTGGTGCCTTTAATGAAAATATACAAGCCTGGAAAACTTCTATTTGCTGTTGCTGAAATCTGTTACACTATCCTTCACAGGGCTAATTGTTGAAAAACACTCTTTTTTCCCCCTTTAGTTAAAAGAAAGTGCAACTATATCTACCTGCAACATAAAGGAATTGGTGGCTTTGTAACCCAGTAGGCACTGCAAAAGTGGAAAGAAAATAGTTTTAATTGGGTTTCATATCTTTGCTTTATTTTTTTTCATACAGCTGTAGTTGAAAGCTGCCTGTTAAGAGAAGTCTGTTAAATCAATGACATCTTTAATGGAGAAATAAGGACTAAGAGCATTTCATTATGAATCGTTTTCCTAAGCAGAATGCATGATAACCCAGATATGGAAGTAGCAGAAATACCTGTTGTAAATACATGGGGGAGTTGTTTTTATTCCTTTAAGATTGCAAATTCTAAGCATATCTCACATTGAATCAAAATAAGAAAAACAATAACCCAAGGGTTATCCTTTCTTTAATAGCCTTTCTTTAATAGCCTAGTTTTACAGATGCAGGGTGCATCTCATTACAGCCAAGGAAGAGAGGATAAGAGTAATACGGTTCATCAGTGTACTGGTAGGGCATGTGCAGGTAATAATCACAGCTACATCACGCTATAAGTGTTAATGAACTGTGAGAGTTGAACATTTCAATCTTTTACAGAAAACTTCTGATTTTTATTTGTGATTTGTAGATGCTGGCTGTTTTTCAGAGTCTGGAACCAGAAGAGTAACCTACAGGATGTTACAGATGTTCAATGGAAAGAGTATATAGCTCTTTTAGAATAGGTTTGGGGAAAATAAAAGTTTATTGAGCAGAAATTCAAACCATTTTGTTTGAGGAAGAACACTCTGTTAACATTTTAAAAATAAGAGATACTAGATTTTTTCCAGATTTATTTCAGATCACTGTGCTGCTGCCTAGAGGTTTTTTTGTACAATTATACAATTAGGTGTGTTCTTAAAGTCCAGTAACTCAGGTTATAGTGTTATTTCTGCAGTAACTTTAGGCTGTTGTCCTCAGGAGCTGACAAAGCGGGAGGTTGAATATATCGCACTGTCGAGGGACACCACAGAAACCGATCTCAAACAGCGGCGAGAGATCCGGGATGGCAGCGCTTTTTATCTTGACCAGGCAAGTTGCACTCACACACCACCTAGTCATGGTTCACAAGTAGTTTGAAGGAAGTCATGGCTTATATTATGAAAAATCAATGTGTGGATTGTTGTGTTTCTAATCCAAGTAGAAAGTCCCTTGCACAATAATCTCATTATTGTCATAAATGTTATCTTTACTCAAATCTAAAACTACTCTGTCTCTTAAGAGTACTACAGGGTTGATTTAGACAGACCATTTTTGGTAAGAATAAGGTCCATTCTGTGCAAGTTAGATAAGCACTGCCCTTGCTATGTCTCTTCCTCAACATTTGCAGTACATTAGGTGTATTCCTGAAATGAATCTTCTGATCAAGTTTAATTGTGAAAGCATCTATTCATGTGTTTAATGACTGCTCTGTGTTGTGAAACCCAAGCACAGTAAAGGAAGACAATTGGGAGATTTGATTTGAAACTTCACTGTTGACCTGGAATAAAATAATGATTTAAACACTCTTGCCATCCATGTTGCTCCAGACCAGTAGCTGATTTGGCACAATCACAGAATGACTTGGGTTAGGTAAGATTTCTCTTCATAGGTTATCAGTGGAATGTTTCCTTTCTGATTATGCAGGTAAAATACATACTTCATGTGTAATGTCTGTTTTCATAGATACCTAAAGTTTTTACAGAAGTTAGGTTTCTGGTTAGATAGAATGGGAGAGTTGCTGTGATGTAGTATGAATTTAAAGGAGTTATCTAGAAGAGTTTTTGGTTGGTGATGCTATAGAGGTTAATGATATCACCATCATAAAGGTGTTTGGTGAGAGAAAACCGGAAACTTTATTCTCTCTTTTAAAGAAACATTTTTCTTTTTTTTTTCTTAAATTCCCAATGATCTCATTTTCAGCTTCCAAATTTTCAAGAAACCTTAAAGTAGATTTTCTTGAAACCACATTAAATGGCTTTCAACAGTGGAAGATCATCAGAATGAAAAATTAAAAATTATTCTAAATATGTTTTATTTCAGTTACTTCTAGGACTTCAAATTATTTCATTCTTATCTGGAAATGTGAGGATTGCACAACAGGAGATAATTTGAAGCACTGTACTGTGTTTTAGGGCTGTAAATGGCTTCTCATTTACCAGAGGATTAAAGCATTTGTGTAGGTTCTGGGATTAACTCATAGACTATTATCACTTCCACACCTGTCTGCTGTTACGGGCAGCCTTATCCTCACCCTTGGTACAGGATAGTCAAGGCAATTGAGCCATGGTGTAATAGCATTAATTAACTAACATCTGTAAGAGCAACTGCATCAAGGACTGTAAGAAGCTCACTGAGATGTGAGATGGTCTGTTACTTGCGTATTTGTGTGTAGACTTTGATCCCAGACTTTGATTTGTACAAAGTGAGGCTGTCTCACTCTGTTTAGAGTCATCTCACTCCAGCATGAACACTCTGTGAAGATTTGCTTCTTAAGATCAAGGTCTAAGATGACCACCTTCCTCAGTTGGTTAGGAATTTTCAGTTGAAAGGCTTTTGCCAGAATCCAGCACAGCAGTACTTCAGACCAAGACTTTGCTTTAGCAAGACACCAAAGTACTAAAGTCTGTCGGAATCTGTTGCATCTTTGCTGAGCTCATGTTTTACTGATCATATTTATAACCAATGTGTGTTTAAGCTTTGAATGGAACTTAGGAAAAGAAATACTTGGTATTTAGATGAACACTTTTAAAATACTGGAAATATGAAAGATGAATCTCCTAGATAATGATGTTCCAGCTGAGGTTTTCTCATCCTGCATTTTTGTTACATGCATAAAATGTGGTACATAGTTATGTTTAGAACCATCATAGTCTAATTATTCCATTCTATTATTGAGCTATAAAATTTTACAGATTACACTGGTGCCTGAATTTCAATGAGTTAATTTAATGATTTTGAGGTTTGCAGATGCTGTACTAATTCAGAGCATTACAGAAGCCTGACAGTACTCTTCTTTAAACTACAAACCATTAACTGAGATCAGTAGGAAGCACAAACAAAATATTCCCTAAAGAGCTTGGATTGCTTCAGTTGACATAGCTGAGACAAAGAAAAGGTGAATTCATGTGAGTGACTGAAGGTAGTAGACTCTCCTTTTTAGATTTTTGTACCATTTCCTTTCTCACGCTTGCTCTTCATGTCACCCCAGAGAAGACAGCAGAGCTTGAAAGTCTGGTTTCCAGGACATCCTGTATCTGAATTCTACAGCTTCAATAAAACTTATCTGTTGTTTAAGATATAGGAGGCTCTTTGTAAGCAAGTCATAATATAGTAATGTAGTTATTTTACACTTTGAATAATAATATACTGTAACAAAATCTGGCATCTTGTGACCAGAAAGAACTTTAATTTAGTGACTCATTGGGTTTACAGACACAGAAAGGTTTACGAAGTTGTCTCTGAATGACTGTTAAGATATTGTGGTTGTTTATAGCTCCACATTTAATAGTGACAGATTAAGTGCTGTAAATTATTATCTCAGAGGTTTCAAAACATCTGCTATATTTTAATATGAAGTTATGGAATATGATTGCAGATACTTTATTAAAGTATATTGGAGAGGCGGTTCTTTGGAGGCAGTTGTTGAAATTCCATATTGAAGTATATATTGAAAGGCCAACATATCAAATATTCTTGCATATCAGTGTTTCTTAGTACTAGAGTGAATCAAGTGGGAGAGTTGGAGTTAGGTAGTTAGAAGAGATATCTGATGAAGGCTGAAAAAAAAGGGATTTATTTACCTCAGAAATGGATCACTAAAATAAAGGTAAACATTGAACTATCAAATTCACTCCCAATTAAAATCATGTAAAATAATGAATTTATGATGAGATTATGGCGAATTATTTGTTTTAATTCATGTACTGACAGCAGAAAATTTTGTTTGCTTGTCTTTACTTTGGGCCATTAATTTTGGCTTTCAGCTGTTAATTCACTGTCAAAAGCCTCAAAATTCTCATTATTTCTATTACTGAGCTAATTAAGTAACCTATTGGTTTTATTCTCTAATTTATTGCATGGTTTAATTATGTTGTATATCAAGTAATTAGAATTACTTTATATTACATAAGTATTCAAGTGGCACCTTCAGATTTTACTTTTATTGATAGAAGACTTGTCTTGCAAAATGGTTTTCTGCCTCTATAAATCTGACAGTTAAGCTGTCAACTTCATTGAGACAGTAAGAAGATTCTAATAGCCTATTGTATTTCCAAAAATTAGGGAACTAGATTTGAGTTTTTTTGTCCTTTTTTTCCCCATTTCTATATAGTTTTGCTTTTTATTTTGTGTGTACAGCTACATAAGTCACATCCCTGGTTTAAATTCTCATTTCTGCAGCCTTTTGCATTAGTAATTATTAAATCTAAGGAAATCCTTTACATTATTTTAATGTAGCAGGTGAATTTGGGAGAGCAGCTAATCCACTTTGTTAGTGCTTGAGAGGTGTATTTCTCCAGGATTGTGTTGCAAACTGCATTGTCCAGAATGCCCATTTTTGTTAACTCTTTTTCTTCCACCATTTGCATTAAATGAAGGAAGCTTCCCAAACACAAACCATGTAATAAAGTGCATAGTCTTTTCTGTTCAAGACAGTCACCTGAGGCTGGAATAAGTAGAAAGATGTCATAAGGTTGTGTGCTGAATAGTTGAAAATATGATGTCATGTTTTTGAAGATTTGCTGATTGAGCTGCATCCACTGAGTGGATATATATGTATTTCACTGTCATTTCTGTCTGTACAGAATTAGACTCTGTTTTGCAGTGTCTTTGAACTACATGAACATACTCATTTTAGTTCAATACTTTTACATCCCTAACTGCTCCAGCATCCTACGTAATACAATGGCAAAATGTAAAATTGATTGTCAAGATACCAGAAGAATAATCTTCTGACATGGCTTGAAACACTTCATGTAGCAAACAATTAAACACCCAAAGTGACAAAAATTACTTCTTAAACTATACTGTCTGTAAAATCAACATAACATGAAATCCCCTGGAGTGGCACAACTCAGTCTGGATTTTGGCATCTTTTAATCAAAGCAGATTAAAAAGGGAATTATAAAATAAGATGTGAGATTAATTGAATGAAATTATAATAATATTGGAGAGTGAGATTATAATATTTGAGAGTGTGTGTATGTGCATGTGTATGTATGTTTGTGTATACAGATAAAAAACTTTCTATATTTTCTTAAAGACATGTAAGACTGATTCAGCTTTTAACAAAAATTAACCTCTGAGTGAAAATTGTGTGATTCTGTGATTTATGAACTTACTGCCTTGGAGGTGGCAGTGGGTTTTTGATGTGCTGGGAAGTTAGCCATAGCCACATTGTCACAAAGTATAATGTCATGGACTGACTAACACTGCAGTGTCTGTGTACCTAGAACAAGAAGATAGTGAAGTCTGAAGAAAAGACAAGCAGTGCACTCAAAAGTGTGAATGTTCCTATTCATTTTCTTAGTTTCTCCTTCAAATAAGAGGAGACAAAGAGAGAAATATTAGGTAGAAATTAGCAGTATTTGGATTAAATTAATCTTTGTTGATGTTGACATAATATATCTTTTATCTAAAATAAAAATGCATGTTAAGGAGCTCTGTATGGCAGCCTTTTATCTCATAGAAGTGATTTTGGTATAATCATTTGCAGTACTTCATTCATGCTTCTTAAAGTGTCAGCATTCAACTGGATTTGTTAGGCTAGCAGCTCAGACTCTGGTATCTTGTTTTGATGTGCAGGGCATATAGATGAATGTCTGTGATGTAATGTGAGGATCATGTATTTGTAATTCCTTATAAGAAGTGTGAGATTCTTTTTTCTTATTTTTGTATCTGTTACATGTATATTCCACTTGCTTTTTGGCTGTTATTTCCTACTTTGGGGAAAGGAGCAATAGTTTGTATTATGTGGGATCATAATATCCATAGGCAATATGGACTTGATGGATGGTGCTCTGAGTCAAAGTGATTTAACAGTGATAACTAACTTCAAAATTTTTAGATATCTGACAAGTATGTAATTTTCTTTTTATTTTGCTGCTCATCAGGAAGAAAAGTTTAAATTGCCCTCCTCCCTTATTCCTGTACAGAAGATAAACCTTTCTTAGGTTTATTTGTTTGTAGGTTTTTTTACTAATAAATCTGTTAAGAACCTCAGTTTGCCTTCTGCTGGGCCTGGTTTCTGGCCACGAGGCAAAATGTTTCACATACCTGATGTAACTGTGCTCTCATACTAAGACCCTTGGTGTAAAGCACCTGAAATAGCTGGACCCTGCCAAGACAGGGACGTAATTTCTTGTCAATACAATTTGCAGGTACTGTTGCAAAAACACCTGACTGTCATGTTAAGGTAAGGGGTAATGGAAGTAAAACCAGATCACTTGATGTATGGTACTTCAAAAATGGAAAATAAAATTGTGTGGAGGAAGGTGAAATCAGTGACTGGGGAAACAAAAATCAATGACTGAAATGAAGGACTGTTCCAGTTCTTGTCACATTTACATATTTATGCTCTCATCATATGTTGATTCATTTCCTAGGATAAATTTTTCTAGCCAAGTTTTGTGATTCAAAACTCGAATAAATTTATTTCTTTAGCTGCTTTTCTTTCTGTGCCATGATACAGCATCATGAAATAGCTGCTCACCAGTTCAGGCCATTCATCCTCACTGAAACACTAACTGCTGCAGACTGCTGGATTCCCTCTTTGGACACCAGCTAGCCTGGCTGACAGTAGTCTGGTATACTGCAATTTCTCTGTCTTTTGTGGGTATTTAAATAAAAAAAGAGTGGATAACAGTATCTGCTCTGTAATTTCGCTAAACTCACAGGAGAAAAATAGCTATAAAACCTACCCAGAAAACATTTGATTAACTTAGTGGGGAGGTAGGCATAATAGTGATGATGTAGCCCCCTCCTCCATTACAGAGGATGTTGAATTAGTTGAATTAGTTCTTAAGTTACCTTTTTAATTTGACTAATCGTTTTAGTTACTATTACATTGATTTTCATTAAATTTGAACATCACATTTGGAATATGTGTAACTCAGTATGTTTGAGGCCTAAGCCTCATGCAAAAATGCAAAACTGTAGCTAATCATCATCTACAAAGTAAAAATTTTTTGTTACAAAAGATGGGATACACTTTTTTGGATGGATGATATGCCTGTTTGTTATCTCATCTTGGAATGGCATTACGCATTCATAACTTTTTTTATTAAATACATTTTATTTTAGAGAACTAGTGTAAGATTTTCAAAATATTTATTAAGGAAAAAGATAGCTTTAAGTTTTCATTAAAATGTGACATTTTAGCTTTTAAAGGGGCTGAATGTGGCTTTAGTAGGCCTTTATCTTACTGTGCAGTTTTTGCTGATACTTTTACTTTGGAGAAAGCCTTCTCATATTCAGTCATTTACTGGCAGTCCTTGTCAACTGTGGAAGTCCTAGGTGACTGGAAGTCGGCAGATGTGACACCTGTTTCTAAGAGCAGTCAGAGCAAATTTGAGATTGTAGGATTCTATTACTTCAATCCAGTAAGTAGTCATCTATTTTAGTGTGGCTCAACAGGCTTCTAGTTTGCTCAACTCATGGGGGAAAACAATAGCTAGGGAATTAAGAGGCCTTAAAGCTGAACAAATACCTTACAATATAGTCTTTGGTAGAGACATACCATTAGATATGTCTTCTACACATATCTTGAAAGTCTAACAAATTATTTTCCTCAGTAGGGGACAGTAAAAGCTCCTCATATTCCGTTCTGCTTCTCTGTCCTTTTTTTTTTTTCCCTATTATCCTTTACTTGTTTGGTAGTTTTAACAATTTAAATTTTAGAGGGTGGATTAATTGTATTTGACTTGTAGAAATGAACTTACAAGATATCAATTTCCTTTGAGTTGTGCGATGTTTGTTAGCATGGTAGGTTACAGGGACTCAAACCTCTCATCTGTGGAAGGTAGACTGTACCACATATTTAATAGCTCAAGTTTTGTCAGCCTGCTGCAGCCAGTTGCCATTTTGTTAGCTCCAAACCAGCCCAAGTTTTGTGTTGTTTTTACCAGATGGTTGTTCAGGATCTTTTTTCATCATAAGCGACATCTGGACATTACATTGTTGTGATGTTTATGAGATACAGACATGATTGGAAAGAATTGGGTGGATGAGTTTGTGTGGGATATTGTGTGGGTGGTGGGAACAAGATATTCCATTGGAAGGGACATCTGAAATGTAGGCTGCAGATGCAGAGAATCCTTACCTCATTTGTTCTCGTGTTCACTGAGTTGCTTGTACTGTTGTTTTTCTGTGTTCTTACGGTTGCTGTGCTTGACATGTCATTACAGGGATCTAGATTTCAGAGCAGGAGCAAGTCATCATCTAAAAAAATCCTAAATTGTACCTTGAGGTAGCTCCTGTAAAAGACACAGTTATTGGTTACTGTTGAGCAATTTCCAGCCTTTTAATTATAAAACTGTTCTGAAATATAGTCTGCCCATCATATTCTGAATGATGCCCAGATCTGAAAAAAGTTCTTTGGAGTTCCCCAAGAACTCCAAGAACTCTAAGAACCTTCCTCATGGATTTCAGGACAACCAGAATGTTCTGGTGTGCAATAAGCATTTTCCTGAGAGAAAAGAACTACCACTTCAGTTCTGGTATGTGAAAACTATACTGTTAAAATTCTTGTGGCTTTACAAACTATTTTGGTAAGCTATGTAAAAATGTCTTCCTTCTCCGATATTTTTGCATTTCAGCATGTGCATTGTGGTGAGCTTTTTTCTGTCCTTCCTGTTCTGACACTATGTAACTTCATCCATATGTTTATACACTGTGATTTATGTCAAAATTGGGGTTTACAGCTTTCTGCATTTTCATATTTTGCACTGCTCACCATAATTCAGCTACAGGAAAGTCAATGAAAGGCTGCCTAGAGTTGTCTTGTTCCTAAGGTGTTTTTGCCTTTAAAGATAACTTTTTTTTGGTAGGTGCAGTGTGAAACCATTGTAAGCATTCTGCATAATGTATTTGTTGCATAAAGCCACTACAATGAGAGCAATGCTCTGTGAAGTGTTTTTGCTCCCAGCCTCTGGTAGCTGCAGGTATTCCCTGGAGCAGGTATCCAGGTTACCAGCCTTCCCGAGCTCTGGCAGCACAGGTGGGAGGCAGCAGCATCTGTCCTCTGATGAGCAAAATAGTCCCTTTGCTGCAGTGACAATAAATCTGCAAGTAAACTTGTAACAAATCTTTCTTGACCTTTTAACAAGAATGAATGTTTAATCTCAGATTTAGTGACAAGGTTACATTATATACCCCCCCCCCCCCCGTCAAATTTGTGGTTTATGTTAGACTTTTAGAGTGAACAAAACTAATGAGAGAGGGAGTCAGTGCAACTCTCTCTGGGTTCTCATTATGGAGTTGTGAAGATTTGTTTCTTGGAAGCATTTTTAAAAATAATTTTCAGTGACAGATTGCAAACTTAGTTTCCTTCCTCTGATTTTTTAAATGCATTTTAGCTCCCATACCAGTCCATCAATGCACAGCTAAAACTGATGTTTTCAGAGGTTGCCTAGTTTATTGGAAAAAATTACTACTCATTACCAACCAGAATGCAGAAACAGTGTGAATCAGAGATACTTCAGCTCTAACAGTCTTAAGAGCAGACTTAGGCTACTTTACACAAAAACTTCAGAGGCAGATAAAGTGTGCACTTACTTCATTGTATTCTAGGGAATCCAGTATATTCAGGTATGCTTTGAAAATGGAAGAAACAACATTGGAGTAAATTAGTGCCCAGGGGGTGGTGGTGGTATCATTGTTATGAGGTGTCTTTGATTAGGAAATAAAAAACTGTGGTTGTGCATTCAACCTTTCCTGAATCTGATCGTAAAAGGTGCATATAGGTAGGCAAAGATAATTTGAAATTTTATTTTCCTGAGAAATAGAATTTTGATTTAAAATTTCGAACAAATTTAAATTTGGATCCTGTAAGCTGATGATCAGCAGTCAGCCCAGTGTATGTAGTAAGCTGCTTCTCTGGATTGCAATGCTAATGGAGAGCATTCTCTTTCTCAAAATTAATGATTGTTATACATTTCCTTAAATTTGCTGTCTATCCCTACAGCAGATTTTCTTAATATACCAGTTCAAGAGAGAGGTTTTTGTTAGTACTGGAAGCCTGTTACTTCAACACATCCATAGTGTGTGTGTGTCTCAACATGAGTCAACAAGATTCTATGGATACTCAAAATATTTTGAAACCATATGAACAGAATGTGTATTTTCCTCTGACTAGTAAAAATCAGTCATAAAGTCTTCATAGACTTATAATATGTAGAATCCAACCAGCTTGGCAAATAAATTGTTTGTTAAAACAAGTTCTGACTATGTCTCCAAGCTGCATTTAGAGAAAATAGCATTTTGTTCATGCCAGGTACTGGACTGTCTGCTGGAGACTCAGGTTTTCTATTCAAGCAGGTTGGAGCAGATTTTTGGCATGACCAATGACCTTCCTAGGGAAGAATGTTAGTAGAAAATTTGTTCTTTGTACACATTTTATGGGATGAGGAGAGAGGTAATTTTATATTGCCAGTTAGGTAGTGTATGATGTCCCAAAGGAAGAAAAAAATTCATTGCTTTTTTTGAAGAATTAGTTGTTCAGTGGAAGAGAAATAATCTGAGGTTTAGTCTTTGTTTAATGAATTTATTCTTATTCTAGGTTCCTCGGATACTGATTATGAGGCTAAATATAAAAGTGTTGTCTTTTTAGGAAGGGAACTTGATCTGGAGATCTGTGCTAGGATTTATGAGTGCTTTTTTTCAGTAATGTTTGCCTGAATCCAGATTAGTTGTATTAATAATTAGGAATTGTTTCCATCTTAATAGTGATGTGAAAAGTTTACTCCATGGCTCATTTGCCAGTTGTTAGTTATGCTTCTAAATTGCACAGAAGTATCTTGATTTGTCTTACTGGTTAGTGTTGTGGTGGTTTAACACCAGATAGAAATTAAACTGCAAATAAGCCTTTCCCCTTTCTCCTTTCTCCCTTCCCCCTCTAGTGAGAGAGGAACAAGGTCCAAGATGTGGGTTGAGATAGCAATTTACTGAAAGCAAACAGCAATGGAATAAGAAATGCGCAGTAAAAGCAGCAATATTAGCAACAAAGGTTTAAAAAAAAAAAAAAAGGTGCTTTACATACAAAAAGTGTTCACCACCTCACCTTAGTTCTGGTTTGCCCAGACAAAGACAAGATGGTGAGAGCTCCCTCAGTTAGTGTTTCCTAGCTCCGAGACAATGGAGAGCAGTGATGGACAACCCCCTGAAAGCCAGGTCACATTATGCCATGCCACCTGTTTCTGGACAGTTCTGCTGGGACTCTGTTCCATATGGCACTATGGCTTTTGACCAGTCCCTGCCTTTGGGGCTTGGTTTGGGCTGAGCTCCTCTTGTCCTGGTTTTGCTGCCACTTCATTCCCCAGGGCCACTTCCTGCACTGGCACCTGCTGAGGTTTGGCTCTGTGCCAGCTTCAGCTTTTGCCAGGCTCCACTGGGCTCAGCTGCTTTCATCACCCTGAGCCACACTCTCCTGAGGGATGGGATGGGAAGGGCAGGGTCCTCATGGCTGGTCCTGGCTACCTCTCCCAGAGAGAGAGTGGAGGCAGTGTTCCACCCGGGTGTGTGCTCACCCTTGGCTTCCCCTGAAGCCACACCTCGTGGTGACCTGTGTGTTATAGAACAGCAGCCTGGGCAACCCGTGTGGCTCTGAGCTCCAACCCCTCTCTGAAACCAGGGTCTTCTGTGTCTCCTCAGATGGGTGTCTGAGTCAGTTGTGTGCTTTAAACCCATGCAGCAATTAATTTGTTGTGCTGAACTCATCTTTGTTTCTACTTTATCCGTATGCATTTGTCTTTTATGTGTCTGCTTCCATATGTAATTTTTGGTTGGTTATTTTTGTATTCTGGTGCTTCTTCATTATTCTTTTTCATATTTTCCTTCTTTCTCACTGACCTATTTTTTGGCATCTATTGTATTCATCAGTGATTTTCATCTAGCATTATATGACAGGTTCTTCTGTAGGAGTTTATAGGAGACATGCTGGGAAAAGATTTCATTTGTTCTCTTTGCAACTGTGCTTGTGTCTGAAATTGTGTTTAGATGTGATAGGAATGCAAAGAAAGACTCTGGTGCCTCTAAATGTTGCCTGTGCCCAAACCTGCCACATTATTATCAGCTTAAATTTCTGCAAATCAGAAGAAGACAAGAATGCATTGTATTTCAGAGTCTTTTACTGGGCAGTAATTATGAATAGTAGATATCAAGTGTACTTAATGTACTTGAATTAATGTCATTGTAACAAAGTTGCACAAAATCATCAGGAACAGAAGTTAATTTTACCTTTTGGCTCCACTTAGGAAGCAGCCATATATAAACAACCAATAAAGTAGAAAAGAAACCGTTTTCTAACCCTAAGTTTTCAAAGGATTATCAAGTTAATGGCTGCATTTTTATTCTGGTTTTGTAGAAGACCGTACTCAGTCAGTGAATATAATTTTAAATTAAATGATTCCTTTTAATTTTATTACTCTTTTAGAAGTCTGATTACTTGTGGCCCTATTTTGCTTTCATCATCCCTGTTTGGTTTCAACACACATTCTAATCTGACGTGATGTACTGAGGATGAATTATGATGATGAATATTCAGAAAAATATAACGGAATACTGGACTTTTTTCTAAATGTCTTAATATGATGTAAATAGGTAAAACCCCCTTGATTGTGTTTTCTGTTAAAAATGCTATTACAGAATTGTTTGGTGGTGTTAAATTACCTGAAAATAGTAGAAAGAATGAAAGAATATTATGTGACATCAACATTAAAGGATGTGACATATATATATATATATATATATATATATATGTACATATACACTGTGTTTGGTCTAAAATTCTGTCAGGTTTTGTATCTTATGCTGTTGGTACAAAATACTGGAACTTCTTTCAGTCCCCATAATAGTTAAGCAGTAAAACTCCAGCTCATGAATGTGTCACCCTTCCACCGCTACTGAGAGTCATGTTGATTCTTACAGAAGTAAATGTTGTTTTGGGAAAGTTCTTGGAAGAACTTGGAGGTTCTTTTTCAACAAAAAATTGTTTGAATTAATTTTGTGAAGTTTGTTAAAATGTTGGGGGACTTTATATTTTTTTCAAAGTGTGCAGTTCGTGCAGCTACGGAAGGCAGAATCCTTGTTCTGGAAGGCTTGGAGAAGGCTGAGCGGAACGTCCTGCCAGTGTTGAACAATTTGCTGGAGAACAGGGAAATGCAGCTTGAAGATGGTCGTTTTCTCATGTCTGCAGATCGTTATGACAAACTTTTGCAGGTATGGAAATGCTGTTTGAATTTTTTTTTTTTTTTTCTTCCTCTTCTTGGTAGTGCTGGAATTTTGTTGTGAAGGAGTGAGTACTTAGGAGTC
The DNA here is from genome assembly GCF_047830755.1 of Zonotrichia albicollis. Lineage (NCBI taxonomy): Eukaryota > Metazoa > Chordata > Aves > Passeriformes > Passerellidae > Zonotrichia > Zonotrichia albicollis. The sequence continues at coordinate 69,971,388 of NC_133820.1, forward strand.
AAATGGGGGAAATTTCACCAAGGTTTCAGTGGTTTTTTTCCTATGTTGTCTACGTATGAAAAAGAGTAGTCCATGTTAACCTTGTATGAAGCCTGTATGTTTCTAAAATGGGAAAGCCACAATGTGAGAGTAACTAAAATGTCCTTGTGAAAAGATATTTAAGATGAACTTGTTGCCATGAAGTTCAGATAATGCTTCAGCATGGCAGTAGTCTTGTTGCTAAGCTTTTAAAACATTAGGATACCAAAAGAATGAGGTCAAGATGAGTATCTTGTATATTCAGTCAGTATATTGGTGCTGTTTTGCCTTTAATTTACAAAAGTATATGTAAACAGCAGTCTAAACTACAGAAAATGGTTAGAGGCTTTTCCTTTGATTGGAAATGGATTTCAGTGTGTGCTGTCATTAGTGCTTTAAGCCATTTTCATTTCTTTGGGCTTTGAGTCCCACTGCTTGGAGGGATACTCTTCAGCCTTTTCCTTTTATTTTTTGACAGTTTCAGTAGTACTTTGCACCTTAGTTCCATGTACTGTAGTTTCCAGTCACATACCTGTCAGTCTGTTACCTGCTTCCTCATGTTTCTATTGTCACACCTGTGGTTAGGTGTATGATTCAAACCCATGTGGCACAGCAAAGAAATTTGCAATAAGCCTTCAGACACTGATGTCCGTCATATTAGGTTGCCAGCTGTGCTGAAGTACCATAAAAAAAAATTGTAGTATTTAATTGGTAGATGCAATTACTGGAAGCATTATTATTATATTTCAAAAACAAGCTTTTAAAATGTAATTGTATTTAAAAAATTAAAATGAGAATTCAAACTAAGATTTGGTTGTAAAACATCTTTCTTCCTTTTAAACACTTTTTGGATGATTAAGTGTTTCAAAACTACGGGCCTCAGGCGCACTGATAATAGTATATGAATTAAATAAATCTCTTGCTACAATGCTAAATTTAATATTGTTGTTTTGTTGTTTGGGAACTATTGTATTATATAAACTAATGTTCAATTTTGCTTCTCCTGTGTGAATAATTATTGAGCATTTAGGTCTGAAGGAAATGTATTCATGTATAGTTTCAGGGAGGACTTAACTGTGATGTGAATAGAGAGCATTTTTTTATGTCAAGAATCCTTTACTTGACATAATACAACATTTAATGTCCTAATGACGGAGAATAATGAAGCTTCTAAAATGGAGATTTTAGTTGCCTTTACACTTATAAGAGAGGGAAATAAACAAGAAAAAACCTTGTTCATTGTAACACACTTTTAATGCTTTAGAACAAAATATATTTTGTGAACAGTTTATTTTCTTTTCTTTCTAAAAAGGTCTGAAAGTTATACCTTAGTCATTTTTTCTATGTTCATTTTGGAAAAAATTGTTTTTATCATCCACATATTTGACCAGTTCAAGTCTCTCTAGTTATTGCATGAAAGACGAGAACATTTGAGAAATTACCACATTTAGGCTACGGACTGGGGCTTTTAATTGAGCTGGAGCTTAGTCATCATAAGTTTTTAATGATGCAATGTGGCCTCTTTTTTTCCTGTTGCTTTGTTTTAATTTATTTAGGAGCATACCAAATCAGAGTTAGATGCATGGAAGATTGTTCGGGTTAGTGAAGATTTTCGAGTGATAGCCTTGGGCCTGCCAGTACCTAAATACTCTGGTAACCCTTTGGATCCACCCCTCCGCTCTCGATTTCAAGCAAGAGATGTTTATCATCTGCCCTTTAAGGTGAGTGTGGTAGACTGGATCATTTGTATTGACTAGAGATAATATTCTGATGTTGTGTTTTACTTACCTCATCTCTGAAAAGAGTTCTTGAGTAACACATTTTTCTTGAGGTGCATTTTTCATATTTTCATATTGCATAGTAAATTCCTGACAAGTCTTAGAGCTGCCATGGAATGTTGCAGCAGAAAAGTAAATTCCATAGCACGGCCCATTAAAGAAAGAATTTGATCTTTTTTTTTATTCTTAAATAAAATTAATTTTGTGTCAAGGAGTGAGTAGAATCCTCATGTCTAAATTAGAGGAAAAGCTAGAGAATGCTTCATATCATGACCTGTGACCCACAATATGATGCCAAAATTAATTTACTCTGTGATTTTATGTTCTATTTCCAGGACCATCTTCAGCTGTTATATTCAATTGGATCAAACATTTCCACAGAGAGGTAATTTTTCATAATTAAAAAAAGAAATTGAATGAAGAAACTATGTCCTTTCAGAATTCCATGCTATTTTTGTTTCTCTATAACTGTATAGAGACCAGAAGTGAAGAAATTTTTAATATGTGTGGGCAGATGCTTGCACAGCTTTTTCTATGCAGCCTTCATATAATGAATCCTTAGTGCTTTAGAACTTCGGTCACACCTTACTTGTGTGCGCTCAGAAGTAGTTTCAGCATCTTTTACTATATTTAACTTTTTATGCTCTAGTATTTTAAATACAGATAGCATGTATAAAACTCTGTAATTACTTTTTCATATGCAGAATTTCTCAGCTCCTGTCTTTTGCTACAACTCTCTGCTCTCAAGAATCTTCTACACTGGGACTTCCAGATTTTCCTTTAGACAGCTTATCGGCTGCAGTTCAGATTTTGGTATGTGCATACATGTGCTGTGAAATTGTATGGGTTTAAAATTGCTCAGAATTAGATTTGGTTCATTCATGTTGTTAGAAGAAGATTAATGTGAATATTTGAAAAAAAAAACCTGAAAACACTAAGAATAGTTTGAGGGAGAAAATTCTCCAAACACATAGCATAATACTGAAGAAAAAAGTATGGTATGGCATAAGATTTGTGTTGCTATTAAATATATGTATCTTTGTGCTCAATTTCTTATTTTACCCACTCTGGTAAATCACCTTACCAGACTTCAGGACATCTACAGTTTATCTGATGGCACTGAGGTAGCAAGTAGAGAGAAAAAAAACCCCACAAGTTAAAAGTGCTTTGTATTTAATGTTACATATGTGAGTCAGATTGATTGCATTACAAAGAAACCTGCTGCTCTCCACTGACACCCTAAAGTACCCAAAACAAATGTGGGCATAGGAAAGAGTTAAATTGTATGAGAGGAGGCCTACATTGGGTCTTTGGGCTGACTGGTGAATTTAGAAGAAACAGAAATGGAGAATTATGTGAAGTCGCAGGCTGTGCAGTCTCAAAGATGCAGTGCTTCCTGACTGCTAAGTCCAGAGAGAAATAGGGATTGTATATCCACAGAGTTCACAGGGACAGGTCAGGCAGCTCAGGACTAAAGTTGGGTCAGTCTTTCTGCTTTCCTGGATAGTCCTTTGTCCCTTGGACTTTATAATTCCATGGTAAAAAGTCAAAGACAACATGGAAGGTGCCTCCTGACAGAAGTCAGGAACATGAGATCTGTATAGAGAGGGGTTTGTGCCCTTTCATGTGCAGGAACGCAACCCAGGGGGGTAAAATGCCAGGAGAGTTTATTAGACCCACTCTCCAAGGTGCAGGTGTCTGTAGAAGGAACTCTAGATAGTTCTCTGCTGTCTCTTGTGCAGTCATTTTATCTATGGTACTGCTCAGCAGCACTTCACTTCCTACATATTTTATTGGATTATTAACATTAAAGCATATTAATTACTTGTGTTACTGTGGTGCACAATCCCCTCAGTTGTGCTGGATACTTACAGAGAGAATTTGTTTTCTGAATTAGGGGTCCTACATTAGATATTAAGAAGTGGTGAAAATTCAAGCTCAGTGAAATGAAGTAGTATTTGAAGGGCTTTGGGAAAAATATTGTTGGATTTTGAAATAAATTGCTAATTTTTATTCTTTGAGCTGCAAAGTGAAAAATTATTTTTAAATGAATGCCAGATGGCTTTCAGAGTAACAGAAAGAAAATGAGCCCTAAGCTATTATCTGAACTATGGAGTGAAGGAAGCATTTTATTTTACATTAGAGAATGTGAACATTGTATGAAAATGTCTTTTTAGGTAAATATAAACTGTTTCTTTTAGAATTAGTTTTAATCACTTATATTTCTAAGCTGTGCTCAGTGATTTCGATCTACATCATTTTTCCTTTCCTTATGCTGAGTCAGTGCCAAACTCTGCTTCAAGTTTAGTTAGTCTGTTTAAAAGTGTGAAGAGAGTGCATTGTGATGAGTAGTTTATTAAGTTTCTTATCTTCTGTCATAGAGTCACACAGTTCCAAAACATAATTTCTTAGTTTGAGTACTCCTGCCTGACAAAAGGGATTTTTTTTTTTGGTAAGGTCTTTTTCTGAAGAGGCTTATTTTATACATTCCATTGTAATTATTACTAATTTGAGATAATGTGGAAAAATTATATGGTATGTCTTTATATATAAATGGAGGACTTTTAAAATGCATTTAAGGGCTCCGTGATCCTTAAAACTGTACATTTACTATAGTGCAATAAATTATTTATTTTTACTGGGGTTTTTTAATGTGGAACATTATAAATAGTGTTACTGTTTATAAATTGAATTACGCATTTCAGAAAATATGCATCTCCTGGTTTCATTTCCAAGGAACTCTTCTTTCAGTTGCGTGCTTATGTAAATCCAAGTGTATAACTGAAAATCAGTTTATTTTATTTCAATTGCTTTATTTGCTTTGAAGGCTTGAAAAGATAGTGCTGGTCAAATGACTGTTGTCCACTAGTGTTTCACACAAATAGTCCTTAAAAATTTGCAATTCAGTTTCGAAGCAAACAATCTATACTTAATCAATTGAGAGAGAGTTTGAAATGCCTTTTTTCTACCAGGAAAGGCTTTATGCAGAGTGTCTTCAGTAGTCATAAATGCATTTCTCTTTCTTTATTGCTGCAGCAAAATAGTCAAAAGTGTTTCTAGTTCAGGCAGCAATTGACAGAAGAGTTAGTACTTAAATCTAATAGGGAGATAGTAAAAAAAAATAAAAGGTTCAATATAACAGAATCAAAATTAAGTACTATAAATTGCTGTGAATGTGTAGATTATTACAGAAATACAGATTTCTTGTCATATGGTTTTTTTTCTAGTACTGTGAAACTCATTTACCTGTGGTGGGATTTGTCTGTCTTGGCCATATTTGTCTTTAGGTATCAGAGCCAGTCACTGTAGCTTCCATTTATGCACAGGAAAGAAAATAATTTTTAGAACATAGTTCTTCTAATCTACTTTGGACACTTAAATTATAATGAATTATACCTGAGGAGTGCCTGTTTTGACATCTAGTCAAATACTGCTTGTAGTGGTCCTTTGTATATTTCCCTTACAGTCTTATTTTAAGTTCAAAGCTGTATATTTCCCTTACAGTCTTATTTTAAGTTCAAACCCAAGAATTTTGGGTTAATGGCAGGTGATAGAATGAGCCAATAATTTTTTCAATTTTTTAAAATTTGAATTAGGATTCCTTTCCTATGATGTCAGTCCAGCATGTTATTGACCGGCTTTACCCCTATCATCTTTTCCTTGGAAAGGAAGGCCGAACTGCAGTCAAAGACATGTTAAAAGTAAGTATTGAATATATATTTATATTATAATTCTAGGGAGTGATGGATTATGGCTGTAGTTCTCCTGATTAATGGTATGTCCTGGTTTAGGGCAAATTTATGAGGAAACTTCGGAAGTGGTCTTTTCCAGAAAGCAAATTCAAGTGGCCTCTCCCCCAGCTGGTGCGGGAGGTAAACCTCCTTTGAGAAAAGTGGAAAAAGTTGTTTATTTAACAAGCAAAGCACTCACAAACATGGAAAAATAAATAACATTAAACAATGGAACCTCTTGCTGTTCTGAAGAGATGGCAAATTCAGTGTCCTTGTATGGGCTGCAGCTCAGCTTGCTCAGTCTCTTGTCAGTCCCTCCTGCACTGGAAAGCACTGCATCCTGGGGCCTGCTGGGCCACAGCTGGGAGCTCCTGGTGTTTTTCTGGGTTTTCAGCAGGGCTGAACAGTTCCGAGAAAACAAAAAAATCAAACACAGTCCGGGGAACATCTCTGCCTCAGTTAGCTAAAAAGTAACTAAAAGCAAAGGAAAGCCCTGTCCTGCTGTCTGTGCTGCAGACAACGTGCACTGAGTGAGGAATGGGAGGGAGTGAAAATGAAGCTTCTGTGCTCACAAACTGCGCACCACCGCTTCCCCCTCCCTTTGCTCTTGGGTCTGGTTGTAAAGGTGTAGAACTTATTTCTGGGCTAAACAGATGAATGGGGATACAATTCAGCACCTGGTACTTCAGGTCATGGTACTTCATCATTTCTGTATAAAAACAGGAATCTTAAGTAAATTAAATGGCTACAGTATTGCTAATGCTTACAACTTTTGTAACAGTATTTTTAAAAGCCCTCACAAACTAGTTAATTTCATTATAGTGAAAGGTGAAACCTCTACGATCTTTGGAATATTTAGACCTCAGTTAAAGACCACAGAAAAGTCCTCATTATATAATAAGTGGTTAATAATTTGAAAATAGTTATTTGTATTGTTAAGGTAATGCATAAAAAATACCTCTGGCATTTGACGTTTAAGAGAAGATTCTAAAAAGACTGTAAATATCACATGTACAAAATACATTCACTATTGCATCATTATAGATTGTATTAGTCTCTGGATTTGGTCTGTGTTACTTTTTGTTGCTTCTTGTTGGTCAGATCTGTTTTGTCGGTTTGTCCATGTTTAATAGTAGCTTACAAAGCCTATAATTATGATGGGTTATTTTATTTATCTTTTAAAACTTAAGCACAGTGTCATCTTTTTTTAACTTTTAATATGTTGTAGCAGTTACATATGTTGCTGAAAATTAGCATTAAAGCATTTTAACCAGCTCTTTCAGTCCTGAAAATTAGATATTATTTCTACGTTCATATTTAGAAATAACCAGCTTTGTAGCTAGCAATTTGGTTTCCCTAAAACCAAGTTTATGTGCGAGGCAAATGTTTGCCTGACATCCCTGCTGACACATTCTTCTCTCCCCTCCTTTTTGCATTGGAGTTCAGTCCTATATTCCCTATGTAACTGGGCTGCTCTCCTACTTGTCTTCCTCAGTTTTGGGATGGACAGTCCTTGCATTTGATTAGAAGGTTGTCCTGAATGACTTGCTAGCTTTTCTGAACCATCAAAGCTGACTCTGTGGGGTCCTACCTACCACTTCTTCAAGTAAGCCAGTATGGCCTGAAGTCCAGGACCAGAAGTAATTTGTCACTTGTCTTTAACTGTTGCACAGGAATTTCCATCTGAATATGAGGAAGAACTGCTTTATTGTGCGGGTAACCCAGCACTGGACCCCTGAGAGGTTGTGGGGTCTCTGTCACTGGAGATTTTCAAGAACCATAGGGACACAATCCTGTGCCCTGTGCTCTGGGATGACCCTCCTTGGGCAGGGAGGTTGGAGCAGATGATCCTCTGTGGTCCCATCCAACCTGACCTTTCAGTGGTTCTGCATCATGCTTTCCTTCCACCACAGTATGGGCTGGTTAAAGTTGCCTGTAAGATCAATCGTCTGTGTGTAAATAGACTTTTATCTGTTAGCAGAGCAGTAACAGTCACTTCTATTTTAATATGCCTTTATTTTAAATACTTTGTCATTTTGTTTATTCCTTCAGTTACAGACAGAGAATGTCTTTGTGTTCTACACCATCAGCTTAATGTTCTATTTCTTTTCTTTAACTTTATGTTGTGCATGCTTTTGCTTCTTGTATAAGACAGTTTGATTTGGCTCATAAAACTTTCTTTCTAAATAATAATCTGCTTTTAAGTACCTATTTCATGGAATTTTCTGTGTTAATTTTCCTCTTTTTGAAGAAAGTCTTCCGCATCACTACTTTCACAAACTTACTATGTCAACAAATACACATAATCTTGTTTGGAATTTAATTCTATTTGGGCACCACAAATCTTGTTAAGCAATGAACCTTAAGAAATACAGAAAATAACTGGTTGTATTGAGGAACATCTGTTTATAACGATGTTATAGCAATAGCAGCTCCAGAACTGTATACATTTTAATAAGAGATTTTTTTTTGCATTCTATAAGAATGGAGAGGGAGAGGAGTCTACCAGAAGCAAGACTCCTCTTTTTTATGGGTTTCATAAGAGTGTCCAGATAATAACTTCTGCTGAATACTTCTTTTTGTGTAAAAGGACATGCTAATCTTAACTGAGTGTAACAAGAATTGAAAAAAACCAAAAAATACTGGAAGTGTGTTGGCATTGATGGATTAATTTGTGTATTCAATCACTTCTTAAGCTCAGCTAACATTTAAAGAAAAAAACCCCAAATTTCAGATAATGGAATGTACAGTTTAGGTGTCACGCTCAGACGCAGATACGGGATGTAGTAATATAGGATTACATACCCTAATTTCAGGGTATTTTCCCTTCCAGTCAGCTGTTGGAGCTGAGAAGTGAGATAGACTGTGGTTATGCCAAACAGGTAGTTTTGGCAGCTGTTAACTGCTGTCCATGTTTCCTGAAGAGATCATATTCTTAAAGCACTGTCTTCCCAAATGTTATCTTCAGCTTGGAGATATTCTTTCCTTATGCACCTTGCTTACTGAGGCAACACCAAGATCTAGACATTACTTGTAATTCATATGCTCAGAAATGAAATAATGTGACATATTGACTTATGCCTCCCCTGGGAGGGAAGGTATTTTCTTGGGAGTGTTTGTGGATGAGAAGCTTCAGGCGAGCCAGCAATGTGAGCTTTGAGCCCAGAAAGCCAGCTGTACCCTGGGCTGCATCAAAAGCAGCTTGGCCAGCAGGCTGAGAGAGGGGATTCTTCCCCTCCATTTCCCTCTGGTGAGACCCCACCTGGAATAATGTTGAAGAAAAAAGGATGTCTATCAACCAATTTTTTAAATTTGATTCTAATGTAACTCCTTGTTTCAAACTAGTTATCAAAAAAAAGATGCATTTAAGGATTGTGCACTAATCCAGCATCAGCAGTGGTCTTTAGAGGTGCTTAACATACAAAAGCATTTGTACAAGAGCTACAGTTTGCAGCACTCATTAGTTCACTAGCTTGCAACAGTCAGGACAAAAGTACCAAAATGAACTTGCCAGTGATGTGGCTTTGTTTACCCTTATTTGAAGTTTCTGCACTTTGGCAACTGTATCAATTTGTTCTCTTATTCTTAAAGATGATCCTTAACTCAGAAGATCTGACAAAGGAAAATACGAGTTGGTTGAAATTTTGGTCTTCAAAATTATTCTGTACTTTCATGAAATATTGGCATGAGAAATTATTTTGACTGACAAATGAACATTTGAAACATAATTGTAAAAATTAAGTTTTAAAGTAAATCTGTGGTTTTTCTCTGCAAGACTGAGACATGGAGAGATCACTGATTTCAAGGAAAACAGCTTCCAGTTAAACATTCTCAAACAATAAGCTTGAGCATGTTTCCCACAGCACTGCAGTTTTCTTTTCTGTATGCAGCTGAGAGGCTTTTATAAAACTGATTGGCTTCATTTAGGCTAAGCATGGTGGGGAATAAGAGGCTCCACATTTTCTATACTTATTTCTTCATTGTGCATAAATGTTTAGTATTTTACAGCAGATTTATTGGATGTTTTGGGTTTACTCTTTTAATTCTCACATGCCTTTTGTGCACCTTTTTTCACAGTATTGGAAACACCCACTGTTTGGTTTTATTGCCTTCTAATCAGGAGAATCTTTCCATGAGATTTTAGAAAAATACAGACCGAAGATTTTTGTCTTAATAAATGAGCAAGTCACTTTTAGTCTATGTCCTTTTTTAGCTTCACTCTAAAGCCCTAGAATTTTCCTACATTTTTTTTCATGCTTTGATTAATTCTGTGTTTATTGTCTTGATCTTATATCAAATAAAAGGTTTTTTTGTTGCCTTTACTCATTTCTGTATACTTGCACATCCATTTTAATCTTACTTGACCTCCTCAATGAAAACTTTTTCCCTACCTCACAGTACATAGGAGTGCTTGTAAGACTGGAATTCTATTTCATGTCTAGACAAGAAAGAATTCTTCAGAATTATTTTCTAAGATATTTCTGTTGCAAATTTTGTTCTAAGAAAGGATTTGTTTCTCTCCTACTCCTTCCAAAATACTTTATAATCTTTGGGGTTTTGCATTAATAGATGTTCTTAGTGCCAATACATACCATTGTAGTGGAATCTGTCAGACTTCATACATCAATCCATCCCATCTTGCACTTGCAGTTCCTATTTTGCTCCTTGTGAAGCAGTTCAGTCCTCTGGTTCTTTGGAAAATGCTCTTTCTTTCCCATGCAGATAATCTTCCAGCCTTTGCATGTCTCTTTTCGATAGCCTGGCTGCCTTGTGGGCTCAGCTGAGTGGTCATCTGCAGCTCTGGCTCGTGTTAGCTTTCTGTTTCTTTGACCAGTTGGATTACTGGTGTATTCTTTGCATTTTCCATTTTGAGATATTGCCAATTGTTAGATGCTTCCAAGTGGTCAGAATTCCTCTTCCTTTTTCCCCTAACTTTTACAGTTTGCCTTTTCTTGCATATTCTTAGGCATGCAGAACGTGGCCTGCTGATTATGAGCTGCCAGACCACTTCCCTGGTTTTTGGTTACTGATCTATTCCTTTTGCTTTCCTCTGAGTCAGTGAGGCTGCCTGCTTCTGGATTTCCAAGTATCTCTTAAACTTTCTGATATTGAATGGGCTTGGTAGTTGTTCTCTCAAACCACAAATAATTTTTTCCTTTGCAGCTATCAGCTCAAACATTTTGTAGAGGAAGTTGTTTCTGGCTCAGCAGAAGTGTTTAATGTGTTGTACATCCATTTTATGCTATTCTGATTCCATTTCTACCTATCAGATTTCTAAATGAATAACTGATTTAAAGAGACCTGTCTTGGTCTGAAAGCCACAGGCAGTTTTGTTTGCTGCTCCTGTTCAGGTGCAAATGTGGTATTTACTAGAGATGTGAGATTGTTTAATCACTAGAGTATTCAGTTCAGCAACATCTATGTAATTACATGTCATAAATTCAAGTTAATTAGATGAATTGTGTAGATTGTGTAAATTCAGTAACAATTTGCGTATAGACATTCCTCTTTCACTGCCTTGACTTAATGTCTACAATGCTACAGAACCCTCAACAACAACACAGAAAAACAAAGAAAATCCCACTAAAACAAAAAAACCCCAACCAGTCAAAAATATACCTTAGAAATTTTAAACTCCTAAACCTTTGTGTGCAAGTTCTGTTGTTGCTGTCTCTAATTCCTTGTTACCCAGTATCCAGCCTCTGCTGGTGCAGGTAATCCAACTCACTCACAGTTGTTTTCTCTTGTTGGTAAGGGATTTAGTGTACAAGCAGTTGGCAGTTTTGTATAAAAGCACCCTTAACTCTATACAAAATGCCATTAAATTAGTAAGAATATTGCAATTTATTAATGAAGATAAGAATGAGAACATTTGGTACTTGCTTTCACAGAATCATAGTTGGAGTGTTTCTTAGAATCATACTTGGAGATAGTACTTAGCAGGCATTCCTGTCCTCTCTTTTTGTCTAAGAATTTATTGGTATCTGAAGTAGACTCAGCTGTTACAATAAGAATATAATTTGGTGCAGCCCTTTACTAAAGCACATTTATCTTAAATACGTGTTTAAACAGTATTTTTGTAAGCTTTTGCTCCAGAATATAAATTTATAAAGTGAAGAAGAGAAAAAGCTTTTGTAAAAATCTGTCTCAGTTTTGTTTTTGAACTTTGATAGGCAGCACTATGAATCCTAGTAGTAATAATACTATATCCATTTTAAGAGTGATTTTACATTTATGAATTCTGTTTAAAAAACTCTGTTTTCTAAGAATGCTAATGAGCTGGACAGTACTTCTTTTTCTTTTGTTTACTCAACTTTCACTCTTTTGACTAAAATCGCTCTATGAATTCAGTAGTTCCAGTTATTAGCTTTTTTTGTGCATAAAGTCCCCAACATGACTCTCATTACTGAAGTTATTTAATTATTTTCGTGCTTTCTATGTACAGCAAATACAAAGAATATCATGCTTGAAAGAGAATTAAGAAAACATATGTCCTGTTTTGTCCTTGATATACCCAGAACATGCTGAAGGCTTAATTTGTACAGGTTGTCCTCAATTTTCATTGTGTGAGGCAGCTATGAAACTAAGTAAATGCAATGTTTGCTGGTTATTTTAGTGGTAGTCAGATGTTTAAATCTGCAATTGGTTATAATGAGCTGCAGAGATAGGTGATTTATTATTACACATGCTAAAGGCTGTGGTTCATTTCTTGTTTTATTTTAGACTGTCAGGCCAAGACTTGGCAAAGTCACCATGTGACATTTTCAATTTATATCTGTCACTACAGTCTGAATAAGTATACAAACTCTCTGCTTTGGTTTTAAATGTAAAATATATGGGCCATCTAGAATGTGAACACAGCTATCTACAGTAAAAGTTGAAGTAAATGGATTTAGGACTTTGCAAGCAATTAATCGTGAATATGCTTCTGGCATTATTTTAGAAGAAACAGTTCTAAAACCCAGAAAGTTGTATTTAATAATTTATTTCCTCACCACTGAATTTTACAGCGCTTTGAGCTTCAAGATTCAGAAAAACACTTGTTTCCTAGGAAGATTACCAGAGTAGAAAGTGTACATGGAAACAAACCCTTTAAAGCTGATGTAACTGTCCAAATTGGTGAAAAAGAAGTGGCATTCCAGGTATGAATTTATATATTCATCAAATATGCTTTTAAAAAACACTAACTTGTTTTCATCTCTTCAAGAATTTGACACACTTGGTAGTAAAAGTCATTTGCACTGAACTTTTTTTTTTTGGTAGTATAACACATGGTATTTATTGGAGACACATTTAGATACTGGAATATTAGTTTATGGATGCACATTATTTTATTTCTAGATAAAGTCATAGTTTCCTCCATGTGAATCATTACATTTTGGATGAAAGAAAAAGCCATTCATTTTCTTTTTTTTTTTGGTTTATTGGATTAGAATAGCAGAGAGTACTTATGATGTTCTTAATGCTGCTTTCCCTTTTTCTTTTTGTAAAAACAATAGTCTGTCTTTGTTTACACTTCAAATAAAATCTAATGAGTGCTTGGTAATGTTCCGACACAGGATGTTGGGAAAATGGAAAAAAGTAATCACATCAAATATGATTAGTTTGAGTTTCTTCCAATGAAGTTTATGACCTGCTAGGTGGTGAAATAAGTTCTTACTCAGGAAACAGATGCTGATCTGAGAATTTGAAGTTAATGTTGAATTTGGAGAGTCTAGAGAGTCTGTAAAGAAGGTGAATTAGTGGGAGTCAGAGAGATTATAACAACATTGGTGTGGAATACCACAAGCGAGTTTGTACCATGACAAAATGAAGAGGAGAATCACAGCAAATGGGAATTTTTCAGGAAGAGTTGAGTCTGTAGGAACTTGATTCAATTATTTTCTGAAGTAAACATTTTTGTTTTCATTTTGCATATAGGCGATACATTCTGAAAGTACTACTGCAGAATGCCTCTCTTATACTCTCTGAACAAGAGGGCATAAGAAATTTGTAGATGAAACAGTTTCCAGACTAGAGCAGGAAGTGGAAGTGTAGAGCAAGAGCCTTAATGTGGTGAACAATTTAATCTCTCCAAAGTTTGGGTCAAAGCAGTTCCTCCAGATTTTCACAATACTAATTGCTCTATCCCTTCCACGTTTCTCTGATGAGCAGTGAGTATTGGTGACTTTTTATTATACGTCTCTTTCATGAACGGCCTGAAGTTCTTTGTGTACCCCAATGCTGTAATTGTATTGATTCACATTTTGTTATTTTTTTCATGAAGAATAGGTGAAGGAGTTTATCGATCAAAAATTACGGGGTTTAGTTTTGTGACAGTGGCAGTTTCAAGTTTGATGGATGACCATTATCAGCGAAATATTACAGTAGTTTTGGACAAGCATAACCTAGTTCACACAAAGCTTAGAGTTATCACAGTATAGCTTATTTAGCATTTTGATTTACTTTTTTTTTCTTATAGGTTCCAGCTGGAACTGGAATGTTAAAAAATCATTCTCGATCAGATACTTTCATAAGGACTTCCAGCCATAATCAACTGTTGGCAGAAATGATGCAATCCCATATGGTTAAAGATATGTGTTTAATTGGAGGAAAAGTAAGAATTCAAATTTCTATTCTCCCTTCTCCCCCATGATCTTTATAATGCAATCTAATTAATATTTTTTAACTTTTTAGGGTTGTGGCAAAACAGTTATTGCCAAGGAGTTTGCTGATATACTGGGATACAGCATAGAGCCCATCATGCTATACCAAGTAAGGAAACTATCTGCTGGATGATTATGCTTTAAATATGGTCTTAGAGACTTCCTCACAACACTAAAGGTGTTGGGTGTTTTTGCAAGTCCCAAGCCCTGTCAACCTTAAGAGCAATGTCATAGCCAGTGGTCATTTGGTACTTGTTTGGAAAGAATTATCTGTCTTAGGTTGTCTTAACATCATGGCATAGACTGAAAAACTACAAGATTTAATTAATCTGCTTGCTTTTCACACAGAGATCACATGTGTAAGGTTGTCTCCATAACCCTGAGGAATGAAAGTGCTTAAAGAAAATATGAAGTCAAGGGTCTCCTATGACCTTGTGAGTCAAAATACACCATATAGAACAGGATACACAGTTGTAAGTAATAATTGGCAATGCTGCAGGAAAACATTAGCATCAGGTTTAATGCAACACACTGGTCTCTTTCTTCCATCCCTTTTCTGCTTTAATTTATTCCCAGACAGCATGGAGACCTCCAAAGGAAAAAGTAGCATTGGCATCTGATTTAAAAGTGTACTGGCATGTGGGGAGAAACACTGACAGAGATGGGTGATGAGGTTGAAATGTTGGAAAAGTGAGAGTGAAATAGAAAAGAGAAATACTGATGATGATAAAAAAGACAGTCCATTTTATGTTCTCCTGCACTGCTGAGAACGTCCCCAGACAGGGTCCCACTGCTTTTCCTTTCCCCCCTGTGTGGCTTCAGCTGATAAGGGCGAAGACTTTGAAGCTCTGTCTGCATAACTGGAGTCAGATGGATGACTTCTGCCCTTTTCTTATACTTAAACGTGGCCAAGTGGGAGCAGATTTGGGTTGCAGGTCTACATATCCTCATCAGTGCTGTGCCATGTTCATAACAATATACCAGGATTCCCAGCAGTGCCTACTATCTTTGGTCTAGTAGCCTTCTGAAATAGGTGTATAGTTTCTGAGCTAGAACTCTGTGTCCAGCTGTTCTGCGTACTTCTCTCTGTACTTGTCACTGTAAACACAGTTTTAAATAATCCCAGAAAAATAACTTCTGCAACTTGACAAACCTGCTTAAGGGTGAGCACAGCCTAACTCTTGTATTGTTGCACATGATACAATATTTGGTATTCACCAGCAAAATTAGATAATTATTTGCTAAAAAACATGGCCACTGTTTCTCAACTTCCTACCTTTATTTAGTATGGCTTCTATGAATATGAGCAGATGGTTTCATTTTTGGAGTCACATGAGCAGAGCTGACAGTGGAACCATTTAGTAAGCATCTTTCTTTGAAAGGGATCTGTAATTCCTATAAAGATAAAATCTAGGAAAGGATTTGAGGTCTCACTGAAGGGAGTTATTTGCTTTGGTTTCACCAGGGTTTAATCAAGCTCACAGGGCAAAGGGGTTTTATAGAAAGGCTTTTGGTGATATCAAAACAGTATCAATAAAGCAAATAAATGACTGAAGGCTGCTTGTTCATTGTAAATTCCTGTATAGCCAAGACTAGGTGAGATCCACATATGTGTCTATACGTATAAATGTTTCCTAATGTACATATGTTACATACATTACATAAACTCAAAAGTTTTTGCAAAAAGCAGTGTATAAAAATACATGAATGTAGCTGAGCTGTAAATAGAATTTCAGAATGCATTTGTTTTTCTAAAAATATATAACCTATCAGGGGCTTTGCTTAGCAAAGTAATAGGATAATTTAATTATGGAACAAATGTTAAATTTATACACTAATTCAGCAGTGAAGACTATGAAAGTTTGATAATGCTGTAAGTTTAGCATATTTTTCTACTTTCATTCAAAAAAAGTCTTCTGGGGTTTTTTTTCAGAGAGACATCATACAGTCCTAAATCCATTTCTAAAATTAAGGAGGCTTTTCTTTGTTCTATAGTTGTTATTTACCTTCTGATAATTTTTGCAGGCACAAAGATGAGTAGAGAGACATTAACCTTTGGTCTGAAGAAATAGAATCGTTTCTTCTCAGGCTGACTGAAGAAATTAATTCTTGGATTTTTTTTTAATCTATGTATGTGTGTATATATATGTGTGTATATATATATAGTCTTTACTTTTAGTATTTGCTTCATTGTTCTTTGCAACTGAAGTTGATTGAAGGACCTGAGTAGTGTGAAAAGATGTATTTCTCTGTATTGATTTCGCAGAAAAAACAACTCTAAAAGTTTTTGTGTTGTGAGGTGAGGATCAAATTTACCTAAAGCAAACCTTTTGGAACGTGGATCATCTCTTATACTAACAGTTGGCTGAGAGAGCAGTTCCTGTCTCATTTGTGATATCTGACATCATTACATGGATTTCTCATTATACGTAGTTCCATGTAGGTAGATTGCTGAGAAAGGAAACTCATCCTGATTAGGAAAGGTTTGTTTTTAAGTTGCCTCTTAATGCAGTTAAGCAACAGCAAATGAGAAGCAGTAGCCAGTTAGTGCTTTGTGGACTGTAACTAGGGAACTTTTAGTCCAAATGCTTAAAATAAAATATTTTCTCCCCCCAGAATTTCAGAAGAGAAAAAAAGTAGCAGTCGAAGTCATGTTATAACAGTTTGCCAGCAACTTGCTCCTTTTCTTCCCTAGCAAAACCAGTTTTGTAAGCATATCACTAGTGTTTGTGTACTGTGGTGTTTTTGTTTCTAGGACTTTTTTTTTTGCCTGACCTCATAATTTTTTGTTACCAAATCCTTCCAGCTTTTTATTTGAGAAATACTAACAAATGATGAATCCAAATATGCATAAAAAGCAGGAAACATACATTCTTCACCTCATGATTGCCAAGAACATGATTAGTACTACAAGCCATGAAAAATGCCTAGGTTGGAAGCTTGTGTTGGTATTAGCTGCTGCAGGGAATGCAAAAGAAGTTACCCTACTTAGTTTTTCTCCTAAACATATTTTTTCCTGTATACAAACTGCTCTAGAAAATAAACAATGAAATGTAAAACACATAAGTTAAAATGACTGCTACAAATTAAAATAAGCTTTTTGTTTCACAAGGCAATATATTGCTGCCATTTTTTTGTCCAAAACAAGAGGAATAATTAATTCTTACACTTCAGTGACCTCCCCTCCAATGGGAGGCCTTTTTAGCATTAGAGTATTTTAAGATTAGTTTTAATATCATATATTTAGTGATTTAAATAAAACTTTTTAAAAATTGAGTTAGGGTAAATAAATAAAAACAATAAATCACTGAGCAGGTACTTAGCCATAAAATAAGCTCCTTACAAAAACTGTGCAGGTGTTAGCAGTGGTATTCCTTTTTAATCATCCCTTAACTGAATCTCATTCAACCATTTAAATCACAATGTTATATTCATGTTATATTTCAGAAAATATTTTGCACAAAATGCTCTTCTGAGTTTATCTGCTGAAAATTAATGGATGGTTCTCATGGTTAGAATTAGAGATGGACGTGCTGTACAGCATACCAGGCTCCCAGTCAATTCACACTGTATGTTGTTTCATTTCTCTAGAGGTGAATTATCCAAAGGTGTGTTAGTTAAATATTCATTACAGCATTTACTAGCTGCTGAATGCACAGTTCTTAAGCAAGTCCTAAGCCCACATTTTTCTCTCTTTTATAAAAATGTTAATGTCTAATTTGTTAATTATATAGAAAAGAGTGTACGCAGCAGTAAAACAAGAGAAATACAACAGTAAAAACATGGTATGGTTTTGTGGATTTGAATGTGACTTTAAATTAGATAAATGTGGAAGCACTGAAGGAACCAGACTTTGAACTGTTATTTTAGGGCTTTTAAGGAAATGTAGAAAAAGGAAATTATTCAGGCTGTATGATGTAATGTATTCTATTTTTATTCTTTAAAGTTCAAAGAGTTTAGGGTTGTGAAAAAGACATATGCAAAAGCTACAATTACAATAGAAAATATGTTTTTATCTGATTCTGGGTTGTGCTCACAGCACAGCCTGAGCAATGAATTTAGTCTTCCAAGTCACAAAATTACTATTATGTCTTTGTTTCTCTCGTGCTTACCTGTTGTAGTTCAACATCTAAAATATGTGTGCTGGAGGATATGCTAGATTTTGTCTTTGGTTTTTTCCTTGAGTATTATTTTGTGCTAGGCTATTTACCTTTGATAAATTCTATGTTACAGGCTTCTTTCTTACCCTGTTCATTATTCTCTGATGCTTCCAGCAGTATTTTCCTCCTGAGAGGTGGAATGTCATGCTGGTTTGTGTTCAAGATTAATGATAAAATCTTTGCTCCTTCAGGTGGCTTCCATATGAAAGAAATTATTCTTGTTTGCTCCAGGTGTAAATTGCTGCCCCCTTCTGTGCACAGGCTGTGTACAAGTTGTCATAGTCTTGTGTTTTGTTAAAGAGGCAGGCAGGAGAAAAGCTTTTATTCTTGTTTCAAAGGGGTGATATTGGCAAGTCTAGAACTTCCAGAGACTATGTAGCATTTAGTGAATAGTTTTGTGTGTGTATTGCTAATACTCTTTGGAAAAGTAGTTGAAGATTTCCTGCTAATCTTCCTTTATTCTTGGGAAGAACAGAAGCAGTTTTTTAGGGAGAAAGCACGTACTTGTAATTTAAGAGACTAGATCATAATTATATTCTTCTGATGGACTGATACTTCCAGGATATGACAGCTAGAGATTTGCTCCAGCAAAGATACACTCTTCCAAACGGAGACACTGCTTGGAGACCATCACCACTTGTCACTGCAGCTCTGGAAGGAAAGCTTGTTCTTCTGGATGGCATTCACCGAATTAACCCTGGCACTCTAGCTGTGCTCCAAAGGTCAGCAGGGCAGCTTGGACAGGTTGGGTGCACGTGGTGTGTGAACTGAGGGCATGCATACTGAGACCTGAAGCTGCTGCTGGTGCATGTGGCTTTGGAACTTCAGGAATACTGTAAAGATCAAGCTGAGCATTACAGTTTCAATGCTTAAGAGCTGAAGTAATTCTTTAATTTTTTGTAAACCTAAAATAATGCAGGAAATTTCAGCCTGTTGGAAATATAGAATGTAAGTTTGAATTTTGGAATGAGCTAGATTTTATTCTAGAATTATGAAATCTGAGAATTAGTAATATTTGTTTAACAATTTTAAAATGCAAGATGTCAGAAAACATTTGAAACACTTTGAGTGCATTCTACTTCTAAGCAAGTAGGTTATAATATATGTTACACAGCATACTTTATATTGACTGCAAAGATCTCTTTCTAAACATTATTTCATAATTCAATAAAAAATAAATTAAACTTTGCAGAACACAGTAATAGCAAATACTGTGTTAATAGTTATTTATACTGTTCAGTCAAAATTTTATGCCATGTCGTATGCATCCATCATATACTGTCTTTTTCAAATCAGAGGACATAGTGAGCTTTAAAAGCACGTTACAGCGAAAGTATTTTCTTCTTTCTATTATTATATATATGTGCAGAAGGACAGAACAGAGATTTATACTTGCCTGTGTTTTTGCCTTTTCATCTGTTTAGTGTTCCTTTCTGATTTTTATATGTGCATATCACAAAATAAAACCTGGACTTGTATGTATATTAATCATTAAAGCCAGCTGAAAGATAGCATTTCAAGAAATAAAAGTATATTATTTGTTACAAGCATAACATAAAAGCAGTTTCGTGCCATTTATGCACACTCCACTGTTAACACAGATTATTTTACTTTTCATGTTCTTACCATATGGATTTAAACTAAGTTGATTGACTTTGCACCAAAACTTATGTTATTTTACCTCCATGCCTGGATGCATGTTGAGTTGGTATCATTTTTTCTTTTTACTGAGGTGTATTTTAACTGAGATAACTTTTAAAAATACCCGTAGCTGTTACCTGTAATTTAAAAATTAATCAAAGTTAAGATAGAGCTTATTCTTTATTTTCAGACTAATACATGACAGAGAACTGACTCTCTATGACGGCACCAGATTGTTAAGGGAAGATAGATACCAAAACGTAAAAGAAGAATTACAGCTCACTGATGAGAAACTACAGGAGAGGTAAAGTATCAGCTGCAACTATAGAATGCAAACAACATTTCAATTTTATAATTTTTTCTCTAATAAAAAAAAAAAAAGCAAAATGCTTTTCTGTTAAACCGATTCCTTCTAATTGCTAAGAGAAGCATCTTTTAAACATAAGATTCCTCCTTAGCTCTATTTCTTTTTGTCGTATGGCAAAATTATGTCCTGTTTATAGAGTGCTTGAGCTAAAAGGAAAATATTCAATAATGTTTAAGAGAAGGAGATAGAAATTGAAAAGAAATTTTAACTAGGTACAAAAATAGATATAAAGCTATATAGTACCTAATTTTGGAACATTTTATTAAAAGTCTTGGAAAATAAAGCTAAATTGAAGATAAATACTACTTGTTACTTTCTTTTGCCTCATGAGCTAGAAAGCTGGTATTTAATTTACGATTAATATGGGGCAGGAAATCCTAAGGATGGGTTGGGACCCATAATGCTTATTCTTTTTGTTCCTTTACTTCCACTTGTCTGCTAGAAACATTCCACAGATAGAAATGTTATGCTGCAGGGTGTGCATGTGTCCAAACTTTGAAGAGGCCTGGTGGGTTTGTAGCAGGGGTGCACTCATGATATGCCACACATTTTCTCTCAGTTGTCTTGCTGAATCTGATTTTTTTCTTTGGCCTCCATAGTCTACCCTTTAGAAAAGCTGCTTTTCTTTTACTTCCTAGTTGTTTCCATATTTCTGGTTCCCTTTTCAATCAAAATACAGTGGGTTTAAAAAAAATAAGGCAAGAACTGCTTCTACAAAACCAACAAAACCCTCAAATTTCATTCTAAGCCTACTTGTTGCAAATTCTGTCCAGTCTGCAGAGGCCATACACCTAGCTAGATGGTAATTTCCTGCATTTGTTTTATTTGTGTGAAGAACTATATATCAAGGAAATGTTCTATTTGTCAGGATTTTAAGCGCAGACTTTGAAAAGAGCAGCGAAAAGCTCCAAGGGCCCACCTGGCATGGTATCCCTACTTTGCATCACACCTTTTACTATGAAATATGTCTGTTGTGCCAGTCTCCTCCCTGCTCTGTGTTCATAGTCTTGTCCAACGTGCTTTTAGGCAGAATGGCAGTGGCTGTGCTGTTTTGCTTAGTATCCTTTAGCTCATATCCAATATACTCCAAAAACCTGGATAGCTCATCACACATTCATCTTCAGAGCTGCCACTCCTAGTGGATTGAATCTCTCTCACAAGAATAGAGATGTACATCTGGATCCTGCACATCCTTTTTTGTTCTAACAATGGCTGTTTTGGCAGTGCTCTCCCTTTAATCTTCATTATCTGTTAGACCATGAGCACCTGTCCAACCTGTCTTTTTTAATGATTGTTCTGTAGACCCTTCTCCTTTGTGTCACTTGTGTATCTACTTTCCTTGTTTTTAGCCTCATTGAGTAACCTTTTGGTTCAGCTGTTCAATGGCAATTGTGCATTGTTTTGGCTACTTTGAAGGCTCCAAAAGTTGCAGGGTTTTTTTGCTGTCCTTGAAAGGCTGTCTCTCTTTCCTTCACATCTCACTGTACTGCTTTTATCTAACCACCTCAATATTTTGTAATATAATGTTTCTGAGTTACTAAGCTCCTAATTATCTGACTGACAGTGATCTCTAATCCATAAGCAAAGTGTGTCTGTTGTGCTAGACAAGAATGCATTTCTGATTAGTCAGAAATGGGGTCTCAGAAACAAACAGATACCCCATTGTGTAGTCATTCTTATATCTGGAAGCTCAGTGGGACCATGTAGCACCATCCTGGATGCAGATGAAAATTCTTGCTCCTGAATTATCTGAAGTCCATTTTGCTGAGAATCCTCCTAGGTGAAGTTTTCATTCTGGCTTTGTTTTCTGTAATGACTTATTTTAAAAAGCGAAGTTAAAATAATGAAAATATATATCTGCTTCTTTGGTTTTGGCTTTGTGCTTCTTTAGCATCACTGGATGACTCCTCTATATAGAGAGGGTGTTGTCTTCATCAACCCTTGAGGAAATGAAGGTGTTCCAGGACCTCATCCTTGTTCTGGTGACTTCCATATTCTGAAAACATCACTCACTGCCTTCTAACTGAATCCAGGATGCAATGTCAATAATTGCTGTTTGATTCCAGGACTGTATTTGTCCTTGCTACTCATCCTTTTCAGCAGTAGTTGTCAGTTAGTGCAAACTTCAGTACCTTCCAGTGTTGCAGAATTAATCCATCAAATCATATCTGAGGTACTGACAGCTGATTTAATCACAGATTTTAATCCCAACAGTGCTCACCATCCCTCCTTTGCCTGCAATACATTGGCTTTGGAGAAGCTACATAGAGTATGTTGTAATATGAATTTATTAGCTGACTGGTTGGGCAAATTCTTATCCAAATCACATCTGGGAGATGCTCTCCATATTGATGAGAGTCACATGCCAGTGACTGTGACTAGTGGCCTTAGCTGGATTTCTGAGCTTTTTTTATCCTGATTTGCTAGATTTGACTAAAGTAATTTCAGTGTGATGCAGTTTGCCAGGCCTGTGGAATAGATGATGTCATTCTCGGTTTTGTTGGGACTGAATCTGTAATGTTCGAGTGACACATTGCCTACCTAATTTTCCAATAAGGGAATATTAATATGTTCCTGCATTTTTAGTGCCTTTAATCTTTAGTGCTTCAATAGTCAAAATACTCTGATGTGTAGTAGAAGAGAAAGAAGAAGATCAAGATGTTTTCTTGTGTTTTTTTACTAAAGGGATGGTGTTTCAGATCATGCTGTGATCTTGAGAAATCACATGCCTCTGTGTACAAATGCAAACAGTATTACAGTAGAGAATGTGAATGTGCTTAAACCATGATGATGTTATTAGAGGTGCTGGACAAAGAGGAATGTATGATTTGATTTTCAGATTGTTTTCAGTTTTTGCAGATTAGAGCACTATTATTCATGTGTCAAATATTTGACAACATTTCAAAGTTTTATTAGTTTTGTAAGAGGTAAAAAAGTATATTTTGATTTTAAATTAGGTTAATTAGTGTCATTGAGTAATATGTTCACTATTATTTCATTACATTTCTACATCTGTAGAAAAATTTCCATTTTTCTAAGAAGGGCTTCAGGCTGATGGATAAAATAGCTCTTTCAGGAGTGACAAGTGCCAGCAGTGCATTGCCTTTGGGACATTCTGAGATACTCCTTGCCCTGCTGAAAACCTGTAAGCTGCAAAGTAACTAGTGGTGGCCAGAGTGTCCTTTTTCCTATATTCTTTATTATGCCAGTTTGGCTGTGAAGTTAAGCTACCAAATGGTTGCAGAACTCATTTGCTCCTCTGAGGAAACTAAGAATTCATGTTCATGAGTTTAAGGAGAAGAAAAAAGCTGCCCTTGAGAAAGTGACAGATGGTCCTTAGAGATATTTTACATAGAAGGAAATAATAGCTGCTGATAACTTATTCATTTAATGATTGCATGATTCATTTCCCTGAACAAGTTCAGAAAGTAAGTGTGTCCAAGGAGTGCATATCCAAGACTTCTGCATAGAATTTCTTCTGTAATCATCCATTACTTCACCCAGACAGATGCTGTAAAGGTAGCACACAGCCTTTACAGATCCAGCAGTGAAGTGTTTGTTGGTCTCAGGATGCAGTATATAACCTGTTTGTGTGGGTATACCCCTTCAGCACACACAGATGCTGAGTTCTTGGTGTGGTGAACAGAAAGGCAGCTATTATAGGGAAATCTAGGAGTAGATGCATAATAGGATAGTTGAAAAACTAAAATAAGTCTCTCATAATGCATAGGTGGTTTTAATGCCTTGCAGAGAGTGGAGTCTTTTCTATGTGGTTAGGTTGAAAAGGAATGCACAGTAGATGAGACAGATGTGTGTAATTGTGGCATGGAGTAAATTTAACAAGTAATAGAGTTTTTAATTGCTTGCATTTTTTAGCTTTGACTTCATTTGTTGTTTAGGGGTTTGGCTTTTTTCCAGTTAAGTGAATTTTAAGATAAAGGCATCTGTTAACTTTAGACTGGGGTGAAATTTAAAAGAAACAGTAAAAAAATAACAATAGGTCATTTTGGTTCTAGGGTTGGAATAATTCCCAACTTACAAAATCTGATAGAAAATGAGATTTATTAAATCATATTACAGGAAGAGATAATCAAAGATAGTTTAGTCTTACAAAAAGTGGCATTAGAAATGCCATTCTGCATTTTATTTTATTTTGTTTTTTTATGAGGAGCTTCAATTGCTCAGAACCGTGATCAATAACAATAAAATCTTTCCCTAAAATCACCCTGATCTATGTGTGTGATTTTCTTTATAAGAAAGATGGTGGTAATCCTTAGCTGAAAAATTAAACAGTGATGTCAAAAGAAGGGCACTCATTTTATTAGGAGAATGCCTTGCTGCCTGTATTGTCAGTAAATGTTTAATAGAGAGAGGGATAGACTCTTAGCATGAATCAGTTAACATCAAATCTTCCCACCATGTTTGAGGCTCATTAATTTCAAAGATGCCAAGTTTTTAACAAGTTGCATTTACTTTATCTTCATCTGTAAAACCCACAAGAGTTCTTGTCACATCAAAGATTTCTTTTCTGTGACCTAAAGCTCCATGTAGGAGCTCTCCATATTGTGCTCTTTTTGAGACTTGATCTGTAATGTGATGGAACAACTTTGAAGCTCTTCAGTTGTGCTGATGGAAGATGGGAACTTAGCACTGCAGAACTGAGTCATTCATGGTGTTTGTTTAATAATACACTTAGCCTGATATTTTCAGCATTGCAAACATCACTCAAACAATGGGCTTTTGAAATAGCCAAATATTTTTTTTTCATGTTTACACCCTAACCCTAACCCTAACCTGGAAACCTACAGCAGTGATGTTGTCCAAATCTAGAGAGTACATGAGTGAATTGAACTGGTATCACCAAATTAGTTTTCCCTGACTCTGCATCTCATCTCCTCCCACTTCTTTCCTGTCTTCCCTGGCTGTCCCCACCAAGTGCTTTGGGGGCAGTGAATAGGAAGTGATATAAAAGAAATACGAGTCCTACACTTTAAAAGTTGGTTCCTTGTGTTCTCTTATGGTGTTGTAGAAGGGCCAGAATTTGATGGATATCTGGAGGAGGGTTGCTTTGTTTCCTAGTAATGTTAGGGAAAGTAAGTCTGAAAGTATATGTATTTATCCTATCTAGG
Source organism: Zonotrichia albicollis (assembly GCF_047830755.1). Lineage (NCBI taxonomy): Eukaryota > Metazoa > Chordata > Aves > Passeriformes > Passerellidae > Zonotrichia > Zonotrichia albicollis. Next base: position 69,996,857 of record NC_133820.1, read on the forward strand.
AAATGTTTTCTTCTGTAATAAAGTTGGCTAATGTTCCCTGACCTTCTTTTATGCTTAGTGACAGTGACATTCCCATTGGTTTCTCTTTCATGTGATGTTTTTAGACATCTATTTCTATTTTTATCAATCAGGGAGTAGCTTCTAGGCTTATGACTTTCAGCTGAGAAAAACTCATACCACCGCCTTTGTTTGCTTTGATACAAGAGACTGCTGTAATTGCCCTGTTGTATCACAGGTTTCTTGTTATGATGTACAGATGAGCCAACTATGCTGTAGGTTTGTCAGTTTATGTCTTCAGTAATTTGTATGGAAAATTACATGGTAGCAGCAATATAAACTGCCTAATCAAATTTCACTTGCTTTTTCCAAATGAACATCCTGTATTTTAATAAGAGTACTATAAAATTGGTTGATGAAAACAGGCCCATCTTGGACAAAATTTGACTGGCTTTTGTATTCTGATGTGTTACTCCATTGTTTCTGCTGCTTCTGGAGATGATCTCTGTTGGTCAAAGCATGATGCTAATAACACCAAGGTCACAGCTCTGATCTCTCTATGGGTCATTCACTTAAGAGCTGGACTTGATGATCCTCCTGGGTAGCTTTCAGCTCAGAATATTCACTGATTCTGTGTGATGCTATGAGCTTGCAGGTGTGCTGATTAATGAGTACCAATAAGTGCCCAGTCAGAGGAGGTGAAAATATTATAGAGACTAGGGATACAGAAGATGTGAAAGTGGCAAGATATCAAAATCCATGGCAGCAGTCTTTTAGCACCCTAACATCTAAAAGTTGTATATTTAAGTTTGTGTTGCAAGTTCCTATTATCTTCAGTGGAGTCAAGACTGTTAGTTACAAATCCTCAAGTGAGAACTGGGAAACACTGGCTTAGGGTAGGAGGCCAGTCCCATAAAGAATTGAAAAACAATAATAATAAAAGTAACTTTTACAGCCAGGAACAGTGTGTGTTTTTTCACAGGAAGCTGTGGAGGCAGATAGGATGAAGAGAAGTTCAGAGCAGTGTTAGAAAAAAATTTTGGGCAAAGAGAAATTAAAGCAAATAAAGTTCTATCCTATGATGCCTTTGAAGATATGGTTGGAGGTGCTGAAAAAATATGAGAAGGGCAGAGTACTGGTTGTGGCTAGACTTTTGTGCTCGGTTGATTTAAGGAGCCAGTACAGCAATTCTGAAGTTCTTGTGAATCTTAATCTTCTACTAGAAAGACCTGTCTCCTCATGCTGACTCTAAAATGAGCCAGGGGTGAAGTGACTGGTTTGGTCTTTGAAGCATAACTTTCAGGAGTGATATGAAGTTAGACATTTTAATCCAAGGACCACAGAGAGCATCTGTAAGGGAATGTTCCTAAAATGTTATTAAATTCAGCTCTTCACAGTATGTAGGCAAATCTCTACAGTGTCATCCTTTCTGTCAGTCTAATTCAGTAAAAGAAGTTACTCATTACTGCAGCTCTGGTAGGTCTTCTTTTGTGCCTGAGTTGCCTGTGAGAGACCCTGTTCTAGGTAAAGCACTTGTAAAAGTCCATGAAATGAGTGAGATGTGCCCATTTCAGACATACAGCACAGTGCTCTGTAGCTTAGTTGGTGGTATTTGGTGGTATTTCTCCTTCGTAAGGTGTGCAGGTCCTGTTGCAAATGAAGAGACTTGGGTAGACTTATGAGCATTAAGAAAGTGTGTAAATTTTAAAAATTTCAAGTCACTTATGCAGCCTGTGTCTTTTTTTAAAAAATAAAGTTGCATTGCAAATGATCTGGATATACTATGATATATTTCAGCACAATAATTTATCTTCTTCTCATTTATTGTAAAAATTAAATCTGAAATTCATTCCTTAAGCCAGGTAATGCATTTTTCAACTCTTTTTTTGCAGATCTATCTTTCCGATCCATCCTTCTTTCAGAATAGTGGTCTTAGCAGAGCCTCCTGTCATTGGAAGTACTACCCAGCAATGGCTGGGTCCAGAGTTTTTGACACTGTTTCTGTTTCATCATGTTCGATCTTTAAGCAAGAGTGAAGAAATTGAAGTTATTAAACAAATGGTAAGTACATTCAGTACCTTAGGCACTTACTGAACAGGATTATTTGCTACTTATAAAATATATTGCTATTTCAATGTAGCATAAAGGAGCTGATTTTTGAAGTTTATCAAAGCAACATACCTGCTTATCTTTTAATGATGTAATTCTTATTTTAATATCAAATGCTGCTGTAATAAAAAATACTCTTTGTCATAAAGCAGCTGTGGCGACTCTGTGGTTATTGCATACGTGAAACTTGGATATCTTGCAATAAGATTAATACTGTTTTTTCTTTCAACCAGATTCCAAATGTACCCAGTGCTGCTGTGGAAAAGTTGTTGTCAGTAACACACAAGCTTCGGGAGACAAATGATGCCACTGTGAGCCCTTCTTCTTCTTTTCACTTTGCATTTACTGTCTCCTGCTGTGACTGTCTTTACCAAGGCTAGGTGAAACATGCTAAGCTATAGTGTTATTTCAAAGGCTACCTGATTGGAAAACCAGCCCCAGAAAGCTATTGCTGGCAATTACTGTTCTTCTTTGATTTATGATGTATGTATTTGGAATCTCCCTAAATTTTAGGAATTTGCACAAATCCGAGAGAATCGAAAACAGAACACAGTGAGTTTAGGTATGTGGCTTACAGTGAAACATGCTGAGGTGCCTTTTGAATGTGTATGGATATAATCATGTGTTCAGGTATTTTTTTATTACTTTGTTTAAGTAATTGGAAAATTGATAGCTGAGGTTATTGGGGCTTTTTTGGCAATAGGCGCTATGTAGTCATTATAAAATGACAATGGGCAGCAGCAGAGATTCAGAAAATAGAATGCTCCAGAACTCCTGGCTGCATTGCTGCTAGAGGCTATTCTATTAAAGAAGTAATGTCAGGAAAAATAAGTTCTGCTGACAGTGACCACAGAATTCTTTAAAAATACAGTTAAATCATGGTGAAAAGAAAAAGAAATTATTGCTATGGCAGCTAAAACACAGCATACCTTGGATGTAAGTAAAATGTAAAACATTTTTGGTGGAATCCAGCAGTTGCAGCTTAACTGGTACTTAAGAAATTAATTTGCTGTCCTTAGTTTTCACTATTTTAGCGTTGATAATAGTTTTTATAGTTTTTCTATTTAAGAAGCTGAGAGAGGCTGTTGTGTTCTTTTGAGCTTAAAAAAGTAAGAAAAAATTGACTTTTAGGTACACTGTTGGGGCAGTTGTTAAAATCATCGATTGAGCTTCCTACATCTAATGTATAAATGTATCAGTCTTGACATACTTGGAGACATATAATGTCTGAATGGAGCACCACAAAAATCTTTTCCATATATGTGGATATCTGTAGAATTGTGAAGTATCTAAATGAATTATGTGATGCTGAATGAGAAGTAAGTCACAGTATGGTTCCAGAGAGGATTCTTGTAGATCAGTGGTGACATGAGGCATGTTAGAGACAGCACACCTGTGCAGAGAGGTGGAATGTGTGCCCAATGTACATTAGGCTATTTATAGAGTTGTCTAAGTAAATAAGTGTCTGCCAGAGATTATACTGAAGTATTAACCATTGTTTAAAATTATTTTGTTAACAATAGAATACCTGTAAACTGTTCACTCTGTGGCAATTGTCCACATCATTGTAATTGTTTGCTTGATTTACAATAGAATCTGGAGGCCACAATCAAGATCCTGTTGAATTAGATGCCTCATAGATACATATTAAAAAAATTGTCACTCACACAATTTTATGTTTGCAGTTGTTCAATATAAAAAAAACCCAAACAAATCAGGTAATAGAGGAGGAAATTTTCTTGACAATACTTTCAACTACCAGTTGGAAATACTCAGAAGACATAATACAACTTTTCCTCAATGGTCCTATCCTCTGTGGATAGTAAGGAGAGAACATATACCCTTGCTCTTGCTTCAGGCGTGGCTGAGTAGGTCTTGAAGTAACTCATGGAATGTCATCATTTACAGTGCTTGCTTGTAAACTATGGTTGTTCAGAAGATGCTTCACAATCTTCTGTCAGTGAAAGCAGGAGGAACAGGAATAGTAATCTTTGCAGTTACCCCAATTTAAATAATTCTTGCTCATTGCTCAGAGATATGCTAAAAAATATTATTCTTTCCTTTCTCATAATTTGAGAGAAGATTTTGTGATTTCATAGAGCTGACTTTTTTTTTGCAGTTAGAAATGCAGTTAGACATTCTATATAAACTTGTGTAAACCCAAACAAAACATTTTGAAATTACCTAATTAAAATATTTCACTTGACCCAGGCAAAACATGGCATGACTTATCAGATCACACTCATTGTTGTGTGTTTCCTGCTAAAATAAGGAACCTATTTGTATTAGATACCTTCATCCGGTAGATATAATTATAGAATGATTTCTTTCTCAGTCTTTGGATCCTTCTGTAAATACATGGTTGCTTGTTTTGTGCTTCTTTCTGTTTGGTTTTTTAAATTTTGCTGTGTTTGTTGAGGTCTGCCTTCCCCAGCATTGAATAATTTCTGTAAATCTTTGCTGGTTCATGTCCAGTTTTTAGCATTTGTTTTAACATGTGGACAACAGCAAAGGACACAGTGTTCCAGTAATGGCCCGCCCAGAAGGCGTGTCCAGAGGTGATACAATCTCCATGCTGCTGCCCAGTGTTGTCTCGTTTATATGTCTAAGAATCCTGCCAGACCTTTTTGCCAGAGCATTACATGTGGAGCTCATATTTAGTTTGTGAAGAGCAGATGACTTTTTAGCACATTGATCCTTTCACAGTAACTAACCTGCTTTTTTTTGCAGATATTAAAGTTAGGGTTTATATAGCACATAAAATTCAGTTCACAGCACATTTTTCTTCCTGTTGCTTATCAAGTGATATTTTAAGGCTAATCTTTTGGTGACATAATGATTTCCATGACAGTGACTTACTGCAAAAATACAAGCTTGCCTATTAAAGTGCGCAATTTGCTGTAGAAGGCGCAAAGCATCTGTGAATCTGGAGAAAAGTTGAAATTGTTCCTTTTGGATTGCATTTTTCTCCTGACTTGTTTGCTCCAAATCCCTCACACAGATTGAATAATTAAACTACCCTGTATTCTTTGACAGGCACAGTCACTGGCCTCGTTTTTATCTACTCGACAACTGTTGCGAATTTGCCGTCGACTGTCCCAACATCCAGATGAAAGCCTTTATGATGCTGTTAATAAAGCCTGCCTTTCCAGGTAGAACTGCTAGATTTGGTGGAAATTCCAAGAGCTTCTTGGTCAGTTGCTAGCAAGCAAGATAGCTTTTAATGTGTTTTAGTAATTAATGCAATTGCTGTCTTGCTCCTTGAAGTTAGTAATTTCTTTAAGAATATTTCTGTGGTATTCTCAAACCTGGAAGATAAGTAGAAAGGAGTTGGTACGCTTTTCCCATCTTTATGAAGATATGTCATTACATTACATAAATTAGGTCACCATTAGCAGCATAGCTTCACTGTCTAAAAATACTCAAAGCAGAGCCATATTCATGTCTAGTATGACTTAGGTTTCATAGACACTTGGTTTCAGTTCTAAGAGCTGTATCTAGAAGAGTTACGAAAATTTTGCTTGCTTTGAGATTTAGTTTGTGGGTTTTGGTCTGTTTGGGAATTTTTTGGGGTTTTTTCCTCTTCAAAAGAAAGCAAGTTGTTATTATCAAAAGGTTTGGAAAACTGAAAGGGTCTAGTTCTAAACACCTCAGAGCTTACTCTCTCTCTGAGATCCAAGGGAATTGAGTAATGAGAAAATCAATTGTTTCTGTTGTGGCTCTTCCTTGGAATAGAATGAGGACATTACATGCCTCCAGTTCTAAACCTCCCTCCATTACAACCCTATTGCAATATTTGATAACACCTTTAAAAAAGAGTGCACCACCACAAGTGTAGTTCATTGCCTATGAAAGAAGCTCAGTTCCTCTCCTTGGGGATAGGTGAAATGTGGAAGGCTTTTTTTTGAAAGGAATAGACATTCAGAGTTTGGAGGTGCTAGTGAATCTTCATTTTAGATTACCAATTACATTAGATTTAGATTTTTAGATTATTGAAAATACTGAAAACTTCTAAAAGAAAAACCCTTAAAATACAGCCTCCCTATTATTCTCCTTCTTTTAGATTTTTACCAAACCTTGCCAGATCAGCTTTACACAAAAATCTGCAGGATTCTGGTATTGAAGCAAGTCCAGATGACGCAGAAAAACTAGAGGGAAAGGATTACACATGTAAGCTTCTGTTTTTTTGTTTTCCCGCTGTGCATGAATGTTACTCAAATTGCTGGATGTATAAAGGTGTACTAGTTATCCTCAAAAATAAATGTAATTTGCTTCATTTGTATCTCTTTGTTCTATCAGAATGTGTTGCTGCTCTCAGTATATTGTATTGTCTGCTGAGTTTCCTGCTCATGGAATTTTGTTTTCCATCATGTTTAAGTGTTTCTCAGTCTATAAGATCCATGGACTCAGGCTTTTAGTACTGCTTTTTCATTTTTCATCACTGATAGTTCGTCCTCTGTACAGTTACAGCCTTACTTTGATCTTAACATTTTTCTGTTCTTTTACCATTGCTTCTTTCTCTTCCCTCTTAAAATCACCTTTTTTTTTTTTTTTTTTGAGATTCTTGTAGTTGTTTTGTGCCATCATTTGCTTTCATTCTTGCACACACTTCTTTGTTATTCTCTTTAAATTGCTGTAGTAGTTGCATGTCACCTTTATCGAGCAGGTCTTAGTTTCTTTGGCTTATCCAACTTGTAATCATCTGTAGTCACCTTCAGGGCTATGCGTATATTTCTGCCTCTGCCATTTTTCTCACTTCTGCTTTCTCATTCCTGTGTGACCCCCTTCGTGCTAGCTGTATATCTTTTCATATCCTCTGTCAGGCAGCGTACTGGCAGCAATTTGCCATTTTCCATTCATATGTTTTTCCTGTTCTCTGCCTCAACAGTGTTATCTCTGCTCTTGTTCTTCTGTATGTTTGGTCCTAGGTTTGTGATGTATTAGATTGCTGTATTTTTAGTGTTAGATCTGTGCAGTGGTGAACACATCTTTGGTTTTAATTCATGTGGATTCTATTTTTATGAATTTATTAATGTCTGTGTATATAGAAGTACCTATTTTATATGATATATTAATATATAGATTTTGTATCTTTCATATATATAGATTTATATATATATATTTTATATCATATAAATATTATATATGTCTTTTATAAGGCATATTAATGGATATATAGTTTCTATTATATGCAGTACAATATGTGTATGCAAGTATGTACAAATATCTATGCAGCCATACGTATATACATATATATCTGCAACCATCTATGTATTATCATATCTCTTATTCACATTATATATAATCTGGATACATCCCTTGAATTTTCTGTGTTTCTCTGTTTCATGCCATAAAGGCAAACGGCTAAAAACATCTGTTTAGAAATAAGGGTATTTTCAGTTTTATACCATGCCAGATTAAGAAATTAGTAGCAAAACAAAAAATTATTTTTATTGCATTTTTTATTTATTGCACTTATTTTTTATTTTCCTAAGTACTGAATTTATGGTTCTTTTGATCTATGAAAAGTTTTTTAATGTAATTTTTCTCTCAGGGCTGTAGTTGAGGGGTGGTGCCGAAAGGGAGATTCAGCAGTGGCTCTGTACTGTTGTGGTGGGTGTGCTCCCCCTCTCAGCTGGGCCCCCACAGGGCTTTGTTACCTCATGTCCGTGCCTCACTCCACAGTGGGACAGGGGAAGACAGAAGAACGGAAGTGTGTAACCTTGTGGATTGAGAAAATATAGCCTAAAAGTATTGGTGATGTTCCAGTAATACAAGGAGACTGTCAATTTAGACCAAGGCAGTGCTCACAGTTTCTGTGTTTCTTATCGTCCTTTTCATGTAAGATCACCTTTTCATCATTTATTGTAATACACTTCTTTACAGTTTTAAAGAGAATTGAAATTCATGATAATGAAGCATTTTGTAAGTTGATAGTCTTCCAAGTGTTTTCTCTCTTTAGATAGAAATCATTTACTGCAAACCAGAGCCTTGTTAGAATCTGTAAATCGTTACTTGCGAATGTTAGGTATTGATTGCATTGTCTGCTTAGAAGATGTTGTAAGAAATACATTTGCTTGTTTCCTGAAAAATGACTAGGTGAAATAAACAACGGGATTCTGAAGATAGGCTCTGTGACCATGCCAATTTATAACTCAGCTGAGAAAATGAAAGTGCCAGATGTTTTGTTTTATGAAAATGCACAAGTAAGTAAAAATCTCTGACTTCTTGAGTTAGAAAAGTTTGTTAAATGTATATTAATGGGTATGCTCATACGTGTAGTAAATAATGTACTAACTAAATTTTAAGGATATATTTCTGAAGTAGTTTCTTTAGTCTTAAATTTTTCTCATAGCATTTGGTGGTCATTTTAGACATATCTTCAGCCCCCCGTGTGAAGAGATTATAACAATTCTATTGAACATGTTATGTTTACTGCTGCTGGACTGATCCACCCTTAGGGCTGGATTGTAGATTGCATCCTGAGACTGTGTTTTACAGGCCTGTTGCATAAAGTTGTACCTCCCTGGGTTGACCTTGGCTGAACTCCAGGTGCCCACTAAGCCACTCTCATTCCCCCTTCCCAGGTGGAGAGGGGAGAGAAAACAGGCTGGAAAAAAACTCATAGGTTGAGGTAAGGCAATTTATTAAGCAAAAGCAAAACCAAAAATTTCTGTGTGCACAATCAAAAAGAAAAACCAACAATTTAAATCTCTACTTCCCACTAGCAAGTGATGTTCAGCCACTTTCCAGGAAGCTGTGGGCTTCAGCACATGTGGTGGTTGCTTGGGAAGGCAAACATTGTAAATAACAAATGCCCCCACTCCTACACCTTTTCTTAACTTTTGTAGTTGAGCTGATGTCATATAGTATGGAATATACCTGTGGTTACTTTGGGTCAGTTGGCCTAGGTGTGTCCTGTCCCAGGATTTTGCCCCAGACTACTGATGGGGGGGAAATGCTGGGGAGACAGTGCTGATGCTGTGCCTGCCCTGCTCAGCAGGCGCTAAAGCACTGGTGAGGCTGCCCCAGCTCAGAGCAGAGCAGGACAATCCCCTCCCTTTCTCCCTGGCCATGCTGTCCCTGATGCCCCCAAGGCAGGGTTGGCCCTCCTGGCTGCCAGGGCACTGCTGACTCACGTTCAACTTGCCATGGACCAGGACCCCCAGATCCCTTTCCATGGCACTGCTCTCCGGCATCTCATTCCCCAGTCTGTCTGTACCTCCAGGGTTGCCCCATTCCAGGTGCAGAATCCGGCACTTGCCCTTTTTGGACTTCATATGGGTGATGATTCCTCCACCTCTGATTTGTCCAGGCCTCTCTGCAGGGCCTCTCTGTCCTCGAGTAAGTCTACAGCTCTTCCCAGTTTTGTGTCATCTGAGAACTTGCTTAGTATCCCTTCCCATTCTTTAGTATCCCTTCCAAGACAATTATGAACATGATGAAGAACAGAAGGCTTAAGTTGGAGCCCTGTGGAATGCCCCTACTGACTGATGTCACCCCATTCACTACAACCTTCATACCCAACCAGCTCTATCTCAGCCAGACCTAATACACTCCTTTACATTATAATTAATATTGCATATTTGAAAAGGAAGGAGAATAGTACTTAGAAAATTAGTTATTAGAGTTATTAATTATTTCTTTTAAATAGTTTAGCTTATTAATTAGGCATTAGTGCCAATTAGGTCATAGTAGTAGTAAAGAGTGGTTAATCAATACAAGGAAAAGGAAGGGCCTTGTGACCAGGCTTTTTGGTTTCTCCAGCATCCCGTTTTGTAGAGCAGCTTTCTTCTCTGCCTAGCGTAAAAGCCTCAAAACTGTCAGACAAAGGTATCCTTAGGAAGAGATTTACTCTCTTGGTTACCTTTAAAATATTTTCCTACTGAAAGACAATACTGATAGCATGATCTTGTGAAATACTTTGCTTTTGGGGGCCTGGTATGGGTTTCCATACTTTCTTTTCCTAGTCTTCTTTGTACCTCATTTATAATTTTTCCCCAGAAAGGCTAAGCTACGTGGGTATCACCTATTGAAGGTGATGACATGCCATGCAAGGGGAACAGATGACAGACTTCATCTTCCCTACTAACATTTCATGTGAGATTTTGTTGTTACCATTTTGATAAAGCACATAATTTGTGTCTGTTGGAAAGGAAATCCTGAGTTCTCCTAGGACTTATCACCTGCTTTACTTTTTCCACCTTCCTTCTTATAGCTTCAGAAAACTGTAGACAAAACTGTGTTCAGATTTTATTCAGGGAACCTCTGTTAAAACTGCTGCAGAGAACCTCTGTTAAAATTGCTGCTGCTCTGTATCTTTCTTAGCATAGATATGCCTGCTAAATGCTAAAGGAAACAGCGACCAAATACCAGTCAGGATAGGTGTTCCAATTTCTAAATGAATTGTACTCTTATTTTCTGTATTGCTACTTTACAGTTTGGTGATTCAAGTGCTGCAATGATCATTTAACAAAACCTGGTGGAGAACAAATTTTATTTGAGTTTAGTGCAGTGCTTTCTTACCTAAAGCTACAGAAATAAACTGAAAACAGAGAAAAAATATGTCCTCAGCCCTTTGTAGTGCTGCACAGTGTAATGAAACACATAGATTTTTGCCTTTGTGTGTTTAGTCTTGAAACAATTCACATTACAGTGAAATTTAATATTGCCATAAAACATTGCTGTTGGTCCACAACAGGTGTCATAGGGATGGGAATAATTTTTTTAGGTAATATGCCAAATGCAATTTTCAGACAAGGCACTGGGGAACACGGATTGATAAAGGTGATGGATGTGTCTACTTACAACTCCTTTGCCTAAATAGGTAATATTGAATGTGTGCAGGTATCATAATACAATGCTAATTTAAGTCCTGGTGCAAAAAAGGAACCAACAAAAGAAGAAGTATCAATACGTAGTATTTCTGGTGGGTAAGCTGCTTTGCAGGGGAACCATAATGTATGTATATTTGTTAATCTAGGATAAAAAAAAAAAGTCATCAAAAGGATGTATTTGTGCCTTAGAAATAAAATTTAAAATTGTAAGCAGTGTGTGTGGTAAACTGACTTACTAGAATTTCTCCTATATCTGGTAAAATTTATTTTTCTCAGTTATAAATTTCTAGTGCAAGTGCATACACATGCAAAAAACCAGAATAATTTGCCTTGAAGTGCTCTCCTTAAATTGTGTGTTGAGCATTCAGTAGTCTTTTGAAATGCCTGGTTAGGATTTCACGGTATTAAGCTATGTTTACAAGAGTCTTTCCCCACCCCCAGCCTGTGTTCTAGAGAGATTTGGAAATTTAAAATATCCTTCACACAGAAACAAAGGGTTTTATGCTCAGAAATTATAAGCAAGCTGCTGATTTTTAATTTTTATATTAATCAAGTCCTGGAGATGAGATGATAATGTATTTATTTAAAGACAATCATTCATTTCTCTAAGTAGGTTGACTGACCTACTTACAGATGACCTATTTTTACTAGATACAGTGGAGAAATATACATGACTTTATTGCGAGTAAAGTAGTCTGCATTGCCACATTATCCTGAAATCCTTTCTATCCTTTGAAACAAATCATTTGTGAGAAGCGAGATAAGGTTAAAGGATGCACAGTGTGTACCTGTTATGATACTGGATATATGCAAAAATATACCTCCAGCATTTTGGCTTCCATTAGGCACATATGAACTAATAATTAATAAAAATTTAATAGTTAGGCACATATTGTAAGATACATATAGACACTTTCAGACTTGAATATGCATATTCCTATCTTTATTTTCCTTGAAAATAAAGTTTGATTAGAATAGAAAAAGTATATTTGTTATTAAGTTAGACCTGGTGTTTAATGTTCAATGATATATATGTGTGTATATGTCTGATTCGCTCTATTTGGTTTCTGGAATGTTCTACTAGGATATTGCTGGAAGGTTGGCACAAACTAAAGAAAGTTCTTACAGTCTGGGTGACAAGCATTCAGCTAGGCTAAAAGGAAACATACAAGGAATGATTACAGAGAATTAAAAGTGTTTAGGGAAATCAGGCTCCCACAATGAGTTTGAGCAGAGGATGTAAATGCTTCCTTGTTCTTATTACTGGATATATTGCCTCTGCTATTATTGGCTGAGAGGCTCTTGGTATGAAATAAGTAGCTCTAAGTAAGTATAAAGTTCAGAAATATCTGGCCCCAAATGCTTGAGGTTAGGTTCCTGTTGTACCACTGTCATTATTGAATGCATAAACCTGAGAGCATAAAATCAAGTCAAAATTTTGGTTTTTTTCTCTAGCATATGATGGTAATGGAAGATATGCTCAAGGACTTTCTGCTGGGAGAACATCTTCTTTTAGTTGGCAACCAGGTGAGTGAAATATTTCCTGCAATGTGTGGAACAAACCCATTATTCAATAATATAATTAAATCTCTGTTTTGCTTCTTTGTAATTGCATTCATTTCTATTACTGAGGTATTTGGCCCATTTTTCAATTCCTTATTCTACATTGTACAGGGGTTTTATAGGCACACATTTGTGGAAAATGTAAATGCCGTAAATGTGTCGTATATGGCTGTCAGAGTAAAAAGTGAAGGAATTAATCACAGAATATTCTGAGTTGGAAGGACCCACAAGGATTATCAAAGTACAACTCCTTGTCCTGCAAAGGACCATCCTCAAGAATCACATGCTGTGCCTGAGAGTGCTGACCAAATGCTTCTTAAACTCTGTCAGGCCTGACCAGTCCCCTGGGGAGGCTGTTCCAGTGCCCAGACACCCTCTGAGTGAAAAACCTTTTTCTGATATCCAATCTAAACTTCTCCTGACATAGCAATAGCGGTATGTAACATCGTTAGCGTTAAAATCTTCAGTTAATGGCTTTGGGTATCATTCTTGACTATGTATCAAACCACTCCTTTAAAATCTCCAGTGGTAGGTAAGAGGTGTACACTTCAGTATTACCCAAATCTTATTGACAGCTAAATACTCATTTTCTCTAAAAAAGTAACAGATTTGTATAGTTCTTTGACTGGTATCTTTGGTTATCAATACCTCATTGTTGAGACTGGTTTTTGCCCCAAAAGTAATCTCCCTTTTGTTTAGCTGTCCTTAGCAAACAATAATTACAATAATTTTTTAGCAGATGTTTCTCTTTTCGTTTTGCAGTAGTCTGTAGAACATGTCTAACACAAAGCACTAACGATCTAACCAACATGGCAATTAATATAAAATGCTAATTATTATTAATGTGCATATATTGAAGTATACTCTCATCTGTTCAGCATCCTTGTTATCAACTTGAATTTACAAAGATGGTTTATTTGAAGCCTCTGTAGACTTTTGAAGGATAATGCCAGCTTCTCCAAAAGGTTTAATCTCTTCATAAATGGAAATTGATCTATTTCATAAATGAAACAAGATCTATTTATTGTCTTTCATAAACAGTGCTGTCTATGCCTGCTTCCAAGCTGGTATTGAAAATACATAGTACAGATTGCCTGCAGCAATTGCTGGCCAGGAATAGCAGGAGCAGGCTGAACCACGAGAAAACAGAGGCAGGGACACAGTTCTTAATGATAACTTTGGCAGTCCCTCAGTGCCAAAGCAAGAGTAGCAGGCATTGGGACAGCAGCCATGGTCACCCAAGTGCTCAGTGGCTGCCAGACTGGTCCATGGTGAATGAGGCAAGTCTGAGATCAAGCTGGGAAGTCAAATCAGGAGGTCCGGGCTGTGATCAGCAAGATACAGGGCCAAGCACAGCATCACCTCAGTGCAGGCTGGGAAGGAACCAAGGAAAGGGCTTGAGTGTAAATGAAGCTCCCATGGCATGGGGGACAAAAGGAGCCTCTGCAAAGCAGGAAAACCATGTCAGAGCTGACCTTCAATACAACAAGTAAAACCCTAGGTGTGGGGAAAGAGCTTGTTTGTCAGAGCTCTTGACACATGCCTCATTTGGCAGAAAAGTTTTGAAGACTATGCAAGTACAATTATTAGGATATAATGGATTTTTCCAGCAGATGTATTCTCATTCTAATAATTTAATGCATGTCAGATTTTCTTCCATCTCTTGAGTCTCTACTTGAAGACAGCATTAAAAGATTTGACTGGACTGAAGTATTGGAACATATTGCTTTGATTCCAGACATCAGCTCAGCTGTACCATTTAGTTGGAAAATTAGTTGATTTACTGCGCTTTCTCTTTGGCAAATCAGGAGGACAGTTGTTTTTTTTTTAATTGCTAACATACTTTTGAGTACTTCCAGGTTTACTCTTTACAAATTTGTTCCAGAGTTTTTATGTGTGACTAAGAAAGGACCAACAGGCCTTTTCCTTTCAAAATACTGTTTTCAAGTTTGAAGTGCTGTATTTGCTATTCTGCAGTCTTTTCAGTACCACAGCAATCATTCTTCATTTCTGGGGAATGATCACAAACCACTTAGAAATTCCTTGGCTAATTCCTTAAATATTTTACTGTAAATTTGTGCAGCTTGTGATGAATCATGTTCAAGTACTTTAAAAGCAACTACATTGCATCAGTTGTGCTTTCATGCAGTATGTGTAGATACCTCATTGAATATATTAGTGTTTTCATGAATTTTTTGTAAAGAAAATTATTTTTAAAAAACATTCTTTTTTTTCTGTTCAGTTACTTTTATCAGTTCAGTCTGTATAAGAAGCTAGGGTTTTGTGATGCCTTGATCTATACATCAGTGTGTACCTGTTTTTCCAGTTTGGAAAAAAACAGATAATGATTTTGAGGAAATACAAAGTACTGTTTTGAGTTTCTTTCTCTTAAGTGTCTTATTAGTGAATGGGTGAATCATGGAAATTCAGTGTAATAACTGAAAATTGAAATTCTCTAAACTGGAGTATTTCAAAACATAGGTCTAACATCCCTTTGAAAGCTTGTGTCATTTCCTAGATATTTAATTGAGTTGGCATTTACCTTAGGACATAATTTGATCTTTCAAAATGATGACTGTGTAAGCATCTGTATTCAGCTGTGATTTAATGTGCAGGCTTGACCTGTAGTCTTCCTTTTGGAGTCTGGATTTGGTTTTGGTTGGTTGACTTAATGTGTTTTTCCACCTTTGCCTCTTCTATTTACACAACACATGTACACACACACGATTCCTGTTAGCTTAAGACCTCTGTCTTTTCAAAGTCTGTAAATGTGGTTTCTTCTATAACTTAAGAGCTGCCTGATGAGAACCCTTTTACCAAGACTGTTTGCAAGGTACAGACTCTGATGATAAGTATCAGTAAATTATAATTAAATTATCTTGGTGGATGTTAGGAACTGGCTTTCTTAATGAAACGGAGGAGAGTTTGAAGACAAATGTAAGATACCAACAGATATTTTTAGAAGTACTCAGCTTCTGAAGTAAACTACTTTACAACACTTCATTCATGTTTGTTCCCTGGGGCTTATATGGCCTAGGATTTCATGGTATAAATGTTTTACCTGAAATATAAATATTTGTTTACAGTGGTTGATTATTTACTTTGGATGTTAACTGGAATGTGTTTCTCTTTTGTATACAAACAAACAGGTTTCTTTGAGTTCATATGATACGATATGATAGATACGAATTTCCAACTATGAAATAGCTTCCAAGTAAAGGGCATGCCAGTGCCTTAACTATGGGTTCTGATATTGCTACCTGAATGAGCCTGTTGTCTGAGTGTGAATGAATCCATCTATGACCATCTACAGTTTTTCAAAGCACCTGCAAAGCAGCTTCTTCTTTGGCTGAGGGTAAGAAGCTGCATATTACTCTCACACTAGCAGGCAAAGAACAGCAAGAGCCCCCAGTTATTTCAAATGTTGCAATGACTGTTTATGTACTCATTAAATACAGGTCTTGCAGTAGCTTTTGAGCTTCATGAGACAGACTGGGTAGTGATTCTTACTACCTTGGAAAAATTTTAGACTGTGTTTTTGAGATATTTTTCCTGATAGACAATGTGCAGTTCTTTGATTGACCACTACTTGCTGTCTTTTACTGTCTCCTTGGATTTTCTTTGGTAAATGCAAGAGAAACTTTGTTAATAAATAGAATTTGTTTATGTGGAAAACCTTTGGAAATAGCATTGGCTGAAATGATTTTATTTAGTCTCACAATTTTAAAGGTTAAATATAACATTTCCCAAATTGTTGCATTTGGAGGTTATGTAAAGAGATGTGTTGGATGCTTTCACCTTTATTAGTCATAGGTGAGGTCTTGGCAGCCATCATCTGTCTTTGAAGATACCACACATAGTATTTATAGTTACATAGGATCTGTGGCTTTCTGGATAGAGAAGGCTCACAACCCTCTCACTTCTGAATTGTTTTATTGCCATGAAATTGTAAAACACCCAGCAGAATGTTAAACAAAATTGAGGTTATTTTATTTGGCATCATTCTGTTGCCATGAGTTATTGAATAAGCTGTTGAGAAGTAGAATGAAGAATTCTATGAAGGTGCTAAATGTTGTAAATAATCTGAAAGAAACTCTAGCAACACTTGTTTAAAGTGTTGATGTGAACGCACAGTAAGCAGAAATACATGAATTATGAGTACTGTGTCCAGCCTATGAAGGCTATGAGTGTCCTATAGGTGGACTGGAGCATCTCTCTTACGTGCAAAGGTTGAGGGAGCAGGGCCTCTTTAGCTTGGAGAAGGGCATCTTGTCAAATCTTTGTGGTCTTGTATACAAATACCTTAAGGGTGGGTGTCGAGACAATGGGGCCCAATTCTTTTCAGTGGTGCTCAGTGATAGGACAAGGTCATCAGGCACAAACTGAAACACAGGAAGTTCCATCTGAATATGAGATAAAACTTCTTTACTGTGAAAGTGAAAGAGCATTGGAACACGCTGCCCAGAGAGGCTGCGAAGTGTCCTTCCCTCAAAACCCTCCTGAATGCAATCCTCTACAACCTGCTGGTAGGTGAACCTGCTTTAGCAGGGTGGTTGGACTAGATGATCTCCGGAGTTCCCTTTCAACCCCAACTATTCTGTGATTAAAAGGACTTAGAAATGTAATGGCATTCTGGTACATTTGCTAATATATTTCCCTGACAATGTAATTTCATCCTTTCTGCTGCCTTTCTTTAACTACGAGATCAATTTACATGAATTCTTGGGCTCACACTAGGAATTTATTTTATTCTTGAAGAATTTAGTAGGACAAATGATTGAGTCTTTCTTAAAGATATTTAAAATGACATGCTTGATTAGATCTTTTCTTCTAATATAATATTTTCATTTCTAACTCATTGTGAAATTTAATTAAGTGCAAACTGAGAATGTAATAATATCAGTCATCAAAAAACTTGAAATAGCAAATGCTTGACATTTCAACATTTATAGAAATAAGTCTTGTTTTTCTGCTTAAACTTGTTTAAAAATAGACAGTTTCTTCTTCAAGTCAAGAATGTACTATCCCAAACCAATTTTTTATTATTATTGTAAGCATGAAGAAACTAAGCTCCAAATGAGTTAAATTGGGCCAAATACAATGATATTTCTTGTCTAGGGAATTAAGTATGACAGTTGTGGAAAACTCAGAAAATATTCTCTTTCACTTGGTACAGTCAGTGTGTACACATCTGAGAATAGGCATGCCTCTGAAATGTGTCTCTGCTTACAGTATTGCTTTCTGCCTTTACACATTAAACTGGAGAACCAGAATTAAAAAATAAACAATGAATTGATTTTTCTCTTGGATACTACTTCTCACAGATTCTTTCCATCATATGCTTCTCTCCATTGGATCACAGTTGTCTTCCCTCACTGTAAATGCAATGATTGTATTTAGACTGACAGGTCTCTGGTTCTCCTTAAAGTCAAAAAAAGGCATCAACTCTAAAGCTTATCTAGAATTACAGTCACAGATGCATCCGAAGTATTCCATTCATGATTCCTAACAGGGAATTAAGTTGACTCTTACGGTGAAATTTTCTTCTTTTGCTGCCACTATAATTTTGGTGTGCCCCAGATGATAAACTTGCAATTGAAAAAAAATCAGATACTGAACCACAGAACACTTACTTTTGTAACTGATGAATATGTAGATTGCATCTGGGGCAGGAGTTAAAATCGCCACTGCTTTTGTATTTAAATTTGTTGCTTGTTGCTAACATTCAAGCAAGGTAGCCGTGATAGGGTCGATTGCAGTGGTCCTCTGGTAGCAATGTCTAGAGTCTGCTGGTGGCACACCTTCTGCAGATATTAAAATGCATTATTCACATTTGTTCCAAGCAGGGCTTCTCAACACCTGGAGTGTGTAAAATGATTCTGCATAGGTACTGCAAGTTGCTTTGGTGATAAGAGAACATTTTTTTAGAAACCCAGAGACATCCTCTGGTCTAAAAATCACAGCCTCAGCCATACTTGCCTCAGCAATACATGCATTGCAAATGTCTTTGTTAACAGAAACACAAAAGCTGTAGCCATGAAAGGTGGTTTGGTGCCAGACCCAGGGTTAGAAACAGCATTATGAAAAGTGTTTTCATTTTCTTTATTTTCATTGTTCAGTGAAAAGTTTCTGTGATAATGATAATACAACACTTTCTGTGATGTTAGAAACTGAGAACCCTGACATGAGGGCTCTGCGTACGAAAATTGTTAACTCAAATTTGTATTTCGTTCTCTAATAATGCAATTTCAAAATTAATTGTAAAATGAAACTTCTTGAAGTGAAAAATTGATAAACTGCTTTTTTACCAGTTTCATAATTTGTTTCATTCTTTTGTAATGAAAGAGGTGTTCTGATATGGAGATGATATGACTGCAGTGTTTCAGCTGAAGGGCGGTACTGAACAGCACAACATGGCAACCTCTTCAGCTGATTCAGTATGACCTGCAAATCATTTAAAAGAGAATAAAAATGAGGCATCCTGGTTTAGATTTTTTTTTTTCTGAAGAGGCAGATTGTTAATTTCAAAAACTTGGGTCCAATTCCTTTGGACTATAACTTTATTGTCTTTATTTGGGCTGTGCAAGGGACGAATTTCAGTTGTCAGTTCTGCATCCTGAACTGCAAAATGTCTCCTGGGACTTATAACAACAATATTGTTTATATTTGAAACTGCAGCTTCTGCTAGGAAATTAGGCCATTTCATCCTTGGTAGCAAGTGTTTACAGTGTCAGTTAGAAGGATTTTTAACTAAGGGATTATTTTGCCTTCTAATTGCATAATTTCTTGTTTGTTATTCATTAGTGCAGATATTTACTTCCCATTTTTCTATTTCAGTTATCCCATATGTCTGATGGAGGGAAAATTGTCTAATATTTGCTTTCTGAAGTATTTTTATTCTCTTCAGCTGAAACACCAACACAGATGTTCTTCTCTCTCCAATTAGCATATGTTTATATTTCTGTTAAATTAAGTAACTGCAATACTGTGTATATAAATAGCACACAGCAAGTGTTAATGGCAAACTGGCTTGTCCTCTGAATGTTACCTTAGTCTGCAATAATTGCAAAATTATATGAGATGATGTTCTGAATCCAGTCCAAATTCAGCTCAATCTTCTAGTATGTTCATATGAAAGATAGTTCAGGTTATTCCTGTTTAAATTGTTTGTTGCTAGCAGTGTGGGTGTCCAGAAGATCCAGCTTGATCTTTGGCAGTAAGGGCAAAGGAGGGTGACTGTTGCCATTTTTGTAATTTCTTGTTTCTTGGCTGCCTGTAACTAGAGTTGGTTTGGTTTTTATTTTTCCAAAATGTGTTAGCATTTTCCACATTTCTTGTTCGCCTGAAGAAGACTACTATACATATACTCTTTATCCCATGGAGGTAAGGTGAATTTGGAACAAAACTGCTCTTTTTGTCTTTACACTAATGCATAGTACTTGAGGAACAAATTCATCCAAACTCTTGGTCTTTGAAGTTTCTTAATAGTGCTAAAGAGCCTTCCAAATATCTTTGGTCTTTTCCTTCCTTTCTGTGATATTGTAACTTCTCAGTGGAGTAGCTGAGACCTAGAGGAATGGTAACTTGTCATGAAGTAGGAATGTAGAGGGCTGGAAGCAAAAAGCTTTGAGGGGAACTTTGCTGCAGCTACTGTTGCCAACCAAAGATTTTATGTGGTACACCACAGCCTCTGTGAAGGCACACAATGTACCCTCTGAAGCAGTTTAGTCTAGAAGTTAGGCAATGTTAACTTGTTTATAATAGCTAAAACCTGGTGAGAATGCCTTTTGGCTTTTAAATACTTCATGCACCTTTTAAAAATGTATGATGTTCTGAAATTGAAGTATACCTAAATAAAAGGAAATATGTGGAGAGTGTGGGGAGATGCACAGATAAAAAGGAAGAAAGGGTGAGATGTGGTCACGGCACAGCTCCCATTGACTTCACTGGGTTACTTTGGTAACTAATTTTTTTTTTTTTTTTAATTACAGTAACCACTTTGTGTAATATTAAGTATGTTTTCCATTGATTCAGTATGTTGATATATTTCATCATCTTTGTACTTGCCACAACTGGCTGGAGTCCCACTCTGCACTGAAACAGGATATGCAATCTGCTTGGAATCAGTGCAGAAACTTTGTGCAGACATCTGCCCAGCCATCTTTAGCTCTCTTAGGAAAGGAAGCTGCTTTCAGCATGGGTGTTTTGTGCTTGACATTAGAAATGCTCCTGTTTATTCACTCATTTATGATCTGACTGAAAGTAGCAGGAAACATATGTGACTAAAACTGTCTGTGTGCGCCACTAGGGGATTCTTAGCCTGTTTCTGGTTGCTTTGAATGTCACTGATAAAATTTCTGAACTTGAATATTTTCTCCCAAGTGGGTATATCCTATAAATTCCTGCAAGATCCTGTGAGCAGAATGGTATCCCCTTTCACAGCAGTGGAGAACTGTTTCAGGTGACAGTTTTCAGAAACTACTGTGAAAGGTGTTAAGTGTGTTGCAGCTTCTTACTACACCTCTATAAAGCTGTAGATTCTTCTGAAGTAGATTTGTGAGGAGGCGTGCGGCAGAGCACTAACGGAGTTGGCTCTTCTGTGTGGGAGTCAAGTCTGCAGTAGAATATAGGTAGTTCTATTTTTGTCTCCTCTGCAGAATTTTTTCCTCTGCTCTCATGGTGAGAACTCTCCTCCTCTGATTTCATTATACATATGTGCATGATTCTCCATTCTTACAAATGTAGCAGAGGAAAGAGAGACTGTGGTCCCATTTTAAGAAGCTTAAACAGTTTGCAATTCTGCAGCTGGCAGTTAGCATCACTCAGCTAGAACTTAGTGTCATAAATGTCATAACTTGCAGCTCTGAAGGCTCCTATTCTGTTTCAATGCCAAGTAAAACAGATTAGTGAAACTCAAATTGGTTAAATCTAATCTCTTTAATCTTTCTTTGGGTTATATTTATCTTCTTTACACTGGTGTGGACTACTAGATACATTCATGCAGTCAGAGTGAGAATCTCAGGAGAGGGATAGGGTCTTGTCAAACAACTTTTGGCTGGTCTATGATTGAGTTTTTCTTTCTGCTGTTTCCTTTTTCTGTGCTACCTGTAGCATTCTGAGCTTCCTGCAGCCCCCTACTTGCAGGCAGGATAAGAATTTCTGCATGTGATCTGTCACCTTGGTCTGTATCTACATTAGCATTTCAGATCAGATCTAGAATGTACTTTTGAAGGGAATTTCCTTACTGCAGTTCAGTACATATCCATCTCTCTTAGGATGAGAGTGAAGTGGATGTTCCCCAGCAGCCCACCTAATTTGTGCTCTTTGATAATTCCTTCCCTGAGTCTAGGTTAGACCTGGACTGAAATATCAGTTCCTAAAATGTTTAGGACAAGGCACACCAGGGCATTGACAACACCTAATTCACTGCCATCATTTTCCACAGCTTGCTAGTGCAGATGTCCTTCAGTAGAGTTAGAGATCAGTTTTATCTACAGTTGAATTCTGATTGCATCTGAGCCTCTTTTTGTAACTGCAGTGGAATGTGATCAGCAGCTATTACCAAGGCTGTGCCCAAATTCCATGTGACAGTTACAGGATGTGTCCTATGACCACTAAGAATTAACTTTGCCTATAAAGTGCAAGACAACTTCCTAGCATTGACATTGCAATGCCTTTGTGAAATAAAAAGGCTGGAAAAACTTGTGTTAGTTAAAGGATGCATAGCATGTGTGACATAACTCTAGGGACACAATCCTATTTCTGGTTATTTCTAGTAAGATAGATAACTATTTTGTGAATATATATATAAAATAAAATACATGTCATCAACTTGTGTTCAGAATTTTGTGAAATTGGTTGAACTTGTATTTACCTATGAAGGAGTATGGAGAGTATTTTAAACATTTTGGCAAGTTATCTTTTCTGTCTTTATAACTCATAAGTATGTACATCTGTATTATGTCTTAATATTATATTTGTTTACTGCAGGGAGTTGGGAAAAACAAGGTTGTTGACAGATTCCTTCACCTTTTGAACAGACCCAGAGAGTATTTACAGCTACACAGGTAAGAATGTGTTAGATTTCCATACTTTTTGGCTTTAATCAAATTTCTCATGTTATTAAAACTCATGTTTCTGAAATTAATGTGTTTTTGGTGTTTGAACAAAGGCCCCCTAAGTGGCACACGGACCACAGGAATGTGTCTGGCAGAGGCAATAAGCTGACAGGTTGAGGAGTGGGTACAAGAATATGGTGCAATCATCTTGTTTGATACACGAGGAAGTAGAAGTGTGCTGATGCTAAAATTTGTTCAAAAAACAAGTTATATTTTGCTGTCATTTCTGGAAAGATTTCCCTAGCATGCAGTATTGTGTGAGGGAAAAATTGTTTGAGTATATCACTCATCAGACAAGAAACATTCTACATAGTAAAGGTTTTTGGCTTTTTTCTTTTGGCACTCCTGCTAAGTGCATGTATTTCTTTCTCACCCATAAGAGTTTGGATTAGAAAATTACATCTGAAGCTAAAAAACAGACTTCAAGACAAAAAACCAACTGAAAACAATTCAAAAGCTGAAATAATAGGAAATTATCTGCCTGCTTTGTGTAACATGAACTTGAAACTAATAAGTGGAAATAAAGGATAAATATACCTAGAAGACTCATTTTCAATTGAACTGAATCCCATTTCGGCTTTGTTCCTAATCTTTATCTCTTTGTCTTCAACTTCCTAGCTTCATCACCCTGTCTCTTTCCATAATCACTGTTTTTTAAATAGTGCTAATGAAAATGTTGATCTTTGGTATTTTGCCCATTAACAGCACTGTCTCCGTAACACTTTGTCTCCCACTTTCTCACCCAGAGTTTTGTCTTCAAGTGTCTTGTACTTGTATTCCTGATACTTGGACAGCTCTATCTCGTAACTTCTCTACTGCTGTTCTCCTTTATACTACTTATTCTAGACTTCCATCAGTTCTACATGAAATTCTGCTTTTGTGACCTCCTACTTTCAGCTTTGCATTAACTTTCCTGCTTGGAACAGCTACCCAGTTTGTCTGGATAAAATACACTGTGATTTTTGCCAATCCCAATTATGTCACAAAGTACTGCACTATTTCTGTCCTTTTGTGTGCTCTTCAGTGATGAGGCAGAACAGTGCTTAATATGAATTCATATAGCTCAGGAGAACATTGTATAAGCACCATGTTTGGGGTTTTCATGCAGCTGTAGAACGTATAAATTCTACATGCTAGTTGAGACATCACTAGGAAGAAAAATGTGCATTTATTGTCTTGTCAATACAGTGTTCTATAGTCTCTATAAGGTACTGCTTGTGATTACAGGGGTTTGGAGAGAGGTTGAAGTAGAAAATGAAGCAGAAAATGATGAGTAGTCCTATGTAATTATAGAAAAATAATTTATGAATATAGCAAAATCAGAAATTTCTATTTTCTGGGTAGTATTTTGAAATGCTGTGTGAAGAGCTCAGTCTATATAATATTTTGATTATACTTTACAGGGTGTTTAAACAAGGATTAGAGTATTGTTAGTGCACTCTTCTGGATTGAAAACAAAGTAAGAGCAAGTTTACAAAATACCCAAACAGTTTCCTAGTAAGCTTTTACATACTTTGTGGGGGAGATTCAGTCAGTAGCTTATGGCATAGATGTACTTTCTTAGAAAATATTCTAGAATGTGCACTTCATCTTTGATAGCCCTGTGTGTTTCTTCAGATTTCCTAGCTAGCTACTGTAAGTACCTTTAAGCATGCCAAGGAAAGTATTTCTAAATATAATGCTTTTAATGGTGCTTGTATACCTGAAGTACAGATCTTGACAAATTTTTTGGGGTGGGGTTTTTTGTTGGTTTGAGTTTTTTTACTGTTTTGATGAAAGAGTTTAAGGAGTTCTGCTGTTCTAACTCTACATATGTTCAATGACATTCAAGCAGGGAGTATTTGCCTTAGAGGCAATAAGCTATTACCAGGAGTCATTTTAAAATCTCACATTTTATTTCTTGTACTTCAAGAGGATGAGAGGAGATAAAAGGCAGAAAAAGGGACATCTGTATTTACTTGCTCTGCAACTGATTCACATGGGAAGGGTCAGCCTGACCTAAAGGTTTTGATTGCTTATGGAGGCTATAAATACTTTCTCTTAACATTTCCTACAGCATCTCATTGAGAAGTTTTATATTCTTGAAATTTGTAAGTCTTATAAATCATTTTGATACCATAAAGCAGAAAATCTTAATGGAAGGAAGCTGCAATTAGATTCAATAATGGCAGAAATTAAGAAAAATGTGTGCTTCTGAATTATTAAAAAAATTGGCTGCTTTCTCTTGCATACTTCCTAATATTAGCAGCTGATCAGGAATTGACCAGCTGTCTCATTGCATTCATTGTGGGGTTATGGAAACAGGTAATATGGCAGAGGCTCAGCACAGCCTCTGAACTCATGAAACATTTTACTGCTTTTTTGTGTTAAGGAAGAACTTCCATCTGCCAGGATTTCCCTGTCCCTCCTTTCCTACAAGAGTAAGTTTCAGCAGAGAAATTCCAAATTTTGTTTACCCTCCTGGTATGGTTGTCTCCATTTTGTTCACCCAGGACACCAGCTACATGTTACAGAATAAACAACAGCTTTATTTTGTCTAATAACAAAGGACTTTTAAGAGTTCTTATAGAAATTAAACATGTACTGGTTTTACAGGTAGTAACTAGAACTGACTGTAAGAAAATTTGATGTTCTCCAAGAAAATTTGATGTTCTCCAAACTAATGTAACGACTATTTGTGTTGCTCCTAAATTAATGAGCTCTGGAAAGCCTCATTATTTTATGAACCTTTCTGTTTCTGCTTTTGCTATCTCTCCTGTGGGTGATGTGGAAAGAATTTTCCAGTGGTTCTACACAAAAATCTGATGTTACATTTGGTAGACTAAATAAGTATTTCATTAAATCAGGGAAATAATTTTCATGGAAACTGATAATCATAGAATGTGCTAAGTTGGAAGGGAACCACTAGGATCCTCAAAGTCCAGCTGCTGGCCCTACTCAGGACCAGGAGTCTCACCATGTGCCCGAGAGCACTGTCCAGACACTTCTTGGACTTGGACATACTGCGACCACTTCCATGGGGAAACTGTTCCAGTGCCCAGCCCCTCTCTGGGTGAAGAACCTTTTTCTAATATCCAAACTAAACCTCCCCTGACACAACTTCAGGCCATTCCCTGGGGTCACTGGTCAGCACAGAGAAGAGTTCAGTGCATGCTCCTCTGCTTCCCCTCACAAAGATATCTTGCTTTATTTTTCTTTATTGTATATTTATTATATTATGTTTCATTACATCTTGCTTTTTTAATCCCCTCATGATATCTTGCTTTGACTTTCACAGTCTCTAAAACCAAGAAGATTCCACAGAAAGAAGGAAAAAAAAATAACTTTAGAGAAGACTCAGGCAAGAAAATATACCCTGTTAAGACTGTAAAATCCTTCTTAGCACTGATGAGAGCAATAGATAAGTATAAAACTGTAAGCTCCCAGCTCTCCTACATAAAAATGTCAGAAGAAAGTATCATGGACTCTAAATAGTTGTCTCCTTTGATATGATCAAAGAAAAAGAGATTAATTTTACTTCTCTTATGATCAAATTGCTAACTAATTTTACACAAAGAATGATTTTGCTGGAGGAAGATGTTCTTAATCTGTCATTTAAACATTTACGTTGGCATCTATTTGGAATTAAGTCATACTCTCAAGCTGTTTTTTATGTTTCAATTAGAATGATTTCTCCTCCTTGCAGTTACTGCTTTTGTGATGACTATATATACAGAACTACAGCATTTATCCTTCTGTTTTCAGTTCAAGCTTGATTTATTGTTCCAGTTTGGGGATTTTGGAAGGATTTTTTTTTTTTTTGCGTTTTTTTGGTTTTGTGAGGATTTTGGGAATTGTGAGGAGACTTTTGATAGAAAGCTTCCTAAAAGCCTAGGTTCTGACTAGGAAGATGTAAGCTTTAGTGACACAATTTTTATGGTGGTTTCTGGTGGTATAAATGCTTAATGTGGAGAGGCATGTGGATTAATATATATGCATTGAGCTTTTCGGAGTCATATGTTGCTATCTGATTTTAGTTTTCATCAAAATTTAAAAAAAATACACTGCTATGCTTAATACAAAAGTGTAAAAATAAAATAAATATTTAAATGTAGTTTATTCTCATATACTAATTTAGGCAGTTAAAAACAACTGGTAAAATATTGGGAAGAGCAAGACCTGGGAAAGCTGTCACCGCTGTTCTGTTGGTGTTGGATTTGCTTTAAGTCGCATAGCGAAAAAGATCTACTGGTAACATGAAATCTCTGAAATTACCATCTGCCATCATGAATTGTGCTCTTAATTGCTCTGATAGCAAACAAAAACCTCTCTGTCTTGACAATGCCTTTACAAAAAATAATAGCAGAACATCTGTGTTCGAAGAAACGTGTTTGTTAGGTTCAGGAAGGCATGAAGTTCATTTTTGTATATCAAAACCTTTTCTTTAAAGTTTGGTGTACATTGTGCTCCTTGATTTTTTGAGATATTCAAAATCTGGACGCTGGACACTGTCTTGAGTATCTTGACTCTACATGCCCCTCTTTAGCAGAGGGGTTGGACTAAATGTTTTCCAGAGGTGCCTTTCAACCTCAATCATTCTGATTCTGTGATTTAGCAATTTCTGCAAGGTAGCAGTTGGATGACCCCTAGCTCTTGTTCTAGGTGTGTTGCAGTAATGTTGTAGTCTTCCAAAAAAAAAAAAATTAAAATTAGTTTATCTTATCTTTATAAAATTTTATAATCCAGCAGTGGTTGTTGCATGAGAGGAAGCCACTTGCACTGTCCTTAGCTGATGCTCAAATGTGTTAGTCTGAACAGTAGTTAAAGTTATGAGAATTAAGAAACAACTTCAGACTCAATATTGTTTTCAGAACAGTGTGTTAATGAGATTAAATTTGATAACTTCTAGAATATTTATTTATTGTTGTGATACACATTTAAATGAGTGGCTGGTAAGCAGAAGTATCTCCATTATGTTTCCAGCTTCATGCTGTGTCAGTGACAGATGAGCTGTAGCAAATGCAAAATTTGGAGCTCAGTCTCCTCTGCCACCTATCACAGATATTCCTCTATACAATTGAAAATGATCAGGAGTTAAGAGTACTGATCCTTTTCTGTTCTGATGGGAACTTGAGAACTAGTGGGAGAACTGGATCCCTTCTCTGAGCTACTGAAGATGTGTCAGAAGTCATGATAAGTAAGGTTAGTCAACTTCAACTCTAATGTTTTCAGTGTATAGATCTGCATAAGAACATCACCATCACTTACAGAAATAGAAGCTTTTGATGTGTAGACTGAAGTGTAATCCACATCAGTCATTTATTAATGGCTATGAATGGATCTTCTGCTGCTCAAAACCTCAGTGAATCTGCAGATGCGAAATTATTAGTTTCGTTCCGTTGTTCTTCTGTGTATCAAGAAAATCATCTTCTAGGAAATTAGTTTATTGTGAAAAAAGATAATATGAATCTTCATATGACAAAAAGAGGGAATGTTTTTTACTGTGTGAGGGTTGTTCTCTATGAAGTAAAAAATGTTAGAACGGCTTGTAAATATGATGTGATACCTTTTCTTGAAATAGAGGACGCAGGAAGTTTTCTTCTTCAGCTTTTGATAAAACAGGTTTACCCCTAAATTAGCCGTGTTAAGTCTTAGTTCTCCGTTTGATATATTTTTCTTACAAGTTGAGATAACTTATTTTTCTAAGCATTTACATATACACTACAGCAATTTATCATTGTTGTAAATGTGATGTTTGACACTGTCAATGGAATACTAACTGCTTTGAAATTCTATTTTGTATCTGATGATCTTACTCTTTCAAGATATTACACTACCTTGTTCTATGTGTCTCAATGCATTTCCTTACAAAGAATTTGCTTAAAATATCTTGATTTGATATCACATCTTCCTGTCACAGTTACTATATTTATTCTAGTGACTGATGATTGAAAAGTGTGATACAGGGTTCATTTTAAAAATCTACTGCATTTTGTGTTGGGCCTTTTCTAGTTCCCTAATAAATTACAGTAATCTGATGATCTTTTTTCCAAAACTTATCTGAGTTTGCATATGTTATCCTTTTCAAACGAAACGTAATTTTGCTGGGATCTTTAACAATCCAATTAATGGGGAGTTTAAGGTAGGAAAATGAGCTTATGGTGTCCCTACAAGCAATACTTACTACAAACTGTCCATTAATCTTTAGATCTTAATTTTCTTTCCCTCTTTTTCAGCACATGTAATAAGTATAAAATTCAATTATCTGTTTCCCTTATTGAGATAATTTAAAACTACTCTTTCAGCTTTATTGACTTCAAATTTTTAAAATTTTAATTTAAAAAGCTGTTTCAGAAGAAACAGCTTCCTTTGCCCAAGATACAGGTGAATACTAGAATTATATTGTACTTGTTCTCAGAATTGCATTTGATTATCATCTCTGGAAAGAATATATGACCACATGAAATAACTTAAATGCTGATATAGCTCTGCAGGTCTGTTTTTAAACATGAACAATACAGAAAAGCCATCTCCGTATTGGGCTGTTCAAGGAAGTGTTCTGTGGCTGCACTGATTTATTTCAGTGGAGCACAGCAAAGGCAGGGGAGATGTTGTGTTGTGGGTTTGGGTTTTGGCAGCCACAAAACAAAAATCTAGGTAATTTTTCCTCATGACTCATGCGTCATTAATGTTTAGATTATTTTCTTTTAATATTGTACTTTATATTGTGTGTTTTATTCTTTATGTAACTCACGTTAGGAAATAAGTAATAAGATGATACATTTTTGTCATGAAGATTTATGTTGTGAAGCCCTGAGTGCATTGATTATATTATAGGTGTCTTTATAGTTTTTACTTGTTTTTTGCCTGTTTTCTTAAATACATTTTCAGCCAATACAGAGTTGCAATGCAAAGCTTCCAAGATTTCATGCCTGCCAATGGTCCCTGTTTCCAATGTTAGCTTTTCATAAGCTGGCTCACTAGCTCTTTTATTGTCAGATTCCAGGTGTTAGAAAGCTACTTCGTTTTTCTTTTTTTGTAGGAATTGAATTCAGGTTTAATATCCTGCTGCATGGCTGTTACAGAGAAACAGCTCAGGTTAGAAGACCCTATTGTTTCATTTTCCTCTAAAGCTGAAATAAGAGTTTCTCACTGTTTACTCAATTAAATGTATTCTTACAAGCAATAAGGGAAGCTGCAGGGTGTCGTGTTTCCCCATTTATGGATTTTATGATTAGGGTGAGTGAATTTTGTATTTTGTTTTGGCAGATGGATCACATACAAGTAATTGTGTAACTTCAAATTTAAGCATATACCATGAATTAAACATAATTCCCTTTGACCTTTCTTCTGCCACCTGCAGTCATACTGAGTAATGAGTACCTTTATAGTCAAAATAATTTCTTGCATTTTAAACAAACTTATGTCCTGCTGAGTAGCTGTAACAGCATAGCAGGAAAAAAAAAGGTGAATTTAATTATCAGTTCCTACAGATAAGTCAGAAAGCCTTTACAGGGTCATTTTTACAGAGCTGTGAGACATCTGGTTGGCTTTTCAGATATTTCAGAATTTCCTAAACATAGCAGTCAGGTCATGCAATGCAATGGCTCTGTGATGGGTTGACTAAAGAAATTAATTTGTAAATGTCAAAATCGTGCGGATTGATTCTTTGTGTTGGGATTGCCTGCTCTTCATCAGGATAATCCATGAGTGGATTAACTGACCAATTAACAGCTTCAAATGGCCTTTGGACTAATTATTTTTCAAATACTCTTTCAAATTAGGTCACAGCAGATGGGTATATTCATGTCTGATTGACATGTAGAAATATGTATCTATGTCCATAGGTATTTAATAAAAAATGCCTCACAGAAATGAAGAAGAATTTCTAGAGCATACACTCTACATCTCTGGTTTTTCCTTTTAACTACTGTGAAGTTTTGTGTGGTGAATCAGAAGAAGGCCAAACCTGAGTGAGCTTGGTTTATATAACCTTGTTGCCATGAGCAGGGACCCCTAGAACACAAGGTTACCTTGCACAAACAATCTCTTACCCTTTTAGCCTCAGTGTAAGTACACACAGAAGCCTGGAGTGTATTCTTCTGCACTTGTCAAGATGGAATAATTCCAGGGAATGTGAGTGTTTGTGATGTCAGCTGGGGCCTGACACTGTGTCCTGTATTTGGGCACAAGCCTTCCTCAAATCTTCAATTAAAGCATTGGAGCACCTTTTGTTAAACTGGAGGATAACAACTAACTCTCTGAGGTTGATGGAAACTTCTCCTGACACGGTTCATAGTTGTTCTCCAGAAGGAAGGCGTTGCTGTCAGTGAAACAGAAACTGTCACAGCAGTATTTTGGAGTCAGTCTGCAGACCTCAGAAATAGCTGCCTTTAGGGTAAATAATGCAGCAGCAAAAAATAAATAAAAGACAGCAATAGGAGCTAATAAAAAACATGAGAAGAATTCTCAGAAGTCCTACTATGAATTGAGTGGTCATGTCAGAGGAGTTACTATATTTCAGTAGTAAATATTTCTTCTCTTTTTTTCTCTTTTTTCTTCTTTTTTTTTCTTTTTAAATGGAGCCCTTGTGAGAAGGGCTTCCTTGATAAAAGTACATTCTTAGGAAAGATGTTAGTGAGCTTTTCCTATTTTTCTTTTACAATCAGATAAAGATAAAATCAGTTCAGTTGAATAAGATGACTGTATGTCAGATAGTTTTTCTACCTCTGCATTCCTACAGTCTTGTTTCTTTGTGTCAGTCCTATTTTCATTGCTGAATGTGATGAAATTGGGAGGTTTTGGGATTCATGTCTTTGTTAGAGCCTGTTAGTTATTATTAAGGTGCTATTGTTACTAAGTGAAAGTGAATTGGAGTTTTTAGTTGCTTTCCTGTGGGAATTTTGAGTGCCAGATATATTTTGCATTTAGGAAATGCTGCTTGCTATGTTGTTCAAAAATATTTCAGACTTAGTGCGTTTTTATTTTTTCTACATTTCAGTGCCTTTACATTTATGTAATTCATGAAAAAGTGGAAATTTAAGAAAAAACCCAAAGGAGACAGTTTCTTTTTAGCCATTCTTTACTGTGTTTGGGTCATGGTAGGTTTCTGAAGAACAGAAATTAATGATATATAAGTGTATAGCATATGATTCTGGAAAGGAAAATAATACTGATCTGTCATAACCCTTGTAAAACCATTCATACATGTCTGAATGTAATAGCCTAAGCAAATACAGGAGTTTCACATACACTTAAATTATCAAGCCAATGGAATTAATATTTGACTTACATTTAACTTCTGTAATACGCTGCAAATCCCCCAATGTATTTCCTTAAATACTAAGGCCAACTATCAACAAAGCAGAAGAAAGATAAAATAAGAAAAAAATTAGAAGACAGATTCAGGATGTCCATTTTTATTTTAGTTTGATACCTTCTGTATTTTTTTTTTATTGTGCTACTTTTGTAATAGCATTTAATTGAACAGTAAACTCTTGTAGTGTTTATTTTCCCAAAAAATACGTCAATTCTGTCTTCTCTGAAGAATGAGATCATCCTAAGGATTTGTGTGGGCTGCTGATTATTGTGGAATACTAAGCACAATTTAGTATCCTGTATTAGGAGGCTGTAAGTAATCTCTGCAGAGCCAGAGGATTAACTCGCTCAGCAAAAGTAAGGTACTATTTCATGTTACAGTAGAAAATCATCTGACATTTTTGTCTTTTCTTGTGTCATCATCTGTGTGACAGCACATCACTGGAGATATTAATTTCCTGATGTGTTTTGTTCACTTTATTGTTTTTCATCCATTATCTCCTAAGTGCAAATTTATGATCTGTAAAGCGTCCTGTAATTCATCTTCCTTTACATTATTTTTGGCCTATCCTCAGGTCCCCTCATTTTCTCACCTTTCTATTACTTTAAAGAGATCACAGTTCAAATTTGACAAATTCTTCCCCTTTTTACCTTGTATTAATTCCTCAGAACATTTTTTCTTGAGTTATTTCTGACTAATTAGTACCTGTGACTGTGACCTTCAAATACTCTAGCATTTGGTTTACGCATTTGGAAATTCTTCTGCATCTGCAACTATATAGGCTTGAACCAGAAATGTTAACTGATAGTGGAGGTAGGCTGATACATACAATCTGAGAATTTAGTCCCTAAATAATGTGTGTTCAAGAAACAAAAATCATTGGTTTGTTGTTATTTTTGGATCTGTTATTGATTTTCTGCCCAGCATATGAATTGCTTTGACACAGAGGATGACAATAGAAGCTTTGTTTTTGTGTCTACAGTAGGATTTCTAAGATACTAGATTAGTGCTACTGCTTATTTTAATGATTTAATAAATTATATGTTGCAAGTGAATACAATGTTAATGTCACTATTTGGGGAAGGGTTGCCTACTTGTGACAGGGTTAATTGCATTGAATATAATCCCATCTTTGTAACCTTTCCCTTTCTGGATTAAAGTTCAGATCGAGTAGCTAAACATTTGAAGTCTCTCTTTCTGCCCTCTGCTTTATTTCTGTGCATGGAAACTGTGGGATAAATCAATTGTGGGCTTAAAACTAAACAAGAAATTATTAGTGATTAGGGACAGAAATCCTGCTGACAGCAGTTTCAAATAAAGGAAATGTGCAAGTTATCCTCTCAGTTAAAAACTGTGTTTGGAAGCTGGCCACTTAATAGTACTGCTAACAGTACTGTTTGATTTCCTGTACCCATGAGCTTATCAAAATTGTTGGTTTTTACACGGTGTTGCAAAATTAAAGATAGAACTAAGTGGATATTTGAAAGAGTGAGTCAGCTAGGCTTAAGCAAACAGTTTTGTTACACAGCACAGCTGTGAAAGGTAAGAGATTTTTGTTGTATCAAATGTTACATACAGTGCAAAGGTTACCAACCTTACTAATGGACCAGTATGTGGATCTCAAGCAGTGTTAAGAGAGGTTTTCCTGATGGCTTTTGTCCTTGGATCAGCCCATCATTCTTTTGACACAGACTAATCCAAATTTTGAAAAACGGGAGGAAAGGGATGGCAAAACCAACTTGCCCCAAAATTGAATTTCCTTTTGCCCATGAAAGCATGGGAGTCATGGGGACATTCTGTCATGACCCAGGTCTGGATTATTCTCTAGCTCATTGGTCCTTCTGAACCCCAAAGTGGGTTCCAAAATGGGGTTGGTTATACAGATCATGACAAAGGTCTGAGCAAGTACTTTATACAATCAATTAAACTTTCCCTGGGTTATGAACATAATTTATTTAGGTGAATCCATTGTGGTGATGTCTGTTGCTTCACCTTTCTGAATTGCAACTGTTTTTTTTATTTATCTGTGCATTCAGTGGTGGTTAAAATAGATTAAATAGTGAAGATTAAGCAATATTCTCATTACAGAGAATTAGATTTTAATTAGCACTGTTTTAAATTTGAAGAAAAGGTATTTCAGCAATTCAAAGACAAATCAAATTTCAGAAAGAAACTGCTACTGAAGCATCTGTCCCATCTAAGAGCTTATACTGGTCATGATATAAAATGTAGCAAGCCAGTAGGGCTTAGAACTAAAAATAATTGATTTTAAGAAATCCACATGGCAGGTTGTTTTGTTTGTTTGTTTATTTGTAGGTTTTTTGCATGATGGCATGTGGAGAAGAACAGCTAAAACAGTAACAATTGCTGTTTGTCACATAAATGATGATTTCGGCATACTTAACGAGAAATAATAACATCACTAATGTAACTGCATGCAAAAAAATACTGGTTCTCTTCTCAGGGGTTTTGTTTTCAGGGTTTATGAGAAATGGAGAACTACTGTGAAAGTCCTGGCAGAGGCAAGGATATTCACATTTGACTACTAAGCATACACACTGTTGTTCTCAGTTATTCAATAGTCTAAAAAAGTTTTTTTTTTCCTCTTAAAAAGAGATTATTCAATTTTTCATTTATTCATTTTGTATTTTGTTGTAACTAACATTCCTGTATTTTGAATTAACACCATCTGTTTTTCCACATTTCAGGGATACCACTGTACAAAGCCTTACCCTACAACCTTCTGTAAAGGATGGTCTTATAATATATGAAGATTCGCCACTGGTCAGTAGAAGCATTTGAATTTTATATTTGCAATTGTTTTTTTATTTAAACTGTTGCTAATTTGATTTTTCATAGCCCAGTGAGTGAGTTTAGTAAGAAACATTTTAATAATTTTTATTGGGTCACATTGGTCACATTTGCTGTGCCAAATGTGAATAAGATTATGATCTTGGGAGTCCCCACATACAAAATGAGTATGGAAAATAATTTAGTATTAACCTGACACATTTTAACTGGTAGAGTGGTATTTGCCCCCTCCTCCTTTGCAGCACCTCACACCTACATGCTAAGTTGGGCTCCAAACAGCTGTTACAGCCATTCTTCAGTTCTTCCAGCTACATGTTGAAAGTCTAGATGCAAACTGGCTTTACATGTCTCTGCACTCCAAGTCGTTCAGTCAGGCTGCTCACTTCCCTCGCTTTCCATCCCTATCCAGGAGAAATGGAAACACCCAACTTTCTTGTCTCACCTGCCTCCTCTTCCTTCTATTGTGGTTTGATCACAGCTTGTCCCTGTTCTGAGTCCCTTTCTTGTCTCAGTGCCACTGAGGTGTCACTGCTGCTCACTGAGAAACCAGTAATGCAGCTCCTTGCAGCGTTTTGGCCAGGAGTGATGTTATGATTCCTTTCTCTTCTAGGTAAAAGCAGTGAGGTTCGGCCATATTTTGGTAATTGATGAGGCAGACAAAGCACCAACAAATGTTACCTGTATCTTAAAAACTTTAGTAGAAAGTGGGGAAATGGTTTTGTCAGACGGAAGGCGAATTGTTGCCAGTAAGTAGAGCTACAGCGTTTTCATCATTTACGGTAAAATGTAACATGTTGCTGGTTTTCAGTTGCTCAGTAGCAACACAGACCATTCCAAATGGATAAATAGTTTGTTGCTAAGAAGTTAACAATTAAAGAATATACAGTAATTTTCTCTGCTACTTTTGCAATAGTCGCTAAGGTTTTTTAGAACTAGCGTTCTTGTGAATTTTGTTGAAGAATTATAAAGAATCTTAACCCAGAAAGTTTTGACCTCTCTGCTTCTCATTCACCATAAGAAATAAAGATCTAGTTGAGAAAATTATGATCTTGGTTATGCCCATCTGGATATTTGGGGTATCACTGGATCAGGTCTAGAAGGAAGATATGTTATATATCTGTGGTCAAATTGTAAAGGATTTTATCTAATCAAATATTGCATATGCTTACTTGATTATATGCTTACTTTATTATTTAAATATATCCTGCAGGATGAGGCTATCTGTAATTTGATGGAATTTAATTCATCTGAGTTCCATGAAAAAACTATTTTTCATTATTTTTCAAAAAAAGGCTATGTTTGAAGGTATCTCTTGATGCTACTCAATACTAAACTTTATATAATTAGTTTAATTTTAACAATATGGGGAATAATGTTTGAGTGTAGCAG
This sequence comes from Zonotrichia albicollis, assembly GCF_047830755.1. Classification (NCBI taxonomy): domain Eukaryota; kingdom Metazoa; phylum Chordata; class Aves; order Passeriformes; family Passerellidae; genus Zonotrichia; species Zonotrichia albicollis. Next base: position 70,032,979 of record NC_133820.1, read on the forward strand.
TCATTCAATACTCACATGGAGCACTTGAGTTTTGCTTGTCATTATAAACTTTAGGTGGGCTTATTCTAAAATATTTTCTAGCCAGTCCTAATTATTACTGTAGTTTTTTTTAGAGGCAGTTAGAGGATTCCCAAACACCATGTGCCACTGGAATCATGCTGAAAGGGAACAAGGTTCTGAATGGGGCCAGTCTGAGTAGTTTTGGAGAACCAGTCTTCACATGTGTTAAATAATGTATCTCTGTGTTCTCACAAATTTTATAGTAACCAGGAGGAATTTCGATCCTGTCTTCCCAGATCAAATAGTGTCAGACCTATATAAAATCACATTTTATTCACCATTGGCTTCACCATTTTAGTGAAATTAAATATAAAGAAAACAGGTAGTCTGCATCCCAAGAACAGTGGATGCATTTTTGTGTTTTTTCAATTAAACACTTTGGTTAAAGTTTTGTGAAACAAACTATGAAACTTCAAAATGAATGCTAGAAAACTCAGTTGAATGATGTGTAACTGTTCTTCTAGTTCTAAGAGGAATGTAATTAAATTAGAAGAATTTTTCTTCTAATTCTAAGAATTCTTCACCCAATCTAATTATGTTCATTCATTCAGTATTGCAAAGCTTAAATATGCAAGTAATAAATTTTATTTCTTTTCCAGATCATGCTCATGTAGAAGGGAGAGAAAATGTAATAGTTATTCATCCTGATTTTAGAATGATAGTTCTGGCAAATAGGCCTGGGTTTCCTTTCTTGGGTAATGACTTTTTTGGCACATTGGGTAAGTGATTCATATTAATTTATGATCTTTAATAGACTTGACTAATAGAATATCTGTCTTAATCAATTAGATTTCATGAGGAGAAGGGACCTTATGCATATTGATTGATACTTTATGTCATGTAAGACACTAAGACTATAATGTAAATTTATGTATCTTAATAAAAGTGCCCAAACTTGCCCTGAATGGAAAAGCTGTATGTGATCATCTGTATTAAAACTATTTTGTTTTATGGGATCTGGATGGACAAGATTATGGAAATCTTTGTTAATGAGTGTATAGAGTATACAAATACTCCAAACAAATTAACTGTAAACTTGACATCTGACAGCTCTTTGAACTGCTCACTATTTTTTTTCCCATATCAAACAAGCCACAGCTTGGGTACTGTCCTGTTTGGTACAAGAGACGGTAGCTTGATGGATGGTTCTTTTCTTTGCTTTCAGTAGTAAAGGCTACTGTATGTTTTGCTGCTAGCACTGTGCTACCCGCTTCTCAATCTTGCTTCTCCATGTATATGGTCTTAGTAAAATATGTGTGTTTGACAAGATACTGAATTTATCTCAGTATCAGGTAAAGCTGTCCAAATTTCACACCAACGATGTTCATATCAACAGAAGCCTTAGTTTAGAAAGCTCTTGGTAGGTCTCGGAAATTCTGTGTGTCAGCAAAGATTCCCTAGAGCTTCATCTCACAGCAAAAACACAAAATTAAGTTGAACAGGGGCAAGTGGTGAAGAATTCTTTGGCCTGTATAGTCCACTGTTAGTCTAAGTGGGCCTCTGGCAAGGTTTTAGCATTGTTGCTACATGATGGCTGTGAACTGAATACCCTCCAGACTCCACTGACTGTATTATCTGTGTTAGCTTGGCCATTGACATGCAGGAACCTTAATTTATGTGGTTTTGCCTGTTAACTTTGGCCATAATGCTTAATCTGTAAGAAATCTACTCAAAATATACTCAAAAAAAGCAATTGCAAACCCAATTCCATACTACTTAATAGTTCTTTGTTTTTCAGGTGAGGTTCCCTCTGAATGGACATTCTCTGTCTGAAACTCATTGACTCTGAATTTCACAAAGCTATGTTGCCCCAAAAGAATTTATTGTTATGTTTATTTTTCACAGCCTAGTTTCCTTCCTTACATGGACCCTTTAAACAAAATCATCCCAGTGTTACTGCTCTTGGTCTGCATGGCAGAGGTGTGGTTGAGTCTTTGGGGTTCTATAATGATATTATTTTTTCAGCTTAGAGTTTCTTCTGCTTTTAGTTTGTCCTTTTTCTGCAGGATCTGATCATGCTTCTGCAAAGTTTTGTACAACAGTTCAGAGACTTTTTGTGAATAAACTCAATTTATAGATTATATGTTTGGTATCAATATAATGTCAATGTATGGAAATAATATCTTGCCAAATTTCTTACCATACTTCAAGACAGGCAGGGAGAAACGATAAGATGAATTCAGTATTTTGTCTAGACCTTTTAATTGGGTTTGCATTAGGCCTTCCTGCATTTCAAGATTTCCCTGAATTCTGTGGTGTTTCAAAGGAATTCAAAAATATGTTCGATTCAACCCAGTTACGTTTTCTTAAGATCTTTCTTCTCTTATTTTTTTCTGCATGTTGTCATTATAGTGCAAGAGTTCTATTATCATTACATTGCAAGGATTCCATATTGCTGAAGTTTTGTACCTCCCTGATGTTTTTTATAGGCAGCTCCTCTAGGCAGTGATTCTTCCTTGTCCTCACAATGGCCAACTGACTCCAGTTGCCCCTCAACCAACCAACCCACTCTTTTACAACACTCTTCTGATTGGCTACAGGTGTGGCCTGTTAGAATCAGGCCTGCTCCTAATCTTTAATAATTAACCCAGCTGCAACTCTTTAGGGGGTACAATTACTTTCCATACTACCCTCATTTACTTATCTTCTATCCCCCTACACCTGCATTTGACTTTTGTTTCTTCTTGAAGTTGATTTCTCCCTCATGATATCAGCTTCATTAGAATGACAGACAAGATCTCTATGTTTCCAGAAACCTCAATGTTCCTCATAGCTTGTACTTCACATTTTTCACAGTTTTAGCAACTTGGTACTCAGCATTCTTTTGAGTCATATCTTTCTATTAAAGGTCCAGTGTTAAACTTAAAGGGGCTGTTGGGATGCTATTTCTTTATAAATTATCTAACTTTGTGCTTTTTCTTTTTTCTTTATAGGGGACATTTTTAGTTGCCATGCTGTTGATAATCCCAAACCACAGTCAGAACTGGCAATGCTTAAACAATATGGTCCCGATGTTCCAGAGGCAATTCTGCAGAAACTGGTAGCTGCTTTTGGAGAGCTCAGGAGCTTAGCTGACCAAGGAACAATTAACTACCCCTATTCAACTAGAGAAGTTGTGAACATTGTAAAACATTTACAGGTACAGTACATCACATTTAATTGAAAGCTTGAGTTCATCAGTACTAATTTTTTAATGCCTGAAGGTTTCAGAAAGAAGATGCCATTATTGTTCATGCATTTTTATTTTATTCTTGAGAAACACATTACATTTTGAAAGAAGCATAATATTAAAGATGCTCAGATAGTCAGAGGGTAAGGATCACAGATGTACACAGGCAAATATTTTTTCTACATATTTATCGATAGAAAAAAACCTGTAAATCTGTTTTTCTACTGTGTGAGAAAATAGTTGCATACTGTGAATACTGTGTGCAATGTTCATACTGGCCCTTATTATAAAACTCCATATTCAACATAGAATACTTCCAGGACAGTGCAACTGTTCATTTTATTCTGCTATAAAATTTGTGGATTTAATCCTTTCCTGTGAAAAAAACAAATTCCTGCTGCCTAACAATAATACATCTGTAGTGGATTTTTTTTCTAAGGAAAATGCTAGATGGATAACAACTCAGCAAGGGAATATGTAGGATTCATTATTACTTCCTACACACATTTAACTGCAAAATTTTGAATTCTGATTTAATGATGATCTGGTTTTTAAATATTACGGTAAAGTCTGACTTCTGTCTTTATAAAGTGAAGGATTTTTTTTGCCTGAAGTATTTGAAATATAAAGTGTCTTAATGCTCTTTGAAATAGCAATGCTTTTATTTTATTCAGTTTATAATTCTCACATTGATCATTTGTTAATTTATAGGGCATTTCTTGAATTATTGAGTCCTATATGTTTTTAAAAAATAGTGGAAATGAATGTAATTAATACAATTAGAATATAATTTCTCACAAATTTGGATCTACTGCTCCTGTGTTTTATACTGCATGGTATAACAGGATTGCATGATAGTTTTGTGTTTGTGGTCATGTACATATTCACACACGTTCAGATCCTGAAGGGTGGATTTACTACTTTTAAAAATCTTCATCTAGATTTGTGGAGAGTATAGATTTTTATGTTCTGTGGTCTCTAGAGTGTGAGAAGATCTCAAGACAAACTGGTGCTCCTATGTTATCAATAATAGAAAGAAAAAATAATGCTCTGTAACTTTGTGCTAAGGGTTAAGAAGATTCAGACCTAGAGGCTGAGGAATCCAGATAAACACATAAGCAGAGCAATCTATTAGGATCCATTACCAGCTGATAGGTATTTGTTTACCAAGCTGATAGAACATGTACATGCTGATCTCTAAACACACAGTTACATTCAAAATGACAGTGGAAAAATTACAGATTTGAGGAATATTTGCTGTGCTGCTGAGAAGCTAATTTTTTAGGGTGTTTGTTAAATTAGCTGGTTTTTGTCTTCATACCTTTCTGCTCTTCCTGCCTTCCGAGCTTCTTTCCTTCATCAGCTATCTGCAAGTAACCTGAAGTTGTACTGATTTCTGTTTGTGATCAGTGCAGAAACATAAGACTTAATTATTGTTTTATTTGAGTGTGAACACTATCTAACTGGAGATTGAAAGAGCTGCATTGCTAATTGTCTTAAGGGCTCTTACTGTCTGCTTCTGTCTCCCTCTCTTAAGCAGATTAGTACTTCAACCTGGTACATTGGGTGCAGTTCAGTGGGGAAGTTTCCCATCTGCTAAGCTTTCACCTCTTTCAAAGTGTAAATATCCAAATAGCTCCCCAATATGCATCTTTGACTTGTTTTGTAACATTTATTTTCAAGATCCCAGTCTCCTAGCAAGAATAGAACATTTTGTTTACTGTTTGATTGGTTTTCAATTTGAATAATAAAAAAACTGTGAGTAGCCAAATGTAAACAATGAATATAAACATAATGGTTATTCCAAAGTAAGAAACTTTTAGGTCTTCAGGTAGAGAAGAAAGAGGAAGGAGGGAAATGAGTCAATAAAACTGCTGGTCCTAAGGAAGGAAGGAGGGAAGTTAGTCATGTTGTTAAACAATTTCCCTTACAGCAGTTCCACAGCCCTGCTCTCTTTGTACTATTGTGTTGATTTCTTTCACATAATTTTAGAATTTTTTGCTTGTGTTAAAAAAGGTTGGATGTTTTGGAGGAAAAAAGGGCTTTTGATTACTGTTGTCTGACAGCACATCTGAGCATCAGGACTAGTCAGTTAAAAATATACTGATTGCTATGGTATCAGCATATTGTTAGGCTAATCTCTGACTAATTGTGATCTTCAGCATTTAGGATACACATAGAGAGTACAGTTACAAGATTATCCTCCCCTAAAAACTATGCAAGTAGGGAACATGTAGTAATTTAGTTGTAGCTTAAACATTGTGTTCAGACCTAGGTTGCCTTTATATTAACTTTTTCTTAGGGGAAGGTTTTTTTGGTGATGCTTGAGACACCAAACTATTTTGAAGACCCAAAACTGCAGGCATAGAGAGAGTTGTCTAATGCAGGTACCTAACTTGATTGCTGCAACTTTTTCTCCTCACATTGTGTATTAGGAATTTAGATCTTGCAGCTCTAGTTGGCAGATGACCTGATAAAGCCTTTTTGTCTTGCTCAGCTCCAGTTTTCAGACTGTCAAATGTCAAAAGTCTTTATGTTAATAGTAGCTTATGAGTAAGCTCAGAAGCTCTGCCCTTGCTCTGTTGGGTTAGCAGAAGGTGCTTGTAACCAAGGTACGCTGTGACTGCTTCTTTGCAATCTAATGTGCTGTTTTTCATGAGACCTTGGTAGATGGTAATCAGGAAAGCCACATTTGTCTAAATAAAATGGCAATGGCTTTTTTACTAACTCTTCTTTAGTTTCAGAAAGCTGAGATTTTTTCTTCTTGATTATCTTTCTTGTTTATATCTGAGATTGCTTCCTAATGGTAGGCACTAGTATAACAGTTTTCCAACAGTAAATGCCTAAGAAACCTTCTGGCCCAGAAGTCTACTCATCATCAGGTTTCAAGGCCTATTCAGTAAGCTTTTGTGGTAAGATAGTGCCTTTTTTTAATGTTCAGCCTAACCTCAAAAGGAAACTAGGCTTATCAAATAACAGTTTATATCCCCTTCTCACTTTGTGCCTGATAACCTTTTACCCTTTTGGACAGTCACAATGCATCTCAGTTATCAATTTTCAAAGGTAGTTAGGTTTTTGCTGGTTTAATCAGAATCAGTGGCTATATGACAGAGAGGAACTGATTGAAATTGCAGGGGGAGAATTCAGCTGTTTCGTTTGGCAGTAGATGTTGCCCACTAAAGACACGAGTACTGGTTAATCCATTAGTATGTCTGTCACTCAGGATGAGCCATAGACATGATGCTTCTGGCCCTGATGAAGGACAGCTGAGGAGGCACAGAGAGAGCTGGCAACATTCAGTAAAAGGGTGTAGGGGTAGGTGCAGGGGGAAACCAAGAGCACAGGGGAACGAACAGATATCTGAAGGCACCAAGATACGTCAGGAATGAGCGTTACTGAGAACGCAAGGCAGAAATGTAAAACAAAAAGTCTGGACTCATTACAGACTGAACACCAGATAATTTATCACTTTCATTTCAGGACAGTGGTAGAAGTACAGTAGACCTCAATGGGTATAGCATATTTGAATTAAGAATCTTGATTTCTACTGGAAATCACAATTTTGCTCATAGATTTTACACAGGCTGAAGCAGTACATACCCTCATGAAATGTTAGATCCAAAAATATATGGCTTTTTCACCAAGTCAAATTCTCCATCAAATAAAGCACACAATACACAAATAAAAATATACAATTGTTGAAAGCAAAAAACTGTTATTTACTATTTTAAGGAATAGCCAAGAATCTAAGTTCTGAAAATAATCTAAGGTACATACAGAAGTGTTAGTTGTAAGGGGAAGAATCAATGAATGACAGTCAGACAGACTGATAAGAGGTCAATATTTTCTCCAGTAATCTCATTTTAAAAATCAATAGAAACCAATTTTTTTTTTTTTATGTTCAGTTCAATCCCCAAACAGTCAGCCCTTCTTTTGGGTTTTGGGTTTTCTTGTAATTTTCTTTCTTCCCTTTTAATGAGCTGTCGTTTCCTTTCTTCAGTAAGCAGTTGTCCAAGCAGTTATTAAAGAGGGATTGAATTTGTTCTGGTTGAAGCAGGAGAGTTGTGACTTTTTTAATTACTGAAGTAGAGGACCTTTGTACAAGTGGCTTGTGCTCCCAGAAGCCACCTGTTGTACCTCAGGAAAATTTTTATGATGTCCAGCTGACACAAGAGGCATGGAACTGTTGATGCAATTCATTGCAGAAAAGTGTACTGATGACAGAAGTTATGCAGTGATTCTGAAGACTGCAGACATACTTGGAGACTTCTAGAGAAAACTGGATATTATTTGAAGTATTTGACCTAGGTTTCTGCCATACCTAATGCAGGGAAGTGAAAGTGTAGTTCATGAGTAAATTAGATAGCTTGGTGCCGGTGTGTTGGTTGTGCTTTCACTGAGAAGAACAGAGAAAACACAGTATTCATAATATAAATTTTGTTTCAGGATTATTCTCTACTTCTTACTGGTCAGTTAAGCCAAGAAGCAATTAAAATGTAGAAGTTAGCACTTTCACTGCTAACATTGTCATGAACTTTTCAATTCACCTCATGTATGAAATGTTTATACATTTAGTGTTTAGTTAGAATAAGTGATGGGAGAATGAGTTTAGTACCTCTTTCACTGTACTTGTTACTTTGTTAGAACTGGATGTTGTAACAAGGATGGCGCAGGCTATAGAACAATTTTATATTATCCCATAATAACTTGTATTTTGCTAAGCTGTACTGATGCAGAACTTCTAATAGGTCCCTCATAGACAGATTTAAAAAGGAGAACATAGTTTAATATGCTTTTATAGCAACACTAGTATTAAAATATTCCATGCCATGTACACCACAGATAAAAAAGGTTTGTACAAGCTTAATTTAGCAGTGGTATTCTAGTCTATCACAGTGACTAGCTAATTTTAGTATTGCTTGTGTCTCAGGTATTTTATTACTCAGATCAGATATTTATAAAGTCAGGAAAATATTAAACTCCTAATGCTGATATTTGATTAGGAGTATAGAACAAAGCATTTCTGAAATTCTTCTGTTTTCTTCTGTTTTAATTTTTGAATCAGGATTCAAATATCTGTATTTTAAATACATTTATAAACATCTCTGACATATAAGTCTGTTTTTCAAGTTCTCCATACCAGCCTAGCTCACTAATGGGAGAAAAACAATTAAGACTCCAACATCCTAAAATATCTCCCCACAAGTTTATGTTCATCACTGTCAATGTGCCATACTGAGATGGAAGTGTCTAGGTCCTTGTCTGAAAAGTCTAGTATTTGAATGAAAGGCCTGTGGAGAAAAAGTGAGACATTTTTAAATAGAAAGATTCTCACTCCAATCTCTTGCCAAAAATAAAGGATAAAATAAATCAGGCAGTAAAGTTCCAGGATATACAGCAAGTTGATAATTGTTTTTTAAAATTCTTTCTATTTGCTTTGCTCCATTTGCATCTGTGGTGGGCTAACTCTGGCTGGATGCCGTGCCCACCAAATATATTCTTTCACTTCCCTCCTCTGCTGGGAAGAGAAAATATAATGAAATGCCTATAGAACAAGATAAAGGCAGGGAGAGATCACTCACCAATTACTGTCACAGGCAAAACAGACTTGACTTGAAGAAATTGGTTTAATTTATAGCAAATCAAATCAGAGTAGGAAGATGAGAAATAAACACAGATCTTAAAACACCTTCCCCCTCCTCCTCCCTTATTCCCAAGTTCAACTTCACTCCTGCCTTTCTCTACCTCCTCCCCTTCAGCAGCACAAGAGGATGGGGAAAGGGAGCTGTGATCAGTTCTTCACACGTTGTTTCTGCCACCACTTTCTCCTCAGGGGGAGGACTCCTCACCAACTTCCCCTGCTCCAGCATGGGGGCCCTCCCATAGGAGACATCCTCCGTGAGCTTCTCTATTGTGAGTCCTTCCCACTGGCTGCAGTTCTGCAGGAACTGCTCCAGCCTGGGGCCCTTCCATAGGGTCACACATTGTGCCAACAAACCTGCTCCAGTGTGGGTTCCTCTCCCCACAGGGCCACAAGTCCTGCCAGGAGCCTGCCCCAGTGTGGACTTCTCACAGCCAGAGATCACAGCCTCCTTTCGCATATGCCTGCTCTGGCTTGGGGTCCTCCATCTCGGTGGCTTTTTTAATCAATTACACCAGTTTCTCTGAGTGGTTTTCTGGTATTAAAAGTTCTTCATTTCTCTTATTTTAGCTTATAGAATCCTATAATATTTTTGGCTGGAAAGCACCTAAAAGATATTCTGGTCCCCTGCTGCTGTGGGAAGGGACACCTTCCACTAGGCCATGTTTCTCAAAGCCCCATCCAACCTGACCTTGAGCACTTCAGGAATGGGGCATCCACAACTTCTCTGGGCAGCCTATGCCAGTGACTCACTACCTTGTAATAATGAATTTCTTCCTAATACCTGATCTAAATCTGCCCTTTTTCTGTTTAAAGCAATTCCCCCTTGTCCTATCACTGCATGCCCTTCCAGTCCCTCTCCATCTCTCTTATAACCCCTTCTAGGTACTGGAAGGTGTTATAAGGTCTCCTTAGAGTTTTCTCCAGGCTGAGCAACTCTCAGTCTGTCTTCACAGGAGAGGTGCTCCAGCCCTCTGATTGATCATCTTTGAAGCCCTCCTATGGACTCCATCCAGCAGGTCCATGTCTTTATGTTGAGAACCCCAGAGCTGGATGCAGCACTGCAGATGGGGTCTCACCAGAGCAGAGCAGAGGGACAGAATCCCCTCCCTCACCTTGCACTACTTTCAGTGCAGCCCAGGACACATTTGGCTTGCTGGGCTGCAAGTGGACATTGCCAGGTCATGCCCAATTTCTCACTTTCCAGCACTCCCAAGTCCTTGTCAGAGCTGCTGTCATTCTGTTCATCCTCCAGCCTGTGCTGATTCAAGTGGTTACCCCAACCCAGGTGCAGGACAATGCACACAGCCTTGTTGAACCTCATGAAACTCCCGTGGCCCCACTTCTCCACCTGTCTAGGGCCCTCCAGACAGCATTCCACCCCACAAGCATGTTAGCTGTATCAGTCAGCTCAGTATCATCTGCAAACTTTCTGAGAGTGCTCTCAGTCCTGCTGTGTCATTGATGAAGATAATAAACAGTCCTGGTCTGTACTGACATTTGTCACACATCTCCATTGGGACCTTGAGCCATTGACCACTACCCTCTAGATGCAACCATCCAACCATTTAATTCCTCATTCAGAATAATCAATCCAGCACAGTAACACAACTTTAATTTCTGCTAAGGATAGTAATGAAAGTCTGATAAATATTTGGGGTTTTTAAATGTACATAGCACATTTCAACTAGTATTTTTCCCTAAGGAAAAAAATAATTGCGGGTCTTAAGCGAATTTCTGTGTCTACTAAAATCCATCATGACCTAAAATAGTTTTTTTTTTTAACTAAGCAGTATATTATCTGCTTCTCTCTATTAAACATTAAGAGTCAGAATTCTTAAATTAATTGTGTGGGTGAATTATATGAATGTGTGTCTTAGTATCAGATCTTCATGGTTTACAGAAAGCAAATTTTAAGAATACAGAACAGTATTAATTATATTCTCCAATGATTACACCATCTTGTTGTGTGTATAATGAAAGTAATTCTTTAAACCAATGATGTTGTTTAGTGTTAAATAATTGTCACATCCTTTTTTTGTTTAAACCAAGTTTAGTGTCAGTAATTTCACTCTGACTTGAAATGATGTCCTGGAAATGAAAAGTAAAGATTACTTCAGAACTTGTCTGTCAATCAAAGTTAGAATTGCTTATTTTAAAAGTACATAATGATGTGCTGTTACTTAATAGATAGTAACTAAAAGAAATGTTATTGGTCTGTTTCTTTACAGAAATTTCCATCTGAAGGACTTGCAAATGTTGTTCGAAACGTGTTTGACTTTGACTCCTACAATAATGAAGTGCGTGAAATTTTATACAAAACTTTGCACAAGTATGGGATACCTATTGGAGCAAAACCAACCAATGTACAGCTGGCCAAGGAGTAAGAATAACATAAGATATATATTAAGAAGACATATTTCTCATGATCACTTTATAAGTGTGTTATCTTGCTGCCAGTTGATTTTAAAACAACCTGGAATTCTTGGAAGTCAATCCTCCACTGGTTCAAATTTATAATCTTCCAAATAATTTACAATGATATAAGTTACTTCATGAGTATTTGCTTATTATTAATATTTAATCTATAAAATCGATGTACATATTAATAGCTTGTAAGGTAAACAGGTATATCTTAATAAAGGGAAATACTTGTTTCTTCTCCTGTGTTTTTAATTCAATTGCAATACACTTCTGTCCTGTTACTTATCACCTAAGTCTGCAGAAAAAAAGTTGTCTTCAGTGGTAGCTGGGTTTTGTCTTTGATGTTTACAGAGGGCTCTACAAAAGCATTTCTTGTGAATGGAGCAGTGCATTCTTCTGAATGGAGCTGTAAGCTTGAAAAACAGCTTTTGTATATGTCTGTAAATCACTGTCATTAATTATATTATTAGTTGATATATTACACCATATACTTCTTTTGCAGAGGTTGGAATCCAACCAGCTACATTAGGTAGTAATGCCCTCCTGTCTTCAAGCCACCCCCCAGTTTCTGAAGGGGCCTTACCAGAAAGCTGGAGAGATACTTTTTACAAGGGCCTTTATTGACAGAACAAGGGGGAATGGCTTTAAACTGAAAGAGAGTAGGTATGTTTAGGTGAGATATTAGGAAGAAATTCTTTACTGTGAGGCTAGTGAGGCACTGGAACAGGTTGCTCAGAAAAGTTGTGGATGCCCCCTCCCTCCAAGTGTTCAAGGCCACGTTGGGCAGGGCTTTGAGCAACCTGGTCTAGTGGAAGGTGTCCCTTCCCATGGCAGGGGCTGTTGAAAGCAGAGGATCATTAGGGTCTTTTACAACACAAACTATTCTATGATTCTGTGAAACAAATGTAATACACTCTTCCAAAATTCACAGAAAACAGGCTTAAGTAGATCATATTCAAAAATAATTAGAAAACTTACTCTGTCTTGAGCTCTAATACACAATTTATTTATGAAGAAACAAATATTTCCCTTTCACGGAGAAAGCTTTATGCATATATGGAAAACTGAGTTTGCCACATGACATACATATTTTATACTTGCTAAGGAGGGACTGATTTTTATGGCATGTTGTATTGATAGTGATTCTGGTGTGGGTGAGTGAGCACTGGAACAAATTGCCCAGAGAGGTTGTGGAGTGTCTCTTACTGGAGATATTCAAGAACTTTTGGAGCAGCCCTGTGCCTCTGGGTGACCCTGCTTGAGCAGGGAGGTTGGAGCAGATGACCACTGTGGTCCTTTCCAGCCTTACACATTCTGTGGTGTTGTGTCCCTGTGTAGGTTTCTCCTCCTGCAGCACCACTGTTATCATATCTAATATCCTACATTTAATTATTAAAAAAAATTGGCAGGGTAGTGCCTGTGGTGTGCCTTTTAATTTTGATGACAGGACTATTACATGCCTGGGGAACCAGTACTTGAGCAGTGACAAAGTCTGTCAAATTGACAGAACACACTTGAAACTCTTGCTATAATTTCTTTGCTGAACATACCTTATTAATTTCTATTTTAACTAATTACAATGTTTGTTATAGTTTTTGAGAAATTTTGTCTTTGTATAATTTTAGAAGTATTAGGTGTGGGAGAGGATTCTTTAGTAATGAGACAATTGGAGGTTTAGGAAACATAACAGAAAGATTGCTGTAATTGGGGACTGCTCAGTCTAGAAGTGAGAAGAGAAAAGAAAAATGTAATTATATTGAATTAAAGATAATCAGCTGATCATTTTGAATTCATCACTGAGGTTTTCTAGGAGAGGTTACACCAAGGATGACAGACAAGATCTCCACAAGATGCTTATCAAAAACTTCACTAGACCTGCAGCTGTGAGCACGTAATTTTTACACTGAACGCCCAGGGGAGGAGAAAATACAGGAGCAGTTCACACACAGCTGATAAAAACAACTTTTTCTTAGATCTCACTGTGCTGGGCTGAGCACTTGGCTTTGATGGTCTGTCCAACTTACCTGTCTTGGTCTCAATCCCTCACTCTCATCCACTACAGCTGGCATTTCAGGTTCTTACCCCTGCATTGTAAGACAACCTTGATTTTGGTCATGAGATTCACTCCTATGTAAGCCACAGGTAGATCACCTTGAATTACAGCCACATCTTTCATGTTTTGGCACTGTTGATTTTGCTTTGAGGTTAAAGAACATTGAGGTAGTCTCTCCAAATCTGTTCCAGCCCATATTGCAATCTCCCATGATGGACAGACACATTGAGGTAATTTGGTATATTTTGTTTGGTCTGCTGCAGAAAAGATACTGGAGTATTGCCCTCTCTATTGTTTTCCATGAATCTGAGAATAGGATAATGGTGTTAATTTAGTCCAGCCCACCTCCTTCAGAAAAGATGCAGGTTATTCTAAAACCTTAGCTCATTTTTTCGTGGTTCATGCCTGAAGACCTTCAGAGATGAAGTTCTATAACCTCCCAAGGCAAGTCAGTCTTGTTTCTAAATAACCTCAGCACTAGAAAGTCACTTCTCAGTCTTCCCTGTTTTTAAGGCCTCTGTTTGGTTTTATTTTTCTTTTATGCTTCTTGTCTTCATTTGATGTGTGTCCATCCTTAAGTATTGGCTGTGAAACTGGTCAAGTTCATTTTTGCTGGAGCCAAGTACAGTAGTATGAGAGTACAGAATAGAAATGTGTTGACATTTTAAAAGCTCAGAATGTTTGCATTTCATGCCATATTTAACTCATCTCTGGTTTTCTAAACATAAATCTCCACATCCTTTTTGCAAAACTCTCCATAGCACTTATCCCATCTTCACTTTATGTGATCAACTTTCTTCACACTTACATTTTTCTTACTGTATTGGGTTTTTTCAGATTGGTTTTATGACATGTCAATATCACTTTCTATTTTAAGCTAGTTTTTCCTACCTGCTTCTAGACTCTCACAAGCTGGCAATCTGAAGGTGTGGTTTCTAGGTGTGATTTCTATGTTGTTCCAGCAACAACAGCATATCCTCACTGAGACAGAGTAATCCATCCTGAACTAGGTGAAGTGTCTGGGAGAGGTGAAGGGTCTGTGGAGCTAAAGCTGAAGGAGAGGCCACGTTCCAGAGACAGCAAGGAGACAGAGAAAGAAAAACAGAAAAACCACGAGGTCAATCTGCCCCCGACTTAGGAATTCCTTCGATAAAGAAGAATTAGTGCTAAATGTCGTGTGGAATGAATATGTATGAACTTAATTTGAAACTGTATGCATATGCATTTGGAAGGGGGGATAAAAAGGGGACTCGGAGTCTCCAGGGGCACGCATGCCCTTTTGGGGAGTCTTGCGTCCGGCGCGCGTCGTAATAAAGCATACCGGGCTTTACAACTTTTACAAGTTGTGAGGTTTCTTCTTTTCTCCGCAAAACATTTTGGCGAGCCAAGGCAGGAGTTCTCTGTCCCCGCGGGGGCAGGGGGGATAGACGGACCTCCAAGGCGCGCCCCAGGATTTTTTCCTGGTGGGGCTCCGCTTGTCTCAACTTGCCACCTGCGAGGACAGACAACGACCCGCTGGCCTGCGGAGGAGAATACGGTATGTATGGGGCCCCAGGGGGGGGGAGGAAGGAGAGAAAGGGAGTAAACCACCCAGAGACGTCTGGGTTCATGGGTTCAGCTGATAGAGCAGCTGTATTAGAGATGAGGTTCAGCTGATAGAGCAGCTGTATTAGAGATGGGGTTCAGCTGATAGAGCAGCTGTATTAGAAACGGGGTTCAGCTGATAGAGCAGCTGTATTAGAGGCTGGGTTCGTCGTTCTGATGGAGCAGACCGCTAGCGGCTTTGGGGGTAAGCCGGGTGAACCCGTGTATGTGTGTATTGAGGATTCATAGTTCTGATGGAGCAGAACTGGTGAGCCCGTGTGTTTTGTTTGTGTGTGTGTGTGATGTCCGGACACTGTGTTGCTGTATGGTTAATGTGTGTGGCCAGTGCACTGTGTTTGTGATCGTGCAGGTGATATGTGTATGGTGTATAAAAGAGAGTAAATCTACAGTGCCCTACAGTGCGGGGGGGGTCAGTACTCCCCGTGTTTGAAGCAGCCGAGTGAGGCCAGAGGCGCCGGCTGCAGCAGGCTGCGGGGGCAGGGAGAGAAGTGCCCCGCAGAGAAGTGAGTGGAGGAATGTCAGTGATGGTATTTATCGTGTTTGAATGTAGTGATTTGTGTAGATTTGGTACATTTTAACCGTGAGTATGAGCTCAGAGAGTTCCTTTGCCTTGGATGTTTGGACTTGATCTCTAGACTGTGTGCTGTTATTTTGATTGTGTCCAGGAAAAATTTATTTGAGTAAATGCCGAATTATGGTGTGCTGTGTTGTGTTGAGAAAAGTGAGCACTTTGAGAAATATGCCCTTTCCCGGTGATTTTGTGTGGTGATTTTCTTCCGCTGCATTGTGGTAATTTGATTCTCAGACTGTATAGTGGTGTTTGTGGAGATTTTAAGATTTTGTTGCAACAAGAGTAGCATTTTACATAGGAGAGCTATAGTACGGTGATTTATGTTTAACTTCGATAAAGTGAGTTAAAGGAATTCCAAGAATTCTCCCCCTCACAGCAATTCAAGCCTTGGCTCTAGTGAATTTGAGATAAGGCGGGGGGGGGGGCGTGTGTCTGTGTCTGCAGGTATATCAGAGTTTTGGCTGTGACTAGCACAGCCCTTTTGCAAAGCAGCAAAACAAGTGTAAGTAGACACAGTGCTTAATTAAATTGTGCAAGAAGAGAACTAGAAAAGACTGATATTTTGTAAAACAGAGTTTATATAGAAGGGATGAATGAGATGAATTAGTTAATGAGACTTATGAGATTTATGAGACTTCGGTTGGTACTGCAGTAAGTCTTTACTGGAAACAATCCGCTGAAAGGATTTAAAGTTCTCTGTAACAAACAGAATAGCCTGCCTTTGTGAGCAATTTTGGGGAGCCTTTGGTACATCAAGAGGCTAGCAGGCTGTGTGAGGTGACAGTGGCTGCGCCCTGGGCACAGGGACAGCTCTGGCTGCCCCGTCTCCCCAGGGAACACGGGAATGGCCTGTGAGCAAAAGCTGGATGTGCAGGTATTATTGCAGTGCGGTGTTTATGAGAAACACTGGTATTGCTGTTTTGCTGTTCCAATAAGTGTCAGGGTACACGCCCCGAGTGTAAATTAAAGGTTTCTGGTCAAGCGGATTCAGAACCTAAGGTCTTAGAGCTTGTGTGTGGGAATTACATCTGATACCTGCCACCTGGAGCTGTGTGTATAGGAGGAAAACTGAGAAACTACTGTGAAGGTCTGTAAAAAGGTTTGAATGGAAGCGGGATAGGGCAAGGAGAAATAAATAATGAGAACTGACCAGAGCAAACAGGTTCCTAAATTAGCCCCTTTTGGGAGGGGCTCATTGGGAGGAGGTTGCCAGTAAGAGCAGCTCAGAAAATAAAAAGATTTATAGTGCTTCATTGCTGTTAGTACTGTTTTATAATAGGAAGATAAATGGGATAGTTTTTGTATGCTGAAATGTCTTTTGTTTTAAGAAATCACCCAGAATGACAAAGAGACTGTGAGATCAGACTGCTCTCTGGTCTTGGCCCCTGAAAAGGAAGACAAGGCAAAGAGAAAGCAAATCAAACATGTTGTTCAGCATGCAGCATAAGATAGCAACGTATGAAATCAGGCAAGGATTATCACGCTGAAATGCGAAGCAATCACAGTTCGCAAAATGAGCACATATGATTTGTAAAGGCTTCCTCCCAAGGTAAGGGAGGAGGGGTAAAGGTAACCTTCCCAAAAGGGAAGAATTTTGTCAGTACAAGGGTCATGTGTTCAGTTTTAAATAAAGCTTTAGTACCTGTGGAGAATGTTTATGTTGTAGTGTGGGGAATGAACAACTGGCCAGTCTGAAAAGGCATACTTTTGCAAACCTTTAAAGTAACATGTGTACTATGTGTACCTAAAAGCTTTTGTACAATTCGCTCAATTTGCTAAACATTCTCAAATGAGAAAAGTTACTCTGGAGGCAAATAATATAAAGATGTTAGGCTTAATATTAACAGACACTGAAATTAAGAAAGACATTAGTAAGGAGATATTAGAATAAGTAAATAAGTGTTTTCAAGGGTATGGGCCTCTGCTGCACCAGGGAGAGTGAAAGATGCTCCCCCATGGGATGCTCCCCCATCAAGCTTAATGAAAGAACACAACCAGTGAGAACTGAGTAGTACCCTCAAAAGGAAGGTAAGGAAGGAATCAGTCCAATAACTGGTAGTACTGGATTAAGGGCTGTCAATAAGATAACACAGAATTTGTACCCTGTGGTAGCAAATCCATAGACCTTACTAACTTGTTTAACACCTGAGCTAACCTGGTTCACTGTTTTAGGCCTAAGAGATGCCTTCTTTTGCCTCCCTATCCATGAAGCCAGCCAGAACATTTTTGCATTCAAACACAAGCTCACACAGTCCATGTGCCTGAAGGCTTCAAAATTCTCCACTCCGATTGGAGAACAGCTTGCAAGGACCCAGAGTCCCAGGAAGCTCCACAAGAGGAAAGGAGGCTGTTGCAGTACATAGATGATCTTCTAGTAGCCACTCGGACGAGGGAAGCAAGAGAAGCCTGGACGGTAAGCCTTTTGAATTTCCTAGGACTCCAAGGATGCAGAGTCTCAAAGAAAAAGGCACAGGTAGTGAAACAGAAGGTAATCTACCTGGAGTAAGAAGTGAGTGCTGAGCAGCAGACTTTAAGGCAGGGAAGCCCTATGCCAAACCCTTAACCCCAGACAACGAAAGAACTCCAAACCTTCTTAGGCATGGCAGTGTAGTGCCAGCTGTGGGTTCATAATTGTGGACTGTTCTCCAGACCCCTCTATGCTCTTATTGCCAATGGGAACTGAGATCTCCAGTGGACAAGAGACACCACACGGGCCTTTCACCAGCTAGAGAGTCCCCTTATGTTGGCTCCAGCTTTGAAACTTCCCGATGTAAGTAAAGCATTCTTTCTATTTTTCCATGCAAGGAATTGCTCTGGGAATATTGGCTCGAGACTTGGGTCCATACCGGAGGGCAGTTGCTTACCTCTCTAAGCAACTAGATGCAATAGCCAAAGGATGGCCAGGTTGCCTCAGAGCTGTAGCAGCAGTTGTGCTGAACATTCAAGAGGCACACAAGTTTATCCTGGGACAAAAATGACTGTGCTAGTGTCCCACACAGTGTCTGCAGTACTGGAAGTAAAGGGTGGCCACTGGCTTTTCACCAGAGAGGTTTCTGAAATACCAGGCCATCATGGTAGAGCAAGATGATGGAGAGGTAGTGGTGACTAATATTGTCAACCCAGCTTCTTTTCTCAGTGGAATCAAGAAGAAGCAGTACACCATGATTGCCTAGAGACCACTGAAGCTACCTACTCCAGCCACCCAGATCTAAAGGACACTCCTCCGGACGATGCAGAGACCTGGTTCACTGACAAGAAAGCGACATTGCAAAGTTCACAGTGACTACCTGCAGAGAGGTAATAGAGTGTGGACCCTTACCAACAGGTACCTCTGCACAGGATGCTGAGATAAATGCATGGACCCATGCCTTAGAAACAGCAAAAGGCATTCAGAGTTGTGCATGCACATGGAGCCATCTGGAAGGAGAGGGGACTGCTGACCTCACAGGGAAAGAAGAGACAATCCAGCTGCTGGAAGCAGTTCGGCTACCTGAAAAAGCATATTAAGGCACACCAGAGAGTGAGCTTAAAATTGGAGGAAAGAAATGAGCTGGCGGATGGAGAGGCAAAGAAAGCAGCAAAGGGTGAGGTACAGATTTTCCTCGAAGGTAAGCCATAATACAATAATACTAATCAAAAGAGACGTACAACTGCAAGGGGTGGGCTACCATTGAAAGAGAGCTAGTAATCCCCTCCCATTTTCGTGGTTACTAGTGAAGGAAGGGCACTAGAAAACACACTAGGGCCTAATTACTTAAAGCCTTTTATAGAGTGTGGCTCCTTTCTCAAAATGACCGACGCTGCGAGTGATACAGAGTGCACTGGAATGAAGTGTTGACTTTGAAGTAGTAATTCCCACAGGCTTTCTAGAACACACATCTGATTGAAAGGACTGTTGTATCATTGTCAGGAATCTACATGCCACTATCACTCAGGTGAGCTGATAATGTGATCCTTGCCTCCAGACTAACCTCAAAATACCCCTGGGCCAAAACTTGGTCAGACTGGGAGTGGCCATGGGCCTGTATAGCAGTGGCAAATCAACTTTTCAGAACTCCCAAGGAAAGGGGGGTATCAGTATTTACTGGTATTAATAGATACATTTTCAGGGTGGCCAGAAACATTCCCCACCAGAACTGTCAAAGCTCAAGAGGTGACCAGATCATTTTTACAAGAGATATTACCACGCTTCAGAGTTCCAGCCACAATATCCTCAGATAAAGAATCACCTTTCATTTCCAAAATAGTGCAACAGATTAGTAGCCATCTGGGCATAGATTAAGAACTTCACACCCCATACCGCCCCCAATCAAGCGGCCAGGGGGAGAGAATGAATCATTTGATTAAGCAGCAAATCATAAGACTGGGGCAAGAAGCTCTTCCACTAGCACTTGCAAATTCAAACTAAACCTTTTGAGCTAAAGGAATGCTGAATCCTTTTGGAATGCCTTATAGAAGACAATAGAATACAAGGGGAATGTCCAGAATGTCCACTTACATGGTGGCATTAAGCAAACAGCTCAGAGTAATTGAGAAACTTGTGGCTGGAACTCGGAGCAGGGAGTTGGATAGCCTGGGGTTGATGTATATGTTAAGTCTCTTACAGAGAAGACTTCGGAACCACAATGGGAGAGACCACTGCAAGTACCTCTCACCACCTTCACTGCAATCAAAATCAAGGAGCAGAATGCTGGATCCATCACTCTCGGGTGAAGAAGGCCCAGAAGCCCCTTCAGGAGTGACACCAGGAGACAATGAACTGAGACTAAAACTTATTCGGGCAAAATGAGTATATTGCGGTCGGGAGTAGCTCATACTTTAGTGTACAGAATTGTTTTGTATGGAATTATAACTGAAGTTTTAGAACTAGAGAGTACCTCTACCCAAAGCAATGCTGAATGGCCTTGGTCCCTGGCATTTAATCAGTATACTGGATCCATAGGAAAACCTTCTGAGATAAAGAAGGTTTATATTAAACATATCTACTGTAGTAATCCACGAGAATCAAGTATGTGAGGAGTAAGAATAGCAAGAACAGGAGCTGTGAACACTTCAAGGAATCTGAAGCGAAGAAATCAAAGTAAAGTGCTTAGTCATCAATAGGATGGCTTATGAGAGACCAGATGTAATTAGTGTCTGAACCTCCCCTGGTGTATATGAACACCAGGAAGTCTGTGATAACCTAAGTGAATCAGACAGTTGGTGTAATTTCACCCTGATACAGCCTGTAGGCAATGAATTTAGGCTCTTCTCTCAAGATTTCCCCTCCATTATCTTCTACCCTGAACACAGTCCACAGCTTGATCTTAGCTAAGGGCAAGGTGGGTGACCAGGAGAGACATTCCTGCTTGCCACACATCTGGGAAATCAGGTGCTTTGGAGGGAGAGAGAGAAGTTAGATTCCCTGAAGTCTCTACATTTCAGAACAAACATCTGTCTCAAGTATGACCTAAACCTCTGTCAGATACACTTGTGAAGTATGTCTGAATTTGTAGTATGAGCCCAGCACATCCCTCTGGCAGGGAGGGATGATCATGGACAGAAAGCAGTTCCTGTTCCCCATAACAAACATCTAACTGGCATATTAGGGACAAGATTAGGAGTTTTAAATAGAATTGATTCAGAAATACTGATGAATAAACTGGCTGCTGCAGCAGGTAGCCTAACAAAATTGAAGCAGCCTTTATAGTAATCTCTACTGGCATTAGGAACTAGCCAGTGACAGATTTCAAAAGTACTGCCAAAGTAAAGAAGTATGAACAGGCCGGGGACCAAGACCACAAATTGATAGTAGAAGCACTTAGTATAGTTCAAGATAATGTGTCTTTAGCTTTCAGTTGTATACAAGCACAGTTATGGATACAAGCAACAGCAGCTCTGATCATATAGGAAAGGGGTGAAGGTAATTTTCCAGCTGAAATTCAGAAAATTGAATGGGATAATGCAATTGATTTTGAAAGGAAGTTTTAATCCTGGTGGACTATGGTGAATTTCACCTATGATCCTGTTTCTAATGTGGCCACTGCCTTTGTGCTTACATTATGTAATGCCACTGTTTATGTTATCCATCCCATCATTGCCCTAAGATTAAACCATGAAGAAACAACACTCTATCCTTCAGAACATAGAGTGTGGGCACAAAAAGATGAATGAAAAGTGGCAGGTAGTAAACTTAGAATCCTGCATTACTAGAGAACAAATGGGATTCATTTGTGAAAGCAATACTGCTAATGCCCAGGATGTGTTTGGACACTGAACAGAGTATTTGTCACTTTGAAATTCATCCAGTCACTGACCAGAAAACTGTGCTCGTATATACTGGAAAAGGGTGTATGTTTGAGAACTGCTTGTGCTGCTGTACAAATTAATAGCAATGATGTTATTCTGTCTAGTAGAAACCATTCTAATCTCTGTATTTGTATTTGTAATTTTGTTAAGATTATTGGGTGTGATTTTTCGTATTTGGTACCAGTAACATCCCACCAGCTGATTATAGCCAATTACACAATGTATCACAGACTACCACCTACCCCTATCGGGGTGAACCTTACATTGGTAAAACAATTAATTAAGCACCAAGACCTATTAGAAGTCTTGAAAGAAATCCGAGGAAGTGGAAAGAAAACCTTAATTACTGTCCAACATGGTACAAAAGAAATAACCAGAGTTCTACAAAGAATAAAATACGGATAATCACTGGTGAGATGTGATCTTTGGGTGATCACCAACTGCAAATGGAATCTTTGATAAGTTGTGCCACCCTATTCTAGTTTTACTAATATTAGTTGGGATAAGCTTAGGATTATCTATTACATTGTTAATTTGGAACTGGAGAATGCTACAACGAATAGCTGTACTAACCTCTTTGTCGAATGTACATGGTAAAGCGCTAAAAGACACTTATTGTCGTGGAAATTTTCCTTAAGTAAAAGAATTTACTTATTTCCTAGGAAAGGGGGGAATGAGACAGAGTAATCCATCCTGAACTAGGTGAAGTGTCTGGGAGAGGTGAAGGGTCTGTGGAGCTAAAGCTGAAGGAGAGGCCACGTTCCAGAGACAGCAAGGAGACAGAGAAAGAAAAACAGAAAAACCACGAGGTCAATCTGCCCCCGACTTAGGAATTCCTTCGATAAAGAAGAATTAGTGCTAAATGTCGTGTGGAATGAATATGTATGAACTTAATTTGAAACTGTATGCATATGCATTTGGAAGGGGGGATAAAAAGGGGACTCGGAGTCTCCAGGGGCACGCATGCCCTTTTGGGGAGTCTTGCGTCCGGCGCGCGTCGTAATAAAGCATACCGGGCTTTACAACTTTTACAAGTTGTGAGGTTTCTTCTTTTCTCCGCAAAACATCACAGATGTCTTTTGTGCCCCAGTCTTTTTTTAGTAGACTTTAAAGACTTACTAGCTATTATAATAAGTTGCACAGCAGTTCTATTAAGTAACACGAAAACTGGGATAGTATTCCAAACCAATTCTTCCTGAGGCTGTTAATCATACAACAGCAAAATTGTTGTATAAGAATACAAATTCAGTACAATTAAATTTTTTGATACAGAAGCATTTCCAGGAGGTTCTGGGGAGGAAAATTGTTATAGTGAAATGCTGACTCCTTTACACAGGTGCTCTCTGGCATGCCTTGAATTGAATTATTTGTGAATTCCTATAATGAGCTTTGGAGAAGTCTGTCACCTATTACTGAATCGAATAGAAAACTTGCATAAATCAGAATTATTTAAATTGCTGCTGCAATATAACTGCTGTAAATATAGGAAGAAAAAAACATAAGACACAGAAGCAACACAGGGTCTCAATAGAAGAATTATTTAAGTATGTGTCCAGCTGAAATTGCTGAAATCCAAGGAAAATTGAACAGATGCTTGTGGTGACCCTTAGAGGAATTTTAGATTAAATTCTGGAAATTATATACCTAGTCTTGGAAGGAAAGATTAGATGGTATATAATGACCATTTACAGACTGATTCTTGCACTAGTTGTTTTTTAAAGAGAGAAATTAATTTGTTGATGTTAATTTATTTATTAGCAAAATGAGTATCATGTATTAGACCTGTAAAGGAAAGCTTTGCTTGGTCTATTTGCTTTCTTCAGTTGTCACTTTTTTTCCGGGTAGGATAACCATTCTTCAAGGTACTGACATGTTCAGTATTGTTAGGTGTTAAAATACTGTCTGTCTCTCCTGGTACCACCTGTCCACTATTTTATGATTTTTATCAGTATTGTATGTAAAGCAGATGGATTGTCTATGATGGTTTGCCAAGACATAGTAGGTAAAATGAATTATTCATGGTACTAACTCATTTTCTTTCTTTATGTGTACAATAACATTTTGTTTTTCCCATTGACATCTGTTATGTCATATTTTTCTAAATTCATGTTAATCTGCCATTTCAGTGCACAGTTCAGACCATCTGCAATTTCTAGGTAAAACAGCCTTTAATCCTAATTCTGACATTTATCCTTGATGAAATTGCCATTCCATATTTTTCCTCCTGTCACTATTCCCTTCCAGGTGCTTCCTATAAATTCAATATTTGTTTTATATGAACTGGGTTTTTTATATGTAATGTAAATATGTACATTTTACTAGCTTTGTTTTTCTCTTGAGACTTTCATGTGGCTTTTTTTCCCCCTGGTAATCTGTAGTTAATTATTGCGTATGTCTCCTATCATACATGTCTGTTGTCAACCCTGTGTGTTGCAGGGCCAGCTGAGGAAGGGAAATTGTCAGGGAACAGGAGTTTTAACATACAATTGTTCTGAATGTCTGTTTCAGAATATCTACTGAATGTCTTCAAATCAAAATATGTTTGGATAAATTATGGAGAACTGGTTGGCAAGGAATTTTCCTGATTTCAAGCTGTAACTTACTTGAGTCCAAAAAGGTTACGTGGGATAGAAATCTTTTCAGCTAGATGGAGCACAGGCTGTTACTGGAGGCCTTGAATAATACATTCTGTGCCAGCACTGAGCCGGTTTACAAGATCATATATTAAGCAGCTTTGTTGTATGTCATAGTTCATCTCCACAGCTGTACTAATATGATGTCTGGCAGTGAAGAATTTGCTTTCAGTGGAGCTGCACTTTACAACATTCATATCCATCTTGTAGTATGTTCTCTGAAAGCTAAACAAAAAAATTTATAAACAGGTTCTGTTGACTTTTTAACACAGTTGTTTGGTGATTTAGGTTGGTTTTTTTGGTTTTGTTTTTCTTTTTTTAAATATCCTAAAATGAATTTATTTTTTTAAATCAAAAATATAAAATGGAAAGAAATTGTGTTCTATAGGTGTCACTGTGAAAAGTTTTCTAGCAGCACAAGAGAATTATGTTTTGACAGATCATTTTCCCTTTGATGGCTGTGCATGCAGAAATTCAGGCTAAACAGTAATTTCTTGTAGAATTGCCCCATCAACTGTAGGTCTCGTGCAATCACTTTTCTGAACCCTGCCTATATATACATTTCATGGACAGCAGTAATCATGTAGAAAACCAGGATCTAAAATGAAGGGTGAATAAACAGAAAAACAATTTTGAACTTTTCTTAAGCAACAGGCTTTGACACATCCATAATCGAAGAACTGATCAGGAATAATTCTCTAGAAATTGCCCTTAAATCTTGGATGTCTTACAAGATTAATGTAGTCTGCCTGTAGTTTTTCTGTTCTACAAACCCTTTCCAGCTTTTGAAAAAGACAAAAATCATGGATTGCTCTGTACACCCCAGCTTAGAGACCAGTGAAGTTTTAGTACCATTCTTACTCAGCCACTGCACTTTTTATACCTATCAGATCTGTTTGCCTTACAGATTTTTGCCAGTGTTGACATTTCCATTGTTTTCTATCTGCCTTTTATGTAAATGCTATTTGGTTAATTAATTTGCAATACAGCAATTTGGCAGGAACATCTAGTGAAGTTTTGCTAGTTCTGTCACTTCAGGTTATTTTCAAAATTTGCTTGTTATAAGTCCTGGGAAAAGAAGGTAATTTCCTTACTTCCATGTGTATCATATGTATCTGCTAGGGGAAGGCTGTTAAGATGTATACGCATTTTTAGTGTGAATATGTTGTTTCAGTTGTTCTGCACCCTCACTCCCTCCTGAAACTCATTCAGCAGACTGATTGTAAGACTTTAATGCCACCAGCTTCTTCAATACTCTTAGTCTTTCTTAGACCAGATTTACATGAGAGAGCAGTGGGACAGCAAAGAAAAAATAATTGTCAGGCCCGGAAAGAATGAGATCCCTATTACTCTTGACAAAGAGCTTTGTATTGTGAACTCTGCTTTCTGTATTGTTCTGAAATTCAGGTCTACATTTTCCTCCTCTTTGCTATTTATGATGACCAGCTCTGCTGCCTCAGAGAAACTAAATCATTCAGAAACAGGGAAGAGAACAAAACCTCAAAAATCTAGGAGAAACTAGAAATCAGTTTTCCTGAGGGAAGAGAGGAACTATTAGCAAAGAAAATCTCCAGAAAGCTGAAAGAGAGTGGAAATGTTTATTTGGGAATGCCATCTGTAATTCTGTTGCTATAAAAAGCAGGGTGTTTGGTTTGAGGTGGTTATTAACATATGTTTTGTTTCAAATTTTAATAGCTATTCATGATCATTACTAAGGTTCTTGATTTCTAGGATATTGTCCATGGGAGTAAACTGTAAGGAATTAAAAGTAAAGTCCAAATCCTTTGTTCCAAATCCTGATGTTCCACTGAGCTAATGGGAAGTAACTATTGCTGATTATTGGCATATCAGGGATTATGCTATTCAGAGTCATAGAGCAAAAAGAAGTGTCCAAGGTTTTTTTGCACACAAGACAGCTTGTGGCTCAAGACATAAACAATGCTTTGCCAACAAATCATTTAGAAAACCAAATGGAAGCCTGAAGTAAAATTCTATTTCATGGATATCTAAACTGACATTTAGTCTAGTGGCTTGACCATTTGCCTGTTTTTCTGGTTGCATGAATAAATATATCTAAGAATTTTGCATATGTTGAAATACTGCATCATTAATGTTTTTTCCTAATGGTGTTGAATGTTGCCATGCAAAAGCACAGCCTCATGTACTTGAGGGTTTTTGGTTTTGGATTTTTTTTTTAATCTGGCTCAATTTCTCTTCTTCGTTTGGGAACAATTTTGGCTATACTAGCTAGGTGTAAGAATGGAAAAATGCGGAATGAAGTGAGGAAAAATGCAAAATTAATCACTCTGCAAACACTTTTATCTATTGATATTTTTAGTCAGGCAACAAACAGGCCATGAAGATTCTCCTGGTTCTTTGACTAAGAGAGGGAATTAATGAGATACTCTGTCTTCATGACATGCCCCAGTGGCACATTGCTGGCAGCTGGCCATTTATTTATCTGTGAGCGCCAGTGATCAATAGCATCCAAACCGTTTTCTGTTTGCAAAACAGTGTCTTTGGCTGTCTGACTGCCTTGGCAGATGGTCCAAACACAGAGTGGTGATGGAGGCTGAGTGAATGCCTGTGACTTCTGGCTTCTCATTGTTTGAGGTTTGGTATCTATTAAGAATTTATATATCATTAAGAAATGTTAAGACATCTTTCCTGAATGAGTAGCAAAAATTAAGGGATATCTCTATTCATCCCCTGACTTTTCCCATAATTTCTTAGGGGAAAAATAAAACTAAAATTCTCTAAGTTTTATATATAGTCCAAGTGATATTTTAATGTGGGAATTTTTTTTTTTATTTGGGATCCCTTCTTATTCTGAAAATAATATAGAGAAGAAATTAAACAATACTCTAATATCTAAAAGTGCCAGATTGGTTGGTGAGGAGAGGGAAAATAATTGTAAGAGTAGGAACAAGCATCATCAGATAGGACAGAAGGGACTAAGCAGATACTTCTAACAAACAGTCTAAGAGAACTTCCTTAAAATAGACTTTGAAGATATTTATAGAAACTGGGAGAAGGAATGTCTTCTGTTCTCCTGCCAAGTCCTGTAGCTGTGCAATAATGTGCAACAGCATGTAACACAGAATGCTGTTTTGATAGGAGCTCTCTTTAGGAGTGATTGGTCCCAAAAAGAAAAAGCCAGAAGTGATGAATTCATTAGCTTGAAGGTATCTGTGCCAATTAACGAAGTCAAACTGCTTTCAGTGGCTGTAAATCACTTCAGGGGAAAGAAAGAGAAATTGCACTGTCTGTATTTTGCTGTGATGCTAGATTGCCACACATCAGCATTTTCTTTTCCTGTATAAATCAGTTTTGCTGTGGTCCACGTATTTATTCCTTAGATAAAAGATACAGAAATGAGGAAATTAAACCAAGGCAAGCAAATGTGGCTTTTGAAGATGTCTTAGTCCTTTCTGTAGATTGTACTGGCCAGAAGGCAATGAGATGTCTATATTCCTTTGCCTTTTTTCATCTGAGCGGTGGTAAAATAAACAGAAATAATTTTTCTTTTGTGGTTAATGAGCAACAGAGCTTACTGTGGTTTTTCTGCTGGTCTTTCAGAAGAGTGAGCTACTGACAGAAGTTCCTTTAAGGGGTGCTGGCACAACCTGATCCAAATAAAGCAAAGCAAGAGTTGGTTTGGATATAGCTCACATAATTCAGACTGGAGAACTTTTCCTTTTGAGGCCATATTATACATTGCTTCTTCTTTTATGATACTGCTTAGATTGTGTCTATATTAGTAGTCCAGAAGACTAACATTTTTGTGATTTAAAATGTAAAAAGGAATAAAATATTTTAGCAAGAAAACACTTTCTGCAAGAGAGTCTACAGATATATTTTGTTGGAAAAATGCGGTTGTCTAAATTATTTATTCCATATCACTTACTGGTTAATAAATGTAAAAATTCATTTGTTCCTACATTATTTGACAGACTGCCATTACCAGATCATAAGTTTATGGGCTACTGGAAAGTCGATCAGCCAGGAAATGCACAAAAGAAAATGCTGTGTCCATCAGAAACTCAAAAAATAGAAGTAAAGGTTTGTCTTTTAAATTATTTTTTATTTATATAATACTGGTTTTATTTACTGGGTTGTGACAAGTCTAAAATGTGATTAATTTTTTCAGGAAGAAGAGTGTGTACAAGGCATGGTCCTTGTTGCTTGTTCTTGGAGTTTTTACACTGACTAGAAAAATTACCATTTTCATATACCTAGCTGTCACAGTCTAAGATGTGCTTGAAAACCAGGAAGCTTGGCCAGAAGTTCTTGAAAAAAAGTATTTATAAAGATATTGAAAATACCTTATCTGAAGAAACTTTGTAGCTGTCTTGGATGTTTGGGGGTGGCCAGTTACAGGCCCCAGATCTCAATTTTTGGCCATATTCAGTGGCTGAAAAGAAGGCTGCTTTCTGTTCCTGTTTTGCTTGCAGCTGAAGTCTTACAGGTCTTTGGCACTGGCAAGTTTGAATCTGAACCTTTGGTACCATTTGATCTGCAGCCAAAGTTTCTAAGTCCTTTTCAGCTCTGAATTCTTGGCTTAACTTCAGTAATTATTACTCCAGTGAGTAAGGAAAACCCGGTACTGCTAATGTGCTGTATGGGTGAGATTTAAACTTTATATAACAAGAAATTGCCATATAATTTCTTTGAAACAGAAATATTCTGGTATTTTCCTTGTATAAACTGTGTTTCATCAGTACATGCTGTCTCCTCATGCTACTAAGTGATAATGGTTCCAAACCATGAAAAGACTAAAGAGGAGAGGCATGAGGTTTCTATACCGTAAAGGAAATGGTAGTGTGGACATTCAGAGAGTTTATATAAAAGGCATTTCTTATTCCCTTTAATTTGTTTAGTAATAAATATAAAATTATTTACTGGTTTTTTATTGTTAATAGTTTTACAGCATTAAGAAGACTTCTGTATTTTCATAAAGAATGGGGAGTGGAATATTTTAGGAAGCCCTCTTGGTTATTATTTGTTTTAGGGCCCTGTGTACTTAAATATTCAAGGCTTTCCACTGGAACGACATGAAGCCAGGTCCATCAGTTTCACAGAAGAACTTGCTTTTTGGACATTGCCTTTGGATGAAATTAACTTGGTTTGTGACGTCACAGTAACAAAAGGTACAGTAAGAAAAGCTACTGACTTTTGTAATGATCTGGAGCATTACAAAGAGGTGAGATGTCCTGAAGATGAGGATGTCCTGGGCTGTTGACTTCTTAAGTCCTTGCCAATAGCCAGTGACAGAATATTATAGGGCAATATGAGGGATTTCAAGTGTAGTAACAACACTCCAGTGCATTTACATTAGTGTGTGTATTTTTAGATATGCTTGCGGTAGAGTATAGGAATAATACTAGGAATTGTAATATGAGAATTAAAATATAGAGTATGGGAGTGAAGTGTAGGAATAATAACTTACCTTTTTCCACGTTTTTTTGTTTTTAATAGTAGGTGAAATACAAAAATAATCCACTGACATTGGTGCAAAATTTCACTGAGTCAGTGTGGTCATTGTAAGGATATGCATCTTTCTCAAGCTAAGAGAAAGATGTGTAATTAAAGTAGAACACAGCCACAAATCTGCAAGTTTGTTAAGTTTGTGTGTTCAACCCTGCGCTACTTGACAAAAACAATTCTTTGACTTTTCCTCTCTCAATTCACTTTTAACAGAAATCTTTTAACTTGGAGAGTGCTGTGCTTTTTTCATCTGTGCTTATACTGATTCTTTCTCACTGGACCAAACCTGCCTTAGCTGCCTCTATAGCTTATGTGCCAGCAGGAATTGCACCATTGGGAATATTCATAAACGTTTTTAGGGTTCATCATTAAGCATGTCATGATGCCTTAAGTTTTTAGCTTTTAATGATTTTCAGATCCTGTACTGCATTAGTGTATAACTCTGAACTCCATGCAGAGTGTTAGTAAGCTCTCTTCCCATTTTGGTCAGACAAAACAATCCTTCCAGGCCTGAGAACCAAGGCCACCCTCACAGCCTCAGGCATTGAAAAGTATAAATAAAAGTATATGGCAAGGAGCAAACTGGGGGAATATGACTTCATTCCCTGAAGCTTAAGTTGGACAATTAACCTCTGATATGCAAATAGACAAAACATATCTGTCTGAAAATCTCGTGACCATTGTCCATCCTGTATAGCCTCTGCAAGGCTTTTGCACTGTCCAAGGTGTGTCTGTTAAAGGCCTTTAATAAATACCTGCTTTATTCTCTAAATCTGTCTAGCCTCTGTTCTAGGTAGCCATTCCAAGGCATCAGTCTAGACATTATTATGTATTATGTACAGATCTTTAATGATCAATACTGGAATGCTGCTCTTTCTATTTGCAGTCCAATTTACAAGTAAATTAGCAGGTTTTCATAGAAACAAAAGAGAAATTAGGTAGCTTTTTATTGGTTTCAAGAATTGTCTGAAATTATTCAGGCAGGTGGTTTATTTGAAAAGTTCTGTATATTGTTTGCACAATGTACTATGTTTAATTATTAAATACATGAATTTAAAGAGAGGATGGGATAGGATAGAGAAAAAAGAAGAAAGAAGATTATAAACCAGCAAAATCAGAGAAACGTACTAGCAGCTGGCTGACACTGCAATCATGCCTACACAAATGTGTCTTGGACTGCCTGCTTAGAGTTAATAGTGCTGTGGCAAGATTCTGCCTGTTAACATTTATTTAATATCAAGAGATCATTTCTCTTTATCTTCCTTGTCAACAGTGGTAATTTTTCAGTACTTTTTGCTATATCATCTGCCAAGTTTATGACATCTCTTTCCAGAGGAAGAATGCACAATGTCAATAGCCTTTCACTATTTTGTTTTCTTATTTCAGAAGAGGAACATAAAAATATTCTTTATGTTACTACATGTAATCCTGTTTCCTTATACTTCATGAACATTTCTGGTAAGACTGGATACTTTGTGGATCTTTATGACCTCTTCCCAAGAACAGTTGGAAGTGTCTGGCAACCTTTTGTGACTGCAGCACCACTGGGAAATCCACTTAAAGGTCAAGTGGTTCTACATGAAGAGGAGGTAAAAAAAAATAAATTCCAGCTAAATGTTTAGTCATGAGCAGAGTAGTATCATGAGGGTATGTCACTGGGGACTACCTCTGTAGACTGGACAAGGCCACCTCCTGCTGAATGTTCTCTCTTTTACTGTACTTGTAGCTTGAGAGTTGCCTTCTCAAGCTACACGAATGGCGATTTTCCTCTTGCATTCTTTAGCTGGACCATGTCCTTTTCCATTCTTGAAGCTGAATTCTACCTGCTTATCTTCCCTTACTGATAGAGGGAGATTGGGCTTGTGGGAGAACAGGGGAGAGTGGGTCAAGTTCAGGAGTCTCAGTGAAACAGCATATGTTTGCAGAGTAAAATGTTTTATGGGAACTTAAATTCTACTCCAATCTTGTCCCCCTTTTAACTTTTCAACTAGTATATAAAAGAGACATTTTCTGAATCACCAAGTAAAATGGTGCTTGTATTTGCTCCATATTTGTTTTCTAATCCTTGTATATCTTCTTCTCTAACCTGTGAAGTGTTAAGACTAGAAGGAAGACTAAGTAAGCCTTGACATCCACAATGCAAATAGAGAACTAATAACAATGTCAATGGTGTTTAGGAATGTGATTTTTTTTATTGATGGAGTGACAAACTATCCTTTGTTCTCTCAAAAAGAAAAGAAGCCTAGAAGTTTTTCTTTTCAATTGGGTGAAAAAGCCACTTCATAGGTCATGGGGACTTCACCTCAAATTTAAGGATAGCTAATTGAACAAGAGCCAAAAAGTCCCAGCTGAGCAATTTAGTAGAAAAAGAAGAGAACAAAGAAATTAATCGCTTTTGTAAGGTGTTTTACCAGGAGCAAAAACCTTCTGCACCTAGCTCAGTTTTTCTCTGTTTGTTATTTTGCCTGCTATTAAACCTTTTTGATTTTTATGCCTCCAAGAGTAGCTGAGCTATCTTGGGTATGTTATAGACCTCCAAAAGCTTATTAGACCTAGCTCAGAGAAGTTACTATAACAGGGTTGGCTTGACTTGAATGCTTTTTTAAAGACAACTATTGCATACTTTACACTTTCCCTTACTATCTGTGAGCTGATTGTAACATTTTCAGTTCAAAATTTCTTTGCCCAGGAGTGGGAAGAGGCAACAGTATATACCTGCTGCTACTGCTCATTTTTTAACATTAAAAATAGTTTATTAGGCTACCTAGAACTCACTGTGGTTTGATATGGGCTTTAAATCAGTCATTATTGTTGACTGTTTTTTTCCTTTCTTTGAATTTCTTCTATCAATGTTTCAGTAGGTGAAAGGCTTCAACGTAGAAGAATTCTTCCTACATTGAGTTGGGATGTTCATAGTTTTCAGTCATTTTTAGTGTTTCTGTAATGCTGTTGTTCTAGCAACATTTGTCAAGTGTTGCTGCTACTTTCTGGTGTCAGATGCTGCTATTAAGCTCGGTGCCTTATGAGAAACACAATTCTTCTGCCTTTGGTGGAACTGCCTATGCAGGTGCAGCTGCCTTTTGGATCCTTTCCAATGCAAACTGGAAACAGTACGATTTTGAGCTTACCTTCTTGTTGAACAGCTATAGAAATATTATTTGGGCTATTTTGAGGTGCACATAGCACATTTTTTTGGTTCTAAATAATTCTTGGCTTCCTTTGGAGAAGTTGGTGCAGGAAACTAAAACAGATGGCAGTCTGTCTTCCATCTAAGAATGTTTAGAATGTCTCACACTTTTTAATATAAAGCCAGCAATATTCTTTGCATTCCAAATATCCAAAATCCCTACCATTTTGTTTTTAACCAAATCACAGTAGCATCTGGTGTCAGAAATGAAGGTTCTTCCGTGAAGGTGTTATCTCAGAGTCTGGTTTTGGCTGTCCTCATGGAATATACCTTTTAGTGATAGTACAATAGATGCATTTTTCAGACTCTGAAATAAAATTTGTGACATGGAGAGACTTTGGTAGTTCAGTGTCCCTTTCCAGATGACTTCAGTCATGCTATAACCTTATGTTTTTCTCTAACAAAGCTTAAATTATGCCAGTTTCAGACTTGCCTTTCTTGGCAAGTGCTACAGGTGAATATATCCTGTCTGTAAATAAGCTTGGTTTACACAGGAAAATAATACAGAATCAAAACATTCTGAATGTTTTGCATTATCTTAGAACTTTTGACATATTTTTACCATTAAGGTAGATCTTATTCACTATTTGTGAAAATCCATTTCATTTAATTACAAACTTGTTTGCAAAAAATCCTATTCTTAGGACACCATTCAAAAGTAATTTTAGATTTCTTGAGAACTTAAACAAGCAACTTAGAAAACAAAAAAAGAAGGAAGATTATTCTCTTGTATATTGCATGCTCATATCCATGGACTACATTGGTAATTTATTTGGGGTGGTTCTTAAGTGAGCCATTAAAACAAAGGTTAGATGAGTGCTGCTGTTGTAGTTTTCCCAGCCACTGCTGACCTTCCTTATGTTGGGGTTCAAGTGTTGAGATCTCTAGTTCCCACTGAATCACAAGAGAGATTCTCAAGCAGTGTAATTTTTATACATAGAGCTTAGGTTTTATTCCTAACTCTTCCTACAGTGGAGCCATGGAAAAACCGTGTGCTCTGTGCACCTGTGATCTCAGGTGGATGTTGCTGTGTATGAAATTTAATCCATTATTATTAACGTTAGCAGGTAAGCATATGGCCTAGGATAATCATCCAAGTACCGTCTGTATTTGCTGTGAGAACAGAGGTGACCTGAAGAGCATTTCCTCTCAGCTCAAGTAGAACATGTTTAATTGCCCTCTGGAAGTTCCTCTCTCTTTCCACTGGCTACAGAAGGAGGCTTGACATATGGTCAAGGTGCCTACATTTTAGGTCTACTAGGATCATGGGCAGGCATAAACTCAGAACTTGAAGAATTCACATGTTGTTAAGAAAAGTAGATTAGTGGCACATCTGCATTTCGAGCAAGGCTACGAGCATTAGCTAGTTGTGCCACAGTGCATCAAACAAAACAAGAAAAACAAATAATATAAATAACATGCTAATCTCTAATGCTTTAGAGATTCATCTGTGTTTAGTTGCAAAAAGACTAAGAAGTATTAACAATATTTATAAAAAAATAACTTGCATCTATTAAATAAAGTGGCCACTTGACAGTTGCTATTTCATAATAATCAATATCATCCATTAATTAGACAGTACCAAAAGCAGCTTTTTCAATTTTTTTCTTTTAATAAAGGTCTTTGGAGATTAATGTTTCTGACTAAGTTATAAAAAAGAATTATTTTAAATGGATGATAACCTTATTGGAAAAGATGGAATTATTATATTGTGGCTCTTCAAATAAGCTTATGGGTTTTATCTTGTTCCCAGATAACATCCATCTAGATTCAGTAGAGCCCTCCAGTAAAATAAAATGAAAAATCACCATTTCTTCCTGTCCTTTTAAATAAAAATTTACTGAAAGTAAACTCCTCAGGGATTTAACTTAATGGCACAAGTGGGAGATTTATTTGATTTTAAGCCACATTTACATCTTCTTGGAAGAAGGGGTAGATGATTTTATTCCTCATGGTGGCCATTGGTCTCAGTGAGTGCAAGCTTTTTTGACTCTATCTTTTTGTTCAGAATAAACTCATAGACTTTGAAAGGACTCTGCAGAAATCTCAAGTAACTTTGTAAGATGGGAATTGCATTCATCTTTTCAAAGGAGCAATGCCTCTGCCATCTGTCCTCCCCACAAGTACTTCAGGGCCTACTCGTATTTCCTGCTAGAGCTTTGTGCCCTTTTTGTGCATGATTTTATGTGGGGTTTTAGGAGCAAACTGCGCATGGAGAATTGATTTGCTCATAAATTAACAGCACAATTCCAGGACTTTTTACAAGCACTTTACTGTGTTGAAAGGCCGCAACTGGACAAAGTAACCTACAGGCTACCTCAGGGAGCACAACAAGCTTTGTTCAGGCAGTGTTCTGTTGGCATCCTTTAACTCTGCTTTTATCTTTCTTGGTCAGGAAGTGGGGTGGAGGGGAAGGAAATGCTTTTCCCCGTCCCACATGCTGCTGCAGTTCTGTCAAAGCTCTCTGATAACAAGGGAGTGAGAGAGTCTGTGGCACAGAAACTGACGCAGAGATCCACCTCACTCATCTCGCTCACATGTAGGAGATGGCAACCATTTTTTAAAAGACTTCTTTTAATAGTTTGTGATCTGGCCTGTAGCACAAATGAGGATCTGAATATGAAAGTACCAGTAGCATAGTAACTTCTGTGACCTCCAGTCCCCATGATATTCTGATGTATGTCTTCAGAACAAAGAGTGATTTTCTTCAAAAACTGGTTCTTTTCTTCATATTATTTAAGACTTTCCTTTTCTATGAATACACATCATAGTAAAGGTCTGCTTATATAGAAATGTGTGCACCTTCTGTAGAATGGGAGAAGGCTTATTTTCTATAAGCACAAAGCTTATGCCACTCCTTGTTCTTATTTCACTGAAATATCGAATGCCGTCTCCCAAATCATCTGAAAGACACCACTAGCATTAATTAGAACACCAGTAATATACTTGTAAATACTTCCCTACCTCTGAAGATGTGATGGTTTGTGCCCCAAGCCATACATTTTTGCACAGACTTTTTCCAACTGAACCTGATGAACAGTGTGTTAATGTTTGTATCTGTTCCTATGATTTACAGTGTCAGGGTTGTAATGTTTCTATCACTCAAGGGATCCTTGAGTAGCTCTAATAGAAAAGGTGGGACAGGAGGCGAGAGGATGTATGCTAAGCTGCTAAGCTAAGGATCAGCCTCAGTCTGAAGCAGACTGTATATGCAAGTTTGCTTGCTGAGAACATGAGCATTGAGGGCAGAACAGATCAAAGCTGACAGTGAGTTTAGGGAGAAGAATACAAGAACATTAAACTGAGTTATTTGCACTGTGCCACTCTGAAACTTCCCCAAGCTCTACCCTCTCTCTGCAAAACCATAAGGAACAACTTCCCATATCAGCAAAATGAAGTCACAGTCCTGTTTGGTTTAAGAACTTTTTAGAGGAAAATGCTGGCTGAAATAAAAACAGCACTAAGGAAAGGGAAACTTTGCAGTAACTAAAAATAAAGGCACACCACAAGATTGGTTATTGCATCTGTCCAGAGTTTGGAATTCCAGACACTGGGGTTGGGAGGTCACCCAAAGGTTACTTTTCTCCCAGTCAAGAACAAACAGAGCAGAATTGCACACCAACGTCTTCTCCCAGCCCACTTGAAGAGTTGCCAGAGCTGCTCTTGGATGTGTTCACAAGTGACGCAAAAATCTATTCTTAAACACAGACAGAATATACATCAGTCACTTAGCACAGAAGGAAGCCATTAACATCAAAAGGGGTGGAGTAGAGAAGCTTTTTATACTACCAACTGCTT
Organism: Zonotrichia albicollis; assembly: GCF_047830755.1. Lineage (NCBI taxonomy): Eukaryota > Metazoa > Chordata > Aves > Passeriformes > Passerellidae > Zonotrichia > Zonotrichia albicollis. Next base: position 70,069,895 of record NC_133820.1, read on the forward strand.
TCATAAATTTAACACTAAGTGGAAGAGTGTAATTGATTCATATGTGTTCTTTATCTCACGTGGAAGGCTGATGCTTTTTCAGAATTGTATAAATGAAATATGGCAGAAAATCAAAATCCCAAGCAAATGTCCTATTTTTTTCCTGAATCACATTTCTATAATTTTAGTTTGTAATACGTAAGCAAGCTTCTTTTTTTAGAAATATTGAACTTGAACTGAAATTCCCAAATGCTCCAAATAACATGATAATATTTCAAATACTTTACCATATTTAGCTTCAAATTACTGTCATTATTAAAGCTAACTCTCACAAATATTTCCAGTGAAAGTATGAAGAGTACCCAAAGAGAACAAAACTGCTGTGACTCAGATTGTTCATATTTGTTTTATTTAGGGGAATTCGTGGGAATTTACGTTTTACTTCCTTAACGTCTATTGTGCGTTATTGCACATGTTGTACGTAGGCAGTTTACTTTTAGTAAGTCCTTGCAGAACCTAATGTCCTTGCAGAAGTGAACGTTTCCTTGAATGGCAAACAAAAAATTGAGCCCAAGGCTTAATTAACTTATTCATTTGTACCTTTTGAATTTCATTTGATGCAGTTAAAGGCTGGCCCTGAACACTTATTGTCTTGAATTCTTAGTTAAACACATTAGGAGCAGCTATAGCACGTTGTAAAAAGAAATGTTTAAAAAGCCCCCATCATTTAATAGCATGTATGACCCTTAGGCATCAAGTAACAAATGAGAAATCTGAAGTTTAAAATTTAGTGCACCATTTTTCATGTGATGGAGATTTGCATCATCCCATCTGCTTCTGGTCTCCATCCTTTTGAGTCATCCTGCTGTCCTCCAACAGCTGTCCTACCTCTGACACTGTAAGCTGTCAGAGAGTGCAGGTCACAGAAGGATTGTCACACCCTGGGATATTTAATATCCACAGGCTCCACAGTATCAGAAGTACGAACTTGGAGAGAAAGTACTAAGCCATTTCTTCTTTCACCAGTTGGTCACCTTCAGTGGGACTTAAGCAATAGGTACAACAGAAAAATGGTAAGAAAACATAAAAACTGAAATGAGGTATTTTAGTGACTTGACAGAGCTAATTGGTATGTCTCTTATCTGTAGCTGATCTTAGACATGTAAGCCATACTAATCCAGTTTCTAGATGTTGTGCAGAAGTGAATGTGAGATGTATAGATAAAATGCTCTGGAAAAACTGTAGTATCATTCCAGCCCTTGCATGTACTTAACCTCTTCAGTTTCTCTATGAACTTCGAAATGAACCAAGAAAATCCAAGCTTACGTTTTGCAACAAAATCTTAATCATCTTTTCAGTATGCCATAAGTGGCTCAAATTCCAAAAGTGCTTCAGATAGATTTTTTGCAGTCTCTTAAACAAGCCTGAGACGAACATGGATCTGCTTTTCATTTTCAGAGCAATGTTGTGTTGTTGCTGGATACAAGCAACGGTGCCCTTCGCCGACTTTTGCTCTCACCAGATGCTCAGGACTCTCCTAAGAGAACATCTTGGTGGAACAACAAGGAAGAGAAGGTGAGGAATAGCACCTGCCCCTATTATATTAAGTTTTTTTGAAAGCAAATGTCAGTATTGGAAAAACAGGATCATTTAAGTTTTTCCTGGTTTTACAGCCCAAGCATTTATTCAATTGTTTACTCTTAGGTATGTGTAAATGTCTTACACATAAAATATAATTGTTATGGACTAGTGACATAAAAAATAAAAATAAATTTTCTGAAGATGCGTGTCCTTAAAATATCCCTTTTTAGGGCTAAAACTGGAAGTAATGGAACATTTTGTTACAATGAATTATGTCCAACATAATGAACGCAATTATGATACAATTTATGACTTGGAACAAGGCAAGCTAGATAGCATTTTGAGAGGTAATTAAAGCTGTGGATTCTTCTAAATAAATGAAAAAAAACTAGCACACTTTCAGAGGAGTCACGGAAACTCACTGGGACAAATCTAACACTGATTGTCCTATGATGTATGTTTATACAGAACAACTACAAAATGTGCCGAGAGTTTTCACACAAAAACTGGCTGGTATTCTACAAAGAAGCAGGGTAAGAGTAAATGATATTCTTATATTAAATTGATTTAAATCAGATCTCCTTGTGTATATCCCTAACTGATTATTCTTTTCTTGACTTCCAATTTTATAGAAACCACCTTATTGTACTGGATGTATTGGAGGGTCAAACTCACACCATCTCACTTCCAATCAGTTTGAAATCTGTTTTCCTGGTGGCTGAAGACCGGTGGCTCTTGGTGGAAAACGAAACAAATAAGTTAGTTCAGCCTAGTTTTCTCAATGGCATTATTTCTTGTTTGTGTCTCATTTGTGTTCAGGAGTTTCACTTCTGGTCTCAAACTTGTGTTTTTCTGTTTGTGAAACTGGCTGGACTTAAAAAGTTGGTGTTTAAGATGCTGTGGTGAAAATTCAAATAGACTTTATGGTAGGAAATGAAGAGGATATTCCAGCCTCTGAAAGTCTAACTATCATAGATGTGGTAATATTAATTTTACTAAGGTGATATTGACCTTTAGAAATGAGAATGTTGGTGGACCTATCTCAGGAGATACAGGCATGTAATCCAGAGTTAGTGCCTGCTTACTTTACTTTCATGGTCACATGAAAGAAACATTACTCTGCTGTCTCATTTTTATAAATGCACAGCAAATGAAAGTGTGTAAATAGTTGCCAGAAGACAAATCTGCTATTTGCTGGCTTACCCTTTCCTATCTCACACGTTTGGGAAATTATATTTGGTTTTAGCAAAAGGTGTTGATAACCTTGTTTATATAAATGGGGAATGTTTTCAATGTTTCAGAAGATAGAAGTCCTTGTTTAGAGTGACAGCTTTAATCAGGAATTATTATAAATGTGTATCTTTCACAGGAAATTTCTTTTAACCAAGCATGCCCATATGGAGGCTCAAGGCAGTGAGGTTTGCCAGCTGCATGCATTGAGTGAAGAGCCAGCTGACATGGGATTTGGCTTAACAACAGGTACTGAATGCAAGCTTGGCTAGTTCCTTTTTTTTGTTATTTTGTCATTTCTGTTTGCAGCTGCACAAACAAGACTCTCTAAAGGTCTGAGTAACCGTCTCTCCTATTCTGTTTTTGCCCCCTTATCATGTTTGGTTAATAATAACAGCTTTTCTCAAGGCATGGCGCATTCCATACTCAAACTTCAAGTGGTTTGAATAAAGCATTTTTGTTTCATTCGAGCATTCAAGACCCTCAGTCATGGACTTTCAGCAAACAGACAAGCACATAGAATAGAAAAGGAAGAAAGATGACTAGGCAGGTATTAGAACAGGAAAAGAAGGGAACAAATATACTAATGATTGCAGACTGTAGACTGTTGCAGGTCTGCTGCTCACACTCAGATGAGGTAGAAAACACTTCCCAACCCTTAGAAAAATACAAACCACCTACTGTTAAAACAGAGCAGAAGTCACATTTCTGTGGTTCTGTTGATAGTATGCAGGAGGCCATTGGGACCATCACACCTGTGTTAAAAGATAGATAGGGAGAGTTTGATCAGTAAAACTCCCAGATGGTGCTAGGCACTGAGGCATGTCTTAGTTACACAGTAAGGCAGAAGTCTGCAATGATCGTCATTCTGCCTGGTAAGATCTGTCTATCTTCAAATCTGATAACATTTTCAACCCTGAACATTTGATCGCAGTGCACAAAATCTTTAGAGTGCTTGGTTTAATAAGACTGGAAGTATATGTGCATCCCATCTAACATAGATTCATAGGCTTTGGTCAGTATATATCAGAGTAACAGAGGAAACAAACAGAGAAACCACTCTATGTCTCATAAAGAAGGAACAAGTTTTGTTCTGGTTCTTGTGGCTAGCATAAATAAGAAAAATGAGATTAGCACAGTGTAAACATGATACAAACGTTATTGACAAATAAAAGGGCTTCATTTACATAAACAGCAACCAGGTGGATGCTAAAAACTAACCATAGCCTAAATATCCAGAATCCTTTTTAACTCTTGTACAGTTTACTCTACCAGCTTATCAAGTACTATCAGAGCACAGTAGTTTCCTTCCTCTTACTACCTTATTTAGAAACCATTCTGGAGTATCATTCCTCAGATGGATAGAAATGTTATTATAATTTCCAGTCTCAAACTGTTTGTGGGCAGTCATTGCTGCATGCTTTCTGTGCTATTTTTATGCTTTGTTATCTTGTTTCTTCTCTTCCAATCTGAAATGTTATCATATCCCCTGTCCACCTTTTTCCAAATCATCCAGCAAACCCCAAATGTAGCATCTTCAGTCTGTTCTTTTTCTTTGAGGCAGAATCTGTGGCAGGAGAGCTAAAAAAAGGTAGACCAGTGTCGGTTTATGCTGATCCAGACCATTAATCCTTTGAGGGAGGAAAGATTTCTCCCACTGCCATGTAAACAAGATAGTCTTGGGCTCATCAAAGTGGAAACAGTGCAGAACTAAAGAGAGCAGGTTCTGTAGGACTGTGTTGGTAATTTAAGGCAAGGTTAAGGGCTTTCACAGGTGCACAGAATAAAATTCAGCTTTTCTTAGCTTAAAGACAAAGGAAAGCAAACCATTATTCAAGAGAAATGCATTACAAATTACAAATTACATTATTTAAATTACAAAGACAGCAAGAGAGTCACCAAGAAATGTCACATTGACACTTACATGTGCAGACCTATATTTTGCCTTCTGGTGCATTTGCGTTATAACAATTTTCAGTGAGAATACATAGTGTTTTGTTCTATTCTATAGGCTTCCTGCCTCATTTGTATAGCAGAGAGCAAAATTAAGTGGTATAAGCAACTATAAAGCTAGTATTTCCTGATTTTAAGTACTTGAGTTTACAAAAATAGGAATATTTCATTGTCCTAAGTGTTATAGTATAGTATAATCAGATCTTCTACTTTTTAGTAATTTTATGCTCAAAGTAATAGCAAATATTCAATGCTCAGCACTCTTACAGTTAATATCATTTCCTATTGCACATCTGGGTTTAATGACTTTCATTTTGTTGAATTTTCCTCTTTAGTGTCTGAATTGTGTGTGCCTCATGCAGTTTCAACTGACCAGCTATCTTCAGAAAACCTCAGTGCAGCTGTGGGACAAAAGATCAGCTCCCCCAACAGGATCTTCTCAGATGAGCATAATTATGCTACTGTTGTCATTGGTTTCCCAGACCTCTTGGTAAATACTCAGCATTATTGTACAGTGAAATAATACAGTCTCATTTATTCTGCAACCCGTTAAGTACCTGTTTACCAAATGATTTGAAAAAATAAGGGAATGACAGCAAGGGAGAAATTCATGTAGTGTACACCGTTTGTTATGGTAGTCTAATCTAGAGGAATATAGGTGGTTTTTTAGGTAATAAGAAATGGGACAATACAATGTCTAGCATGGACAAAATGCATTTTTAGTAAGCTCTGAACAGTGCTGGCTAGAGTAATATTTTCTAAATCATATATTTTTACAGTTTTTTAATTAAGCATAACCTCTGAGAAAAAGGATATCTATATAATTTTGAACTGTTCAGTGTGAACTTCTTGCCCAGTGTGCAGCAGGTAGCAAGACTAGATGAAGGAAAAAGAAAAAAACAATACAGAAAATTATAGCAAAGCTATAAAGCCTCTTTACTACTGAATAATGTAGTTATGTGTAAATACTACTTGTAAGTGTGCTCACTGCCATGACACAGTTAGAAAAAGAGCAGAAAAGAAAGTGAAACTTAGCAGTCTAATGACTAGGGCTGTTGCAAAGAGTAAAAGCAAACTCAGGGAAAATACAAGCAGTGTGTTTAGTTCTTTAGACTTTTTTAATATTTGCCTCCTAATGGTACATAAAAAGGGTAGTGATTATGGAATAAATAATTGTATATCATGTTTGTTTTTTAAATTGGGGCAAATTAAAAAGTGTAACTGTTAACAGACATGAATAAGCCTAATAACAGAAGAAAATTCATTGCAATCCAAAATTATTCAAAAATATGTTTTTGTCAATAAGACCATCTTTGCGATTAGCTTTTGATTTTTCCTTGGTTTGTCTTTATATTATCAGATGGTTTATTCAAGCTGTTCATATTACTTACAGTAGATGTGATTTTTTTGCTGGAAAAGTGAGATGGTCTAGAGGAGGGAGTACTAAAGAAGCTGCACACTTCCATACTAACACACCAGTGTTAGTGGTGAGGCATTTTTGGCTCTGCCTGATTTAGAATGCGGTACCACCTTTCCTCATACATAGTTTTAGATGTCCATGTGAATTTCAAAGAGGGAGTGCTAAGGGTTAATGGAAGAGTGATGGGGCAAAACTTCAGATTCAGTGTTCCGTGCTGGTGGTGTAGGTGTTTAGTGGGAACAAGGTATCTGAGCTCTTATTTGTAATAGCAGTGCTCAGTTGACCAAACACTGAGACCTTGGAGATGATTTTTTCGCCAGACTCTTTCAACCATAGTGGGAGGTGAAGCCACTGGCTTTCATGTAGAGACCTACACTTCAATCTCTGAACCTGGAGCTAAGTCCCAGCCTTATTGCTTATCTTTTAATTAATTACTGGAATATCTATTTGCACTTATCTATATTAGTGGAAACCTAATAGATTTTTTACATAGTTTGATTCCAAATCAGGTTATTTCAATGCTTTCTGTTCCTGGTTCAAGTAAAAAAAAGTCAATTCAACTTCAGATCTTCAAACTATCTTGATGCCTAAAACTCATGTAGATGGTTTGTTGGTTTTCCCCTCTGTAGGAGTTTTTGATGACAAAATAATCCAGGTCATTCCTTGTCATGTGGTAGCATAAGAAGTAACCACAATAGCCACATTTGATTGGAAATTAAATAAGAAGTGTAACTTATCAAGAAGTGTGTGTTCTTAGATTCAATAATAGGGATGTTTTCTTCAGTAGACACCTTCTCTTTTGCAGTCTCCCAGTGAAGTGTATAGCTGGAAGAGAAACTCCTCTCTGAGTCACAAACATGCTTCTCCTTCTGATCCACTTTATTATGGAGGCAAGAGGAAAACAGGAACTGCAAAACAAACCAATTGTGTTACTTTATTGGCTTCTAATCAAATAGTCCGAATTTTAGCCCCTGGAGATGTGCCCCTGAAAGACATTTACCCAAAAGGTAAGAGGTTCATGTACCTGTGCTGCAACACACTTGTTTTTTGTTTTGTGATCTGCTATCACTCATTAATTTTTCCAGAATGTTCCTTAATAATCACAGGGCAAGCATTTGAGAAGAAAGGAATGTAGTTGCACTTGGTTCTAAAATTAATTTGAATCTTATTAGCATGCTGAATTATACTTCTGAGGAATTAACAGGGTGTCTACACTGTGGATATCTCAGTAGATGGGATTTCTCTCTGTCTGCAGAGGAAACCCAGTAATAGAAGATGATCAGTCCAGTTCAGCTATTGGCCTTCACCAATACTCTGTTCAGTATCACACAGAGATGCAGTGATAAACTTGTTATATGACTAACTCAGAATTCCATCCCCAGCTGGGACAATAGGAGAGGTTATTTTGGGAATGCATATGAGCCTATTTACTTCTTTGTCTTTCTCTTCATACTTTCTCAATATTTGCACTTGTTTTGCTGGGAATGTTGCAGAGGACATCTCTGCCTCAGACTTTAAATCTCATTTTATGGACCTGTTGTCCACAAGTTTATCTGGTGCCTCTCTGAACCTGTGCATCTCCACAGCAAACTTTTACCTTTTGGGAAAAATTCATGATTTTTTGTGATCATCTGATCTCTTGCCAGGTTTATCAGGTGCCCCTTATTCTAACATTGCAGGCTTCAGTGAGTAACATTTCTGCATTCACCTTAACCATCACCTTCATGACTGGGCAAGCTTCAGTCACTCCTGCCTTCTCTCCAATCTGAAGAGACCCTGACTGTTTAGTTCTTCTCCTGTCCTTGAGAATCTTGCATGACCAACATTCACATGCAGCAAAACCATCCTCCCTTCTGACACTAATAAAGCAGGTGTAGACTACGGATCTTCAGACATTTTTGTGCTGCCATGCCAAGCCTTCTGTTGCCATTATAATTTTAGCTTCTTCAGCCAATAACTGAAAATACACAAATTAATACTAAATAACAGCATTTGTGAGTTTTGCATTTATTACCTTTAGGAATCTCCAAAGTTTACTATCAAAAAAGAAAATTCCCAAAATATTTGTGTATGGTAGAATGGCTTGATTTCATCAGCAGAAGAAACTATTCGTGATTTAGTCCCTGTGTGAACTCTCTGACCCAGACTAAACATTTTATTCCAAATTAACTCAAACAGAATGAATGATCCAATCTGCTTGTCCTCATTTAACACAGATCAATTTCCCTATGTAGAGAAACCCTTTTATTTGTTACCAAGAGGATAAAACATTTACTTGACTAAAGAAGCCAAGTCAAGGATATTAACAAGGTAGAAAACTTCAGTTACCTCCTTTTGTAACTGAAGGAAAGATTACCTCTTAAAAAGATTAAAGTTAATAAAATTAGTTGGAGTTAGAATCTTGGAAGTAATTATACAACTTCAGGCTGTAATCTTCTCGTACTTTATAAAATGCAGAATGGTCACACTCGGTCACTTTTTCAGGTTTTCACAGAAAAAATAAATCTGAATAAGAAGAAGGTTGATTTAGAAGATAAATCTTCTGAGCTTTTTCTTAAAATTAGTTTACTAATTTGGGAGTGAGAGAGGTATCTTCCTTCAGTGCTTCCAAATAATACCTAAATTGAGATCTTGAAACAGATCTAAAAGATCTTTTATTTCTAAAAACCTTTAAGTTGTTCTGCTATACAACACCTTGTATTGCTAGTTTATTATGATTAAAAACCAGGGGGCATTCTTCATGAATCCAGGATACCAGTAATCTGAGCATATTATCAGTCTGAGAATTGGCTTCTGTCTGACCAAGCAGTTTAATTTTTTCTCAGCTGTGATGAAATATATTTATGAATAGAGATTCATAGTTTTAAATGTATAGAAAATTGTATGAGGTTTACACAGTGCTTTATGTGGCCATTTAAGTTGAAAGATTTCATGCCTTGAAGATGATTATCATTGATTTTTCTTTTGTGAATGATGTTATAATTTTTTAAATTACAAAGACTAATTTTAACTGAATCATGTTTAATGTAACCTTACTGATTCAATAAATGGGACCTAAACAAGACTCTAGGTCTTCTGTTCCATAGCTTTTTTCAGGACTTTTTCAAGACATTTCCATTTAACAGCTAGTGGCTGGATTTTCTAGTGGAGGTGGAGCTATGTGGGAAATCCTGTGGTGACCTGTGCTACTCAGCATGTAATGAAAAAAATTGAAAACTTAACAATGAGGTGACAGTGCTGATGATAGTGGTTATTATTCATTGTAGGAAGGATTTACCATGGAAAATTATGAGAAGGACTACAATTCTGAATTCAATAGAAATAACAGGTGAAATTCAGTGTAGATGAATATGTGGAGGAAGAAAAAATCCTAATTTTACATCATAAAAGATGGGGATGATGAGAACATCTTACAAGCATTATTTTGCTGTCACGATAGACGGTTTCATTAAGATAGCAGTTCAAAGCTCAGTAGTGCTTGAAAAAATCAAATGAAATGTTAAGAATACTAGGGAAGAAACAGAAAAAAGCAGAGAACGTCTCTGTGCTGTTGTACAAATCCACATGTATTTAACACTGTTCAGTTCTGGTCCTCCATCTCTAGGTGGGAGAAGGCTGAACTGGGATAAGTTCAGAAAAAGACAACAAGAATGAGCAAGATTGCATTGGCCAATCCTCCAACATGTGAAGACAAGATCAGGAGAGGGACATATGGTAGAGTTCTACAAAAACATGTATGGCATGGAGATGGGGAAAAAACCAACAGTTTTGCACTCAGTACCAGGGTTAGGGAGCAGCTAATGAAGCTGTTAGGAACTTCATCGGAACAAACAAGACATAGTTCTTCATGGAGTACTAACCTGTGAAACCACTTCCCAAAGGATATTGTGAATGTTTCTTTTTCCAAAAGAAAACTGGACAAACTCTTGGAAAGTTAACTAAATACATAGATATCAAAACATAGACAGCACATTCAGTTTAAGAAGCCCCAAGATTGGAACTGGTTGGTGGCTTGAGGAAAATACCATGTGCACTTGTCTGCTCTTACACATTTCAAGCAACTAGCTACTCTTGGAGACAGGATACTAGATTAGATTAGAGGGGCCTAGTACTGCCCTTGTTATGGCACAAATCAAAAATATTTCCAAGTGAAAAAGAGAAGACAGGAAAAGAGAAGCATGTGTCTTTGTGCTCACTTGGAAGGTGAAATAATAAGGTCATAGGCCTCATGATCTCCATTTGAGATTCTGATTTTGCAACCTTCTTTGCTGGACTGTTGTTTCTTTTGGAGTTTGCCTCTCAGTCTCACTGATTGACAGAGTATTTGATTGAATACACATTACCTACTACCAATTCCTGCTTAACAGTCTTGGTCCCTTGAAATTCAGTGCTGCTTTATTCCTCATTGTGCTCCATTGTTTCTGTATTGGAAACCTGTAGTTACTTACCTATGAAAGTTTTATCCTTCCCTGGGAGATGGTAAAGGGAAGCGAAGGCATCCTGCTACGTGAAATCAAGGATGTGTCTGTCCCTTGAAGTTCTTGCCCTATTGTCTTCTGCTGCCTTTGAGAAGTTTTTATATTTTTGATTTTGTTTCCATATCTATCAGATTTTCTTTCTCATCTTCTGGGACAACTGGTCAGTTCTGGCATACAGCCTACCATTTCTATTAATAATTCAAAGTACTCAGCCAAATTCTAGCATGCTCCAATATGTATTAGTGAAGCTGTTCCAGGAACAATAAGCAAAGAAATATTTGTCTGTATGTTTTATTGGAATTGTAAACCAAAAGATAGTTATTTTTGAAAAGAAATTATAATAAGTAATAATTTCCCCAAAGACTGCCAAATAGATGTATGGACACAAAATATAAACTCAGACAAGAGATCGTGGCAAAATCCAGCGAAGAAGAACTAATGTTTATTCTAAAAACAAGACTGTAAAGATGAGGGACTACTTGAGATCAAATATTTACTTGGATTCTCAGCACTTTCTATAGATGAACATAAACCAACACCCTATTACTGAGTTTGTGTCTTTTTGAGTATGACAGTAACTGGAACATGTAGTGTAACACAATGTCACCAAAATAGCCCTGACACATCATCTGGTCCACCTGTTTATATAGGGACAGGATGACACGTGTACTCTCTTCTTAACTGAGGTTTGTCAAACAATTGTCCTATTGCATTGCTTCGTTCTCCTTGTATAAGAAAAACTTTTCATGGTATCTATCTTTTTTTTCTCTAAACAAAACTGAATACTTCATGTCACCTTCACTCACTCATGATAATATCACTCTCTTTATAACAATCTTCTCAATAGGATTGGATGTATTTTTTTAAAAAACCCTCTGTTTAGACGAGGAAAAAAAAATATTTGCATTTGTCCTTATAACCCATCTGTTCTGGGCACTTTGTCATCCTCAGGACTACTTCGTGTCACAGAACGATGGAATGGGTAAATTTGGAAGGGACAGCTTGAGGTCATCTGATCCAATCTCCCTGCTCAGCAGGGTCCTCTGGAGTATGTTACTCATGATTGGATCAAAGCAATTCCTCTCCAGGGAAGGAAACCCTACAATCTCTCTGGGCATCCAGTTCCAGTGCTCGGTCACTATCACAGTAAAGAAGTTTTTCTCATGTTCAGGTGCATAATTTTCTGTCTGTTGCCTCTTGTCCTTGGCGCCAGAGAGCGGAGCCTGGTCCATCCTCTAACACCCTCCCTTTAGATACTGACAGACATTATTGAGGTCCCTTCTCAGTTTTCTTTTCTTGAGGCTGAGCAGGCCTCAGTCCCTCAGCTTTTTCTCTTAAGAGAGTTGCTCCAATCTCCTCATCATCTTCGTAGCCCTCTGCTGGACCTGCTCCAGGAGCAACGTCCCTTGTACTGAGGAGCCCAGATCTGAACATTGTGTCTGTTTTCCTTAAAGCTTCATGTCTGGAGCTGTGCATAGCTCTTCTTCTCCGTCAGGCTTTGGCAAAAGAAGAAGAAACTGCACTTGTTCATGTCTAATGTTCACATTTCATCGTCAAGATTCTTGACTGCAGTTCTGGGGCCTAGCCAGCAGTTCTTGTGTAGCATTTAAACATTTGATGGCCTTTTTGTCAGCTTCCTACTCTGCAATCCTTTGTCTTTTTATTGTCTTTAATTTGTTTGATTTGTGTTCTTTCTCTAATTTATTAACTTAATTTTTAATTCTTATCCCACAGTTCTACCCTTTCTAGTTCAGTATCTGCCCTTGTTCTAGATCTTCATCAGAATTTTTAGTGTGTATCTTACTCTTCATTACTAACAAAAGAGAGAGAGCACATTTTAAAATAGTAACAAAATCTAGGGGAATGCAAAAGTGGTCTTTGGCCCACAAACCTGCATTTTTCCTGACCTTTTTCCCTTGTTTCTGATGTGTGTGATATTCCCATTTTTATGAAGATTAGTAAAGTGCACAGACCTGCTGTTGTAGGTATGTATGCTATGGATATATAAATACATTGGATATGCATGAGGTGCTGCTATGAGTTATTCTGTGTGCTGCTTTGAATATTAGATCTCCTTATGCTGCTGATCATGTTGGTCTTTTCTGTGTGTGCTCTGTGCAAGCATCAGCACTTCTGCAGGTAAGGTCGGACTCCTTCAGGTCACGGAGGTGAGAGATATGTTGTTTTGGAGGAAAATCTACACTTGATTTCATCTTGGGACAATGATATTTTGTATCCATACTGGGCAGTGTGATTCACTCTTGTGGTTTCGTTTCTGAAAAACTGCATCAATTTACTTTAAACAGATCAAAGTCAGCTCCTAAATGGAAGCCACTTCTGAGGCCAGGCACAGGGGCTGGCAAAAGCCAGTGTAGGCACACAAATTTCTTTCTGAGGGAAGGACCATATATTAGCTGTATTCATTAAACTGTCCATAAACAGAATATTTAATGCTTGATAGTCTAGGGCCTGAAAGTTATAAAATCATTACATACTGAGAATCTGCCTCCAAAGAGTGGTTCAATTTCAGGGGACAGTGTGTAGGTTGGTACTATTGAGAAGTTTTCAAGTGGAAGTCATAAACACAATATTTTGAAATGTTCCTCAATATGCTATTAAAGTCAGATATACAACTGACATTATCTTCAGTGACAGATCAAAGCAGCAAGGTAGGGACTGCAGTAATGCTTGAATAGTGCTTTTGTGAGCAGAGCTATATTTGTGAGTAATTTTGACATTTGCTGTATAAATACATTGTTCTTTTGTAACTGCGACTGTCTGATTACTCACTATCGTAATAATAAAACAATTCCTTTTTTGCAAGTTGTATTCCTGTATTGAATATGAAAGCTTATCATTTTCTTACAGGTACTGTATAATAAAATGTTTAAATTTAATCTGCTAAATGCAAATGCAAGAACCAGTTAATCATGCAGCTGGAAAATAACATGTTTGTTTGTTTTCAGATGTCACTCCTCCACCAGCTGCTGGATACTTGGAAGTAACAGATCTTAATTCAAAGAAAATCAAATACATTGCAATTCCTGGGTAACTGATTTTATTGATTAGAGCACTGTCATCTTAGAAGAAGAGTAATTACTACTTTATGATAAGCAAATATTTCTTTTGATGTGGAAAATAAGACTGATTCATACCTAGTGTAAAATTCTACAGACATTGCCATATATTTTTGCCAACATAATTTATCTGTTTTTATTAGATAATGCTGATGAAAATGTATCAATTAGTTACTACATATGAAAGGTAGCTTTATCTTCTGATTTTCGTTCCCTTTTTTCCTTCCCCCTCTTCCATCCACTTTGTTCTCAACCTTCTTTCATTATGGTTTGCAGTCTTCATTTTATCTTCCTTTTTCCCTAGCTTTAGGATCAGAGAAAGACAGGCAAAATGATCCAGTGCCAGGTGTTAGGAAACTGGGAATCAAGTTACTTTGAAAATAGCTTGAGCTTTTCTGTGGTTCTCCCTTTGGAAAGTATACATTCCCAAGTATTTTATATGATAAATTAAAATAGCCAGATTCTGTGGCTTCTCTTTGGTTTTAACATGTGTCTCTCACAACTGTAGAGAGTGTTTGCAAATGTTTTATTGAATAAAGATATATTTTAGTCTCAAGTTGTCATTTTCTACTGTAATAATAAACATTTTTTAAATGGCACTCTCTCCACTTTGCATATTTGAATAGCCCATGTATAAAACTCACGAATAAATTTATTTTTATAAATGAAAAAATATTATATATTTTTTAAATTCTATTCGCATATTGCTGATTTTGACAGTACTTCTCGTTTAAATTCATCCTTGTTCATTAATAATCTGGGGGAAATTCTAATTAACAGAGAATTATTTTTGCACTTTCACCATTTATAATTGGTCCATTGTCCTACATCTTACACAGTCATTCAAAAATTAAAGACATTATGATAAAAATAGTAAGGAATCACTTTATTTTTCACTAGGATTTTGTAGGAAATAACAGAAATTACAAAGCTATTTTTCAACATTAGGACCTTTAAGCTAGCATTAGGATTTAAGCTGTGTATGGCAGATCTGAGCAGAAGTCCAGATTTTTAAATGTATTTCAGTAATAACTGATGAGTAAAGTAAGTTTTCATCATATATGAAAACATTCATATATGTATGAATAGTTCTCTGTTAAATTCTAGCAACCTTTCTTCCTTCTGCCAAAGCTAGCCCAGTCAAATGCTGAGATGACTCTTTCAGCTGAGTTGCTACATGGTGGTTTCAGTCATAGGTAGAAGCATATGGGTTGCTCCTTCTTATATTTTTGAAAGTTATTAATTTTGCCATTCGTGCAGGTTGCCAAGTCCTGTATGCATATAATTAACCGTACTGAAAAATGTATAGATTCTTCCCTGCATTGTCTAAATTTCCCTTCATATTCCATACTTATTAGACCCTGTCTTTCAGCAGTAAATTTTTGTCAGCAAGCTGACTGTTTTAAAAAGTGCTACAATTCTCTGTACTTAAAGCTGTGTCATTGTTGAATGAGTATTTAAGTCTTAATATTTTATTAAAGCACTAGAGAAAGGTGTTACTCTAAGTTGATGGAAGTGTATTTTCCTCAGTGCTCGGATCATATTCTCTCTATTTCTATTTAAGTTTAATATTTTTCAGTAGCATCTTTAAAAATTTTTGATAATCTTAACAGTTTTTTTCCTAAAGATGGACAGCTTTTAGATAGATTAGATATTCAGTGTATCTAAACTAGAGCAGTAGTTTTGGCAACATGTTGCCTTTCAGCCTATTCTTTTATACTGCTTCTTATACAGTCACATGTCTTTTGGTTATGTCCAGTTTCAGTAGGTGGAAAATTTCAAACAAAATAGTGGGTCCACAGGGCTGAGTTGCAGTCTCTCATGAAATGAGGATGTAATTTCATTTAATTGTCACCTTAACTACAGAAATACTCATCCCCCTTTTAATTGCAGCTTCAAAAAAAAAATCATATTCATGTTTTTCAGGTCAAAGTCTCTCTCTCCATATACATCTTGGCTCTCTACAATCTCAGATGCTGATGCCCTGCTGGCACCACTGGGCAAAGTAGGTTTGGTTACTGTGGACATGGGAGGAGGTGTGAGGCTTTGGGAGACTGGGCTGGACAGCCTCCAGCAGTCACTGCAGGATTGGAGGAACATGATAGGCCAAGAAGATGGGCGTCCTGTGCAGGTAGGACTTCACAAAGCTGACCTGAAAAATGTAACAAAATGAGCTGTGGAGGAGTTTTCAGCTGGGAAAGGAGTGGAGAGGAGAGCTGTTGAAAAACACTTTGAAGTAGAAGTGCACCTGTGAGAAAAATTTAATAGACTTTTTCCCTGGAAAAAGAGGCACTGTAGCTTAATTTGAAAACATTTTGTAGCTCCTGTAATTATGGTTACTGACAGACTCTTTGTGTTACACTGTTTGTATTTTTGCCAAATTCCAGCGCAATCAAATGCAAATAAATCCTTTATCTCCTACTGATTTTTAACTGTAACTTTCAGAATGTAGAATAATGAAATTATTTTTAAAGAAAGTTATATACTTTTCCAGAGATCAAATTCTTTGAAAAAAATATTGGAGTTTTACTTTGAAAAAGAAACTTGAAACCTAGATGAAAAATGCCTTGAATTCACAGTAGAGCCTTTGGCTGATTTTGATAATTTTCCCAGCTGAGCAGAGTTGCAAGGATCTCCATACAGCCATGTTCTCACGTGGCATGTTTAGGGAGATGCTGAAAATACACAGCATATACATGTGTGGTGTGTATGCATGTAAGTATGTAGGTATATATGAGTGTTACTGTACCAGCTAACATGTGTGATTACCATTGCAACACAGAGGGAACATTCAGGACTCTTCAGTTGCATCTTTAATTAGAATGGGAAAACAGAATAAGTCTATTCAGAATTGGATCTCTCTCTGGTTTTGGTTGGGGTTTTTTTGTGAATAAGATATATTAGGCCAAAATGTCTTTTACTTTCTTTTCCCACTCTTAGCTCCCTTTCGACAAGATGTTCTGTGGTTACAGAGACTTGGGCAAGAACTGATGTGTTCTTGTTGCAGCAAATGCCACTCATAAAAGTCATGAGAAAAGGAAACTTACCCAGTAGCACCTTCATGCTCCTCACTTGTGGCTTTGCCAGTGGCACGTGCATTACCAGTGCAGTAGCACTAGCACCATCTTACGGTCAGATATAGTCAGTTTATACCAGCCAAGGGAATTTTAATAGTTATTTTTTATTTTTTTCCTTTTTTAAAATGACTTGTTATTTTATTTGACTATATTACTATATTGCAAATAATAGCCAACAAATGATTAGACAATACTGGCTTGGAAAGTACACTCCATAAGAAAATTTAAGTCATTTTAAGTCATAGAAATCTCAAGTAGCTATTTCAAAGAAGGCTAAGAAGTTGCCCCACAGTCACACAGCAGTTTTCAAAATCTGCTGTAGAATTGCTCTCCACTGACATCCATTCTAGGCGCACTCCAGGGTAAAGCCTCCTTAGAATATCTTTCTTTTTTCCTTTGTCAAACCAGTGGTTTGTCAGAACTGAAATAACATGCTCTTTTGTTGCCACATTGTATCACAGTACAAGCTGGCTTGTACTGGGCAAATTAATTCAGCTCCCCAGCCACCTCCATAAAGCAGCCCGTGACTGTCAGGAACTCCAACCAATTATGTTCCTTGGTAAGCTGCAAGCATATCACTGGTCCAGCATCTGGGGGATGTAAAAGATCAGACCAATGAGCCATCCAGACTGGGTTTTTCAAATGCCCATTATAAAGAAGGGCAGAAGAATAAACTCTCTCTGTTGCCACATGAACATTGGAAGAGTGGTTCTCTTTGTCTCTGACCCACATCACCCCACATTCACACTCTGATTTGTGCTAAAGGACTGGAACAAAACCTCCAATGTGATCTTCTGACATGCATGATTATCACTAACTTCTGTTTCCCTACTTTACTTTTCTGCTGTGCTTTGAATGGAAAGATAATGAGACCTAAGAAGCCTTGTTTACAAAGGCATTGCAGAGCAATAAGAAATAAATTAGGTCTTTTATTTTATGTAATCTTCAATAAGATAATAGACATGTAGTTGCTGTGTAAACTCTGTACTTTGATAATTGGAAATGAAGGCCTTCTCCTTTCCTACCTAATTTCTCAGTAGGCCTAGACATAAAAGCAGTACTTTATTAAGGCATTCATTTCTGGAAATGAAAGGATCCTATTACCTTAAAAACGTATTCATGTAGCTTCCCTGTGTAATTGAGCATAGCAAGAACATGTCTCCTGATCCAGGGACAATTACTTTGCTAAGAATGCTGCAGCTAGCTATTTCCTGATACCTGTTTTTGCAAAATTGGACATATTTTGGAGCCATGTGTTGATCTGATCATTCAAGTGTATGAAAATTTCCTCTGTTTGTATAATGCTGCATGCGCATGCTCGTGTTAAGCAAGATTTCAAGTCTAATGAAGTTTCTCTAATTCTTTAACTAAACTCATCGTTCCCAATCATCCTGTAGCAGAAACTCACTTTAAGAGAATTTCCAGTGTTCCACATATCACCCACCCACCTCCAATCCCCCCTTCCCTTAAAACTGCCACTTTTGCATCCCACAAAACTGCGACAGGCTTAGCAAAGCTAATTATCCCTTCATGGTGATGTTCTTAGACCAATCCAAGACCTGTCCATGTGGTTAGGGACCACTGATCTGCAGAAACATAAACTCTTTGAGTCTTCTTGACCCTTTAGAGAAAAAAGAATTGGAGAGCTTTCAATATAAATATAGTTGCAAAGAATTGGAATCAAATCTTCAACCAGGCTTCAGTTGGAATATTGGTGCTATCTTCTAGGGCTGCATTTTTGCTTTCACAAACACGTTAGCTCTGAGAAGGAGGCTGGATATACATAAGCAATGAAACAGAGGAAAACAAACAGCTGTTCCACTTGTAATCAGTAATTAGGCTCCCTTGATATAATTTGTGGCAATCTTCATAACAGTCAACATTTGTTTTGTATTGTTGACATACTCAGCAGAGTTCAAACTGCTGAAGTCTTGAGGCTACCAAATTAGTTTATCAAAATATGGTATATGTTTACAGAAGCCTACATTTATACAGGCAGGTCAGAATTTTTTGTCATTTATTGCAGTTTTAAAATTGCAGTTACAGTTTAAAATTGCATTTATTTCAGTTTCAAAATAATACTACAGTATTCTGAAATTATTATATTGGAGTGTCTAAAATACAACATCTAAACAAAATACTGTATTTTCTAAAGCTGTGAGCTCTACTCCAAAAGCCATTGAGCTTTTTCACTGTTTCGTGTCTCCAACAAAAAGGTCACTTCATTATCAAATACAGGAAGAGAATTTGAAGGACAATTTATTTTTTAAATCTTGCCATAAATTTCTGTGCCGATAGGCAGCCATTGATAAGCTTATGTTTCTTTTTTCATCCAAGGGTTGTTGATGGAAATTAAATAGAACAGCACTGATTACATTCTGATACAGTTCAGACATTGTCTTTTAGTAAGCATTATTTAGTAGTATGTCTCATTTAGATAAAGTACAACGCTTACATAACAAAAATTAAAAGGTGCATCATTTAGAGGTATTTCAGTAGATGTTAAGGCGTTTATTTGTGACTATTAGCAAAAGCATTTAGTTCTGTATTCACTCTACTTAATGTTCTCCTACTGTAGACTGTTGTCCACAATGTTTCATGCTATGTACTCAGTATGCCATTGTTTTCAGAACTCCCAGGACATTCCCAAACCTGTAAAGTGCATAAAAATATATTTAGTCAAAGATTGCAAAAGCCTTGCCATCTAGTTGATGCTAATATGTATCTGAACTGTAAATCTGATCCACAACATTTTTTTTAAATCCGAATGTAGTCTTGATCTAGGTAATATCACCATGCAAACTGACATCCTGAAACTGAGGATAGTCTTCTGTCATTTCAGTACCAAGGCTGTCCAAATAAGTGATCTGATTGATTTAAAAAAAAATTCTTGTAAACTGAGACAGTTTTTTTGGAGTCTGTTTAATGTATTTGTGGAACCTGCAGTTATATCATGTCCTACATACATGAGATAGGTTTTTGAAATAGCAGTAGTGCCCTCTGTTTGTGGCTGTATATAAAGGCCTAATGAGTTAAGTAGTTGAGATTGTAACTATTTTGATTTCCTATGTACTGATCTCTCTCATTGTCTGTATAGGAAGCCTTCCTCATAAGCATTCAGGTACTTAGTTGGAAATTAATTAATATTTACATCTAAGTGAATAGTTAGCAAGAAAAAAAAAGAGAGACTTCTTTCCATTTTCCCATCTTTCTGCTGTCCTAAAACAGGGTCACAATTTCCTGGTACATTCTAGATCTTAAAGATCAAGGCCTGCTTGTTTTACAGTACACTTCTTTATCAAGGATGGATATTGCTTTTGTCTCTGGCCTGTGACAGAGCCCCACTCTAACATAAGTGTTCTGTGTAATGTGTGATTTTCCTCAGAAAGTTAAAAAGCTGAAACTTTTGACTCAAGTTATATCTCCTATAAATCTAGGAAACTCAGATGGGTTTCCTAGATGATTCAGGTTCAGCCAATATGATGTCAAGACCAGTGTAGGACTGAGCAGAGCAAAGATATAGCATGTGTGAATTGAGTGGGCACCAGCTGTTTAAAAATAGACAAAGAACATTTACCCATGAGCAAGTGCATGTGTTGTGTAGAACCTGAATAATACAACACCTACACCATCCCACCTCCCTAGTCTGAAGACTGATGGGCAACACTCAGCTGAAACAATGATGTACCTCTTTGTAGGTGTGTCAGTCCAAAGGAAATGTGTAAGAGAGACACTGACACCTTAGTATGAAACCAGGCCCTTCCAAAGAAAAGGATCAACCTGGAAACATTTTCATCCATTTTTTCCTCACTTTGCTTTTGTGACTTCACCTGACATAAAGGTTGAACTGGAGTCAAAGTTGAATACACTCCTGAAGTATTCATAATGCCGAAAATCTCACATTTCCTGTTGAAGTTAAAAGAAGCCCAATCACATTGAATTAGGTGAGGGGTGTGCAAATGTAACTGTGTGTATCTGATGTATTCACACACAGGTACATGTATATATTTGCACACACACACACGCTCATTTTTTTTCCCAGTTGTCATACCTAGACAATGGTTCTCTTGAATTAGAATTACCTGAAGAGATCATCATAACTTTGCAGATAGCCAGTCCCACAGGGACTGTGTTTCATAATGAGCAAGAATTGAAAGTCGATTTGGATAATGATCATCTTATTCCCTTCCTTGAATAGTCTCATTTATTCCATTCATATTCCATGCAGCTAATCATGTAGAACTCTACATGAAGTATTCACCCCTTTAAGTTAATTCATATTTTTTTATTTCATTGAATGCATCCCTTTTTTCTCTTGTTATTTTCTGAAGCTGTACTTTAAAGTTCAGGTTAATGTGAGTTCACCTGATGAAATTTAATTTTTTAGGTTGGATGTTTAGCTAAAGAATAATCAATTCGAGAGTTTCAGTGATTCCAACTTGCTTATGTTTTCTGCTCAGAATCTACTTTAATCTATACTTATAGTTTGGGGATTTTCTTCCTTTATAAAAAGTGACATTTTACTTCATTACTTCATAATGTAACAAAATAACAGCCTTTTCCTGATGTTAAAACTGAACTGGGCAAAGCTGCAGTTCTTGAATCGAGACAAAAGCATGACCTTTAGCAAGAGTGGCTGGTTCTTCTCCCCACCACCCTCCCTTTCTCTTACTTTCTACTTTGCACCAAGCAGTCTTTCCGACCACATGAGGGCATCAGTGGGCTAATAACAGTGATTTCCCTCAGCTTTTAAATACTGTCTGTGCAAACCCCACAAATTATGATAAATACATGCAGTGGAGAGTTCTTGCAAGTTTGGAATAACCATATGATGGCATTCTGAAAACCTGCACAGGATCCCAAAAATCTTGAAATACTGCAGATTGCAGAGTTATCTAGTCAATAGGTGGATTCAAAGATATAGATTGATAGCACTTCCAGTTCTGAGATCCATGAGCCCCAAATCCACTGTTTAGTTCTGTGACCTCTTCCCGGGCCACATAATTTATTCAGCTGAGGACTAGCAGCTGTGTACCAGCCCTTGAATGAAGGCATCTGAGTATGGGGAAGCATGAGACTGGAAAGCTGTGAACTCACAAAGCTGAATAAATGCATATCTCTAAAAGTATTTATGGGATAAAGTAATTCAGATAAAGATCATTGGCTCTCTGTCAGATACCTTTTATATAAATTTCCTCAGCTTGAGTGAGGCCCTTGTTAGAAGCACAGTACAAACACTTCTAGAATACATTCTCTCTCTTAAGGAGATCTTCCAGTCTAATTGGAGCAGACAGACAGAGCAGGAGGGAAATAACCTTAAGTTTCTATTAGAGCAGTCTGATGCAACACAAAGTTCCCTTTCTTTCTCTGACCTTCCTGTGGAAGCCCAGAGTCCTCATGGGTGAAAATGTCATTACCTCAACACACTGTCTTGAAGATCTCAAAAAGTCTGCAGCAGTGCACATTGCTGACATAAAGGCTGGAGCTCCTCACACCAGTGAAATCCTGCTGTCCCAGAAGACAAGTGCATACTAATAATTATGCCTTAATGTAAGTGGTTCCCTGATTAGTGAAAGGACAAACATTGGGAAAATTTAAATATTCTGATACCTTACACTAATGCCAATTATAAGAAACTTTCCTTTAGAAAATAAAATGTAGTAGATAGTAAATAACTTCTGCCTCTGCTTCTTAAGGACAGCATTGACAAGGTCCTAGGAATACAGAAAATCAGGCTTTTCTCCTTCCACATGTAATTTTTTTCAACTTTAATTTTACCCTGTGGTCTTCAGTCTGGACCATTCCAAACTAACATCATGTGTTCACCTATCCCATGATTCTAGCTTGTCTAGGAGGTCTGTCACAGTCATGATAAATAACCAAGCTTGATGTTATCTGTCTCCTCTGATAATATTTCATAGTGGATTGGAATACTAAAAAAATGACGACCTCACATCTTATAGTTGAATAGAACTGACTAGGGAATTTTAAATAATGACACAGGAATATGGACATTACATAGGTGTTTACATAACAGAGGATCCATTACATTAAACAAATGTATTATATTATTTTATTACTTTATTTAGTGTTCCAGCTTTTAAGCCACACACTGTGTATTTGTGGGCAAAATACTCTAATGTATCTCCTGTGCACAGTTTCTGAATTGGTTCAAGTGACAGCATTTAGTTCAAAAAAGAGACCACTGCAGAATTTTGTACAGTGGTTTGGTTTTTTAAATTTATTTCATTTGCAAGCTAGATGCAGCCTTTTATAAGCTTCACTCCAGATCTCCACCTCTACCCCATCCAGATTCACTTTTCTAAAATGTCATCAAAGTTTGATGATGCTTTCAACAATTCTGGTATTCAAGACAAAACCTTAATGCCTGCCTGAATTTTAAATGCTACTTTTAGAATTAAATATTCACCTGAGTCAGATGATGCATGAAGCTTTATTAGTTCAGTCTGAACTCCTGAAAAGTTTTACAGACAAGAAAAAAATCAAAATGAAGTCAAATAAAAAAAAGAAAAGATATTAAAAGTTTTGTACTGCAGTGTGATAAATGTTTTTTTTCATTTCAAGATACAGTTGAAGAAACAGGATGTATTTCACACATTTTTATTGTCTTATCTAAGATTAGACATCTTTTCTGTGGAAAAATTACTTGTGGACTCAATTTTTTGCTGTTATGAACAGAAATTATGCTATTAATTTTTAGTACGTAGAAAAAAGCTGTACATGATACAAGTGAAAAAATTAGAAACCATTAGAGGGGGTTTTGCCTGTTTATGTCTTTCTCTCACTAGTTTGTATAAGTAGATTATAAAAAGTTTTCTTTCTCTCTTTAGTGCAATCAATTTTCTGGTAGAGTGTAAAACCACAATGGAGCAGGCAGGTTAGCCTGTTACCTGCCTGATGTGCAACTTCTTTGCTCTTTAAGAATGTAATGCAGAAATTCATGCTGCTGATAAAGATTGTGTTAGAGGAATGTTCTTGTGACCTGTACAATGCAGCCGAGGATAATATTGGGGGGGTTAAGGTTGGAGAAGCTCAGAAATAAAAGAAAAACAATTCTTTTGTTTCAGGGAAGCATCAGTCTTTTGCACATCTGCAGAAGTACATTCTGCATTCCATGGAACACATTTCCTAATCCTTTGTGCCACTGTGGGATGGATTACTTAATGCCTTTTTCACATGGAGTACAGTTGTGTTTTGTTACAGTCAAAGTCAATCTTTTTTCATAATAACGTATGAGAGTGAAAGCAGATTTTGTACTGATTTTGATAATGAAATTACCATTATTCCCAAATCACCCACAAGGCAAAAATCTACAACCTTTTCCCTTCTTTTCCTGCAATATTCTACTGATACATGCTCAATCTTTGTCTACAGAACTAATGAGGACAGCAAGTTAAAATGCTTTATGGTGTTTTTAGTGGGTTTATAGTCATATAACTAATATTTTTCAGCAATAATTTAGTGCCTTTCATGGAAAGTAACCAGTTTTCTTCATTGACTAAACTGCCTTATTTAATATGTTTTATGTTAATGAAAAGGCAAAATATCAGATTAACTATTTCCTTCCACATCTCAGATATGTTATGCTAAGAGCAGGTATCTTCTAATTGGATCTTGGAAGAGTTCTTTCCTTTATGATAAAAAAAGTAAATGAAGAATGGAGTCTTGCCAGCCTATATCTGCCTTCTTTCCAGAACTGTCTAATCATGCAACAAATTAAGCTAATGCACACCTTCTTAATTTACATTGAACTGAGCACCTGAATCATACAAATTGTGTTCTACCTCAAATCCTAGTGCACACATTCTTTTCCCTATTTTCTTCTGATCAACAGTAAGAAGCATCCAATAATGCAGTATCATTACTAATAGAATAAGTGCTCGTGAAAACAATATTTGGGCACTGTAAAATTTTCTTTTTAAAGATTTTGCTCCATAAATATCAGCTGTAAATACTGCAGCTGTGTTCCTGCTTGCTTGTATAATTTGTGCGCATTTATTCAGTTGTGACACATGAAATCATGCTGGTTGCATCTTTAGTAAATGTGCTCTATGTGGAATGATCCACTGAATGCTTAGAAGGGCTTAGTAGAGAGGTTGATTCCTTGTCACCACATGCAACAAGGAGGAATTCCATTTATTTCTATTATGAAGATGTAAAAGCCTGTAAGGAATGCCCAGCTCTGCTTAAACATTCCCAAAAGGATAAGAAATACCTGGTTTGGGGAGGTTGGAAGAGTGGAAATACAGACTATTTTTAAAGTAAAAATTTCATCTCTTTACACCTGCAGGGTGTTAGCCTGGAATTGAAGTGGTTTTTTCTGTTTTTTCCACCTTTTTGTACCTGGAGTATTAAAATAAGCACTGTGTTTTATGTGAGAGGATTAGATATGAGTTCAGCCTGTCAGGGCCAGAGATAATTAAAACTCAGAGGTGAAAGGTCTGTTCCCCTGTACGTGAGGCAGCTCGCCCCCATCAGAAACCAGAGTTTCTTAGCCATTCCTGAGGCAGAAATTTGCTTTTGTTGCTGTGAGCCCCACAAAGGAGCTTTCTGGCAAGCAGTCCTGAATGGGAGGCACTGACACCTCCTGCGCCCTTGAGGAATTTTAATGAAGTTAACCCTGTCAGGATACAAAAGTAAGCTGTATTAAAAGACCATCCACTCTCTAGCCAATTTGCAGCGTTGCAGTGTCACTTACAGGGCAGGATGGCAGGAATATCCACAACAAAAAAAATTATCTGCCTCCCAGTTGGTATTAAGGATAAAGCCCTTCACATTTTACTGGACGTTGTCACTCATTGATTACTTTTCTATTCAAAGCTAGAAATATTTTCAAGCTTGTCTGACTTCTGCTTACAAATTCTAAAAGATATTTCCTAACCTGTAACCACGAGTTCTCCATCTGCCAGCAGTTAAGTCTGAGTACATGTTCTGTCCCTTTTATTAGAGAGCCAGCTTTTTACACAACTGTAATGGAGGTTTGGACAGTGAAAGCTGTTGGCTCAATCTCTTGCATAAACCTGCCAGGAATAAATAAAATTTCAAGTGGGACAAGACAGGAGAGGATGAAATTCCCTCTCTTTCCCTGTCTCCACAATAAATACAACTTGAGGAATCTTAGTCTTAAGTTAGTGGTAACAAACTTGAAGGATAAGGAGCTGATGTATGACTTAACATACTTGGCAGAATGTTGTTAATAATCTGAAACATGAATGACTGAATAATAGATCTTCTGAAATGTTCATTCAGTTGACTTTGCTAAAGGTCTTTTACTCATTACACTGGATACTATTATAAACATGTTAATAATAGAGCTATTAATATACATTCAATGCAGATGTACTTTGAATAGTACTTGCTAGGATACAGAAGTGCACATTGTGCTGCTTGGGACTCTCTTTAAATGATTAATCTTCTTTTTAATTTTTTTTTTTTTCTCAGTTTTGCTGCAATGTACAATTAAGATTACTGGATGCTAAAATGTCATTAAGGTCATCTGCACAAAATCAGCTGAAGCTAAATTTGATAATGCTTTTGGTCAGTTTTACTCAGAGAGCCAGAGAGATTTTTTTGCAATGCATTAGAAGCAAATGAATTCTGAAATCAAAAGGGAAGTACTGTATTGTGAAAACAACTCATATGTTAGAATGAAATATGGGGGTGTGTGAGGCATCAGTGATTTTAATAATAGAGTACAGCATCCATCTTCATAATTCCCACGCTTTTATTGTGGGTTATTTTCTAACGGGTCATGTAAGCTCTTTTCTTCCCATAGCTGTGACAGTGTCCTGTAGTAGTGGCAGTGCACAGTGTATCTGGGTCAGCTGTGTGATCCTCAATACAGCCTCTGTCTCTTACTGAGAGATTGTGAAAGTGTCAAAAGTGTGCCAGTGCTTCCTTACTCTCCGGGGGTTAGTGTTATTAAATTAGATGATTTCACATCAGAATTCAATAGAACTCAATCCCACATTCACTTAACTGGCATGAATGTGGTTCGAGATCCACTTCAAAATAGTTCAGATTTGTTTAGTATACAGTATGCCATAGTTTGTCTGACCAGCTGAAGTCTAGATAAAAGTACCAGCCTTTGACTCATCTTTGCAGTGGCCACTATTACAGATTGGTATGTGTTTAATGGCTGTTTGGCATAAGTATGGCACAGATGTGAAACACCTGCTTTCACTCTGGTGTTGAGTGCGGTAAGTCATGTAACAGACTTTCATCTTCTTCATGAAGGATGGTAGGATCACTTAGTTTCTAAACTGAATATGTTTGTATCCGTTTTCCCTCTGCAGTTTGCTCTTAGAATCCCAGGGTTGTCTGGGGAGGAGAGGCGGGGAAGGGAGAGGGGAGAAAGTGTAGCCATGTAAAAGCATTTTGTCATACATTCATATTTTTCAGAAGGAACTGATCTAGAGCAAGTTGTTCAGATGCCATGTATCTCTCACTGAAAGTAAAATCAGTTTAGTTCTATTCTTGCCTGGCTACCCTTACTGCCAGGAGTTAATGGATGTGTAAGAGGCCAGACCAGAAAATTAAGTCAAAGCATTAACAAGTCATGGTGTTTGTTGTTTTTCTTAATCTTCCTTTTTCTTAAGCCTTTCATGCCCTTGCCTCTTAAGAAAAGCACATTCCTTTGGCATCCTTCTGACCTGAACTGTTCATATTCTCTCACTCAAAACTTTTGTTTGTTTCATTGAATTTGAAAGACCTACAGAGCCTGTATCACAAAGTTGTTATAAAGGTGCCCATTACCTATTGCTATAAGTGCCAGAGAATATAGAAAGAAAATGAGAGAACAAAAGTATTTGAAACCAGAGACTAAGATCATTGAGGATTACTGACAATTAGGACTCTACAGAGAATAAAATAAGAATTGTGTATTCCAGGAGAGGATGGTAGTTGTGCTACTTGTGTGATGAAGACTTTGAAAAAAAAACCTTCCCAAACAGGGAGTGGAAAAGTGCTTTCACACTCTAATTGTGAATCACCAATATATATAAACACGTTTAGATAATTTAAAATTGAAATATGTGTGCCTTGAATGTTTTGGAAATAGTGGGTTTTTTGGAAATCAAAAGGAACTTTCAGAGGGAAAAATTCAGATTTTCCAGCTATTCTTCTCTGACCTGTGCCTCACAGCTCAAGGCTGCAAGGCTGAATTTGTGTGTTGTTTCACAAAGCCATAATATGCACACCAGGCAGTATGGAATCTGCACAATGGTGCAGTAATGAATAGTGCCTTTCAGTGCGTGTATAGCTAGGAAGAGCACATACTTCTCTCAAGAAGGGGTGATTAATCAAAACTTTTTGAAAGGAAAAAAGTTCCTAGAAGTCTTGCAATTAGATTCAAATGGAAAATATTCAGGAGGGGGCAGGTCAGCTTTTAAGCAAGGAAATCATTTATATATTTGAAAAATGCACATCATAACTGTAATAGAAAACTCATTGTAGAAATTACAGTGAGACAAACTTGGCAAAGCTAGTGTGGATTTTAGGTTTGCTTGAGTCCTTTCTCTGCTTTTAATACTTGTTTTTCTTGTCTTCCTTCTCACTCTAGACAAACTAGATATTTCCTGCTGAGTGTTCTTCAGTTTCTCAGGTTCCTAATCCATCCAGTTTTGGATTCTGCCCCTTAAATCTACCTTTCCATTAGTTTCTAATGTCAAGAATTCCTCCAGTCCACAGAGGGGTGACTTACCTATGGCTCTTCCATCTCTTTATATTCATCATGCTGAAGAATTTATCATTATCTGAAAGTTTTTCTCATCAGTTTTTTTCCTGATCCTCTCTCTGATTTCATGTCATGGCTCATTGATTTACTGTTTATTTATTTGTAAAATACATCTTCAGTTCTAATATAGGTATTTGGTAGTCTAAGTTTTAGTTTATAGAGGTGCTTTCAGAGTAGAAACAATTTGTTGGCTGTAAAATTACCCTGAAACTTGTAAAAAAATTACCTTCCACAGATATGGGAATGGAAAAGGGAAAGGTCTGACAAGTCAGTGAGGGAATTATCTAAGAGCTCACACAAAAAACAGGGAGGTATATCCAGAAGATTCTCTTTATAGGATTCTGCATTGTGCTAATATAATGCAGTTTCTAAGTATATGGTAAATTTGAAAAATAATTACCCCAGCAAATCAGTGCTAGTAGAAATTGGCTGTTAAAGTATTCTGAGTTAGCAAAATTCTACTACCTTTTGTCTGCATAGGTGATACTTAAAAGAAGAGTAGATAAAAGTGATGCAATTCACTGGCATGACATTTACACATCTGCTGATGGTGTTCCACTCCAGTATCATTGAATTTTCAATTATTTTATCCATTCAGCTATTAACTATACATAAAAATAAAAACAGCAAACAACTCACATTCTGAAGTTATGATTGATTGTGACCCTTGTTTCTTTTCTTCTTTCTCAACCAATTTTTCTCAAAGTTTTAACAGAAATAAAATGTTGGATGTTTGGTATCTTTTCAAGAAGAGAAAGCAAAAAAGTCATTATAAGATTGAAGATTTTCTATCAATCACGTGCCATTTCAAAGTTACAAGTACTTGCTTTAATCAGATTTAATCAGATCAATATTGTTGTAAAATAAGTTTATACTAGAAACTTTTCTAGTGCATGTGTACTAGAGCCAGTATTTGTGAACAATTTACACTTCAGAAAGTTTTGTGAGCACCAAGGCTCTTTTGTCTACAGACCTTTTCACGGAAGATTTAAACAATGCTTGTATTTCAAAATGTTTAGTGAAATTTTTCAGTGGAAAAACTTGACAAAAATAGAATGTGACATTTGCATCACTGGTTATAGTTATGTTTGTTTCATAGAGCTTTCTTTTGAAGAAGAAATATTTTTCTATTAAAAATACATAAGCATGGACGTGTAAAATTTTTGCCTAATTTCATGTTTCTCATTATAGAATAATAGTTTGTTTCATGAGGCTGAAACTATCATGTTGTGTTTATAATTTTGTTGTAAACTAAATTCAGCAATTTTTGTTAACCAGTGTTTTTGATATTTTTAAATCTACCAGTGATGCAAAAAAAAAAAAGAGCAGTTTATTTTAGAGGAAATCTCTTAAACCAAAACAAGTATATAACCCTAAGGGTAGCATGCTGTTGTGGTTACATGTTTCTCCCTATACAAATGTTAAATGGATGTAATTTAGCAGATTAGATCTTGATTTTACACTAATGACATGGTTCACAGAGGATGTATTGTACCTCTTTGAATTGATATAAATTCTGTAAAGGGAAAGAAAATGATGTTTTGAATAGCTGCCAGGACAGTGTTGTTAGAGCACATGTTTTCAGTTCAAAAACATGTGTGGAATTCATGTCAGCGTGAAGTTGAGTCTGCAAGACAGTGAATTCACTGCTCTACAGTGAAAACCCTGATAATGCCAGTGAACTTCTGAGAAGGCAGTAAATCATAGTTATTGGGACATCTAAATTCATTGGAGAATTAAATGTATTATGGTAGATAAGAAGTTAATTTTAAGTGGTTAGAGATATTACTTTTCTATCTCAGTCACTGGGTTTCATTAAAAAAATATAATGTGGCACTAAATTACAGAAGATTACTAAGGGGCAGTTCACACATGATTCACTGATTTACTACATGACTCAGAGTTCCTAATGGGAAGGAGTATTTTTGCCTTCAGTCACCCACTTAAGTCCAGCCCCAGCCTAAAGTGACTCAGCCCTGAACATCTGGCAGCTGTTGGCATCCAGCTGTGCTGTGAGTCAGTGGCGAAAGTGCCGTCAGCGGACAGGTCTGGGAAACCCAACATGGCAGCACTTCTGGGGTCCAGGCAGCAGGATTGAGAATTCCATGAGCCTGTCATTTGAACTGGCCATTTGCTGGCCAGTCTCATCTCTTTAGTCACTGTTCATGAAAGGAACATCAATCTGCCCATCTATAGGGAATGTGGGGCTGCAGTTGGGTGCACATGGAATGTGTAAATGGATGTGCAGTGCTGTGGATGTACAATACTCTGAGAAGTGTTTGAACTGCAGGTGATTCTGTCTGCAGGGCGATTTTGAGTTATGTTGGGCACTTATCAGGAAGCAATTTCTGGTGTGGATATGAACAGAATGCAGAGGGGTTCAGATGTGCCAGTAGCCTTAGTTCAGGTGTGAGTCTAATGTGCCACTCAGGGGCCCTGTTTTACTCTGCTCTGTTCTGAGGTGGAATGCATTTATTGCATTTATTGCATTTATTGAACTAATGCTGGTCCTACAGCTTCTCAGCACACCTAGTAGTTATTATTAGGTTGTTAGGATATTTTCTTTACTATAAGAGATATTTACATCTCTCTCTCTTTTACAGATAACCATTGAGAGGGAAAGTGGTTTGGATGTCAGCTCCCCCAAACATGGAAAAGTGGATCCAGCCAACATGCCACATGTTGGTGGAAATATGTGGGCTGGTGGAACAGGTTTTTCATTGTTTTTGTTTGTTTGTTTTTTTAAATTCATCATTGAAGATATCTAAGGGAGATGCTGTGCCAGTCCAAAATGGTTTTATACAAAGCTGTCCTCTGATCTATTTTACCCATTATAGGGTTGCTTTATTGCCAGTAAAAGAAAAGAAGTATTTGCAATGTCTAACTTAAACTGTATGCAGCAGATCTCTTCTTCAATTATATTTTTTTGGTTTCCTTTTACTGGCCATACAGAGAACAAGAAGCTTGCAATCGCAGCAACTAGTCTGAGTCATTATCTTAAATGTCCCTGTAGCTGCAAAAATTCAGAAAGTGTAGGCAAGAGGTATACAGAACATGCAAAGTACCTGCTAATTCTAATAAGTCATTATAGTGGTCACAAGATAATGTGATTTGGAAGCAGTCTAAACCAACAAATTCTAGGGAGAAGACAGAGTCTGGGACCAGGAGCTTTCAAGAGATCTTCAAGATTTATACGTTCTGTGGTTCCCCTTTGTACAGTGTGAAAACCATTATGAATCAAGTCTCAAGGAGCTATAAACATAAGTATTCTATGGGAGTTCTTGTTTACCATGATAGCTGTTAGGTTTTGAAAACCTTTGACAATAAATATTTCAGCTGGGGATTGTTAACATTTTTGGAACATGTGTAGATGACACTGGAAGCTTTAAAGAAATTTGTTCTTATTTATTTTTATCAAGTGTATATTCCTAATGTTTTTTTATCTCAACCATCTTAGGTGGGAGAGACACTGCTGGGTTAGGTGGCAAAGGTGGGCCATATCGACTGGATGCTGGCCACAGGGTTTACCAAGTGTCCCAAGCTGAAAAGGACGCTGTTCCTGAGGAAGTTAAGAGAGCTGCTAGAGAGATGGCTGAAAAGGCCTTTAAACAGAGGTAATATGAAAGTCTTTCTTTGCTTTTTTGTTTCCCAGTAGAATTTGAAAGAGATGGATGAAAAGAATTTTCTTTCTCACCTGCGTGTATCAGCTCCCTTACCTGGTTCATTATCACTCAACAGAGATTACCAGCACATGTTCTTTAGCTGTTCTGGGCAAGATGTATGGAATGTTTTATTGAATTAAGCCACAGTGTTAAAATGACTGTGTGATTTGGTAAAGTACAACACAGCTAGATGGAGAAGGAGATGGAGGTAAATATTTAACTTTTTTAAAAGAAATAGATTATATGAAAATTTCTTTGAATTATGATGAATCCAGATTGTATGTTGCTAGGAATTAATCACTTAATAAGTGTCTTTCAAAATGGACCGCTTCAAGCAAATTGCTTCTGTTTGAAAGCTTTATAGCCAGATGGTTAGAACATGGTGCTAAAAATATTGTGGGTTTGATCCCTGTATGGGCCATTCACTTAAGAATTGGACTTGATGGTCCTTGTGGGTCACTTCCACCTCAGAATATTCTGTGATTCTCTAATTTGAACTATTAAGCTTCAGCAGCTAATTAACACAAACAGCAGGTCTTCTCAGCATGAGTGTAATGTGTGATTACAAGTTACTCTTTCCCAGAATATGCACAGAGATTCATATTTCTTCCACCAACTGAACTCTCAAGTCAATCTCTGGTATTTTATATTAAAAAAAGCGTCCCCCCTCTTCAAAATTGCTTCTGAGCTGCTTCATAATAGAAACTATGGATATGTATGGTCTTGGATACTGTACATCTGTCTGTGCATATGTCCACCTGGCAAGCTTTGATGAGTTTCTACTGCCTATGTGGTGATTTACTAAAACAGAGAAAAGGGGAAATTCCTGGCTACTGCTACATGCTGTGGGAACAGTACAGCTATGCCCTGTAAAATCTGGGTGTCTGTGCATGAGGTAACAATTCCTGTCCTGCAAAACCCAAGTGGGCTGGCATGTACCAGCTGCAAATGTAGCCTATTATGAAACCACATTTGACTTGGATCATTATTCTGTATCACTTGTATAGTTGTGGGAACTAACAGATAAAAATAGGGAGGTTGTAGTCCTCAGGCTGACAGGAAAAAAAAGAAAAAGGAAACTGCAGATTTCACTGCTTTGTTTATACAGGATTATCTGGAGAGGAGAAATTTCATATGAAAGTTATTGATGCTTTCCTGGCTAGATAGTATTTCTAGTGGTAAATATCTTAAATTGCCCTATTTGACAAAAATGAAATTAACTATTCTGGAATAGATGCAGTATTTTTCATTGTATTTTTCTGAACTATCTTTCACTTTGGATTTATGTAGAGTGCAACAAAGTAAAAGGGCGTGTGAGCTTCTTTTTGTCTTTTAAAGATCTGATGGTACTGAACTCTGTTGGCAGGATTCATGAAATTAAATGTGCAGCACTGAAAGTTACTTTTTCCTGCCTCTAATGCATAAGAGTTGCCTATAGTGACTATGTGTGTGCAAAACGTCAAATAGAAAAAGACATCATAATAGAGACAACAAAGATTTGATGTTCGATTTTAATATTATCTTCAAAGGGTTGGTCTAAACAGCAATTCTCAGGTATACTTCATGATCCAGGCAATTAACTTGTGATAGTGTTATAAAAATTTGCCATTAAAAATAAAATTAGCCTATACATACTTTACTATCCATTTATAGTTCAGTGAAAAACACTGTATTTTTTAAACACTGTGAGTGAGATTATGCTGTTATGAAGTGCTTGTTTGAAATGGGCTGGGCACAGATGGGCCAATATGTTTTAGCTCAGGACTGAACCCAGCCACATGCTGGGGGTGGGGTGGGCAGGTACATGATTGCTGCCTCTCTGGGTGGTGTTGGGTCCTGGCAAATACTGAACAATGAGCACTCCCAGCATATCTGCCGGTTCTCTAGCTTGTTCTTCACTGCTGGACCTCTGTAATTACATTCCACTGGTGAATTTCAGCTGTTCTGCTAAGCTATGCTGTTCAAAAGGTGGTACAGAACTTGAAATGGACACATCTTTGCTTATAAACAAAGCATGTATCTGTTTTCATGGTGCAGGTGTGCTCTCTGCTACATGCCTCTGGACAGGATGGTGCATGACTCATTTTCTATGGGGGGAGCACGTTTTTGTTAATGTTCATTTAAAACTTCTTTGTTTCAAGGTTTCTTCATTTAATGAAGCACAAAGATAAGTATTTGAAACAGTTACTATTTTTAAGATAAGTATTTGAAACAGTTACTATTTTTAGGTCTTCAAGGACAGATTTTATAGTATTTTCCTTAACCTTTGTGTTGAAGCAGGAATCAGGATATGTTTAAAATACTCCAACAGTGAAGTAATGAACTTGTGATCCTTTTATGTGCAGATAGCAACACCTGAGCCAACAAAACCTTTCAAATTTGATCACATTTTTCAGAACCTCTGATTTGCTTCTCAAAATTTAAAGCATATTAGGAGAGAGTGATATATTAGTATCTCTAAATTAGTTTTAATGTGATACAGTTCCTGTAGACATTGGTGAACATCTGCCTTATCAAAAATTCACAAGAGCAGCTGCCACTTCTCTGATTCGTCTCTTCTGCGTGCTTGTTGCAGTCTAAATTTCCCTGTTACCAAGTAAATAAACTTTTAGTTTAGTAAGTAAATGGAAGATATGCATGTTTCCTAAACTGTTCTTACCTCCTTGTTCTTTCCTTTAGATTGAAAGAAATTCAGATGAGTGAATATGATGCATCAACTTACGAAAGGTTCTCTGGAGCAGTCCGACGTCAAGTTCAGTCACTCCGCATCATCTTGGACAATCTGCAGGTAATCTTGGATTCTCTGATAAAGGATAAAGGGACACAGGGAGGTCATTGCATTAGGCCCAAATACTATCCTGCTAATATCCTGTTAACATCTGGTAGTCTACCTTTGAAGGCTAAAACCAAGTTCAAGTTATAATCAGTTAGGAAAAACAGTTTCATATTTCTGTTTTAAAAGGCAGCCTACATGCGAATCCCAGTTCTCATCTCTACATGTTCCATTATTCCCATCCCACACCTTACAGAGAGTACTTACTCAGGAGCACAGTTTTGTGACAGAAAATACTACTACACACTATGAAAAGAATTTGTAAAGGTGTGTAGAGCCAGTCTTTGTCTTTACCTCCAGTCCAAGAGTGTTTTCAAGCTGTGAAGTGCAAATGCTATAGATATTAAAAGAGGCGCCCACTCCAGGTAGGAGCTTTAGTACATATGCAGCTGAAAGCATGGGTTTTTTTCAGGTTTTTTTAACTCTTGGTAATAGAAAGAGGCATAGCCCAAATCTCCTAAGTGGAGACTCACTAAAACCATCAGTTTGCCTTTCTTCTGGTAACTGGCATGGTGGTTGTTCTGGTTTTTTTAAAACTAATGCTCATGTACAGGGTAAATAAAATTGTAAGTGCATTGTTTCTAGGAGGCATCTGCTAATCTTCAGTGAAAATTAAAGTGATTTACTCCTTATAAGACATATTTGATTGTGAGTATTTCTATTGAGAGCTACTAACCACTAGTGTATATATACCTTAGTTTTTTAGTCACCATGCTGTGTCTTAAGCAATAAAACTGAAATACAGAAAGAAATCAGTCTGTATGATAAACAGCCTTCTCCTGGACAAAGAAATCCAGTGCCCTGGTATTGCAAGTAAGAAGGGTTATATTTCTTTGCCTTATTTTTACCTTTAAACCTTGTAGCTGCAACAGCATTACTATAATCACATATATACACAAAGAGCCATTAGCCAGTTTTATTATGAATGTACTAATTCAGAGAATTCCTCCCATAATGAACATTTAAGTTGGGCATAATTCGGTGATTCATGCACTTAATATGTGCTTCAGTTCAGGACACAGACATTTGGCTTATAAAGACAGGTCTCTGTTGAAAAAGAATTGGATGTAAATCTCAGTTTTGTCTACAACATTTATATCTAGGTGGATTTTTAGCACACATGCTGTTGGAAGTACATCTGGGTATGAAGTCAATAAGTGAATCTTTAGTTTAAAGTATTTTTTTGAGTCTGTCTTATCTGTCCCTTGTAGTCAAAATTCTTACATTCAGTGGTCATGTTAATCATAATAAAAAAATAACATATTTTAATATAAGGAGTCGTATCCTCTTGCTTTTTTCAAAAAGATCATTTTAATATCAAGGCAAA
Organism: Zonotrichia albicollis; assembly: GCF_047830755.1. Classification (NCBI taxonomy): domain Eukaryota; kingdom Metazoa; phylum Chordata; class Aves; order Passeriformes; family Passerellidae; genus Zonotrichia; species Zonotrichia albicollis. The sequence continues at coordinate 70,106,267 of NC_133820.1, forward strand.
GTCTCATAAGCTACAGTATTTTATGAGACTTTGCTAACTTCCTGCCCAAACCTGTAACAGCTAACCACAAAGTTAGGAAATGTAATTTATGATGAATAAAACAAATTACTGAATTTGAAAAAGCTAGGCAAAGAATAGGAGCAACAGTGAAAGAAAATTTTTAACTTTATAAATTTTATATAGATTTTGGTAAGGATTTTTTTAGAAGATGGACTAAGAAAATGAAGATAAATTATAATAGGAGTTAATTAGTTGCAAAATGTGTTTTGTTAATGAGGAAGCTGAGTACAAACACATTTCATGTGAGGTTTTTGAGAGGGAAAAAAAGTTGTTGAATTCTTCAGCATGGTAATTCATCCAGCCCTCAAGAAGAGCTGTGCATCTGTCTCCCATTATTTTCTGTATAGTCCTGTGTACACCCTGAGTTCTCAACTAGAACAGTTTTCTTTCTGTTATGAGTCAGTCATTCCTTATATCTCAAATAAGAAACCAATGAAAAAGGTCATTTGCAGTGAAATTTGCAACTCAGAATGTCTGTGTTTTTAACTTTGTGAAAATCCCAAATTACTTTCTCAGTAGAGAACATTTTTGGCTTTTTAAAAATGCTTGAGTTTGCATTGTTTTAAAATTGTGTTCACATAATCCAAATATGTTTCCCATATTTTCCCTTTAACATATGCCTTTTTATTGTTATTTTTGTGGGTTTGTTTAAAATATATTAATTTTATTAAATTTTACCTCCCTAGAATCAAGAGGCTATGGGATATGGTTCCAGCTGTCTATGGCTTGCCAAAAGTTAGTAGCAGCAGAAAGAAATTTTTGGAATAGGCAGATCCTTCAAAGTGTTACATAAACATAGTCTGAGAATGTAATTTCATTGTTCATTTTGCTTTTTATAACTTGCTGATCTCTGTCAGCTCTTTGAACAATGTTATCAAAACATAATGAGTTTTTGTTTATATTCTGTAGAAGTAGCAAAGCCAGAAGTCCAGGAAATCCTGTCACTGATGGGCTCTTTCTTCTCTCCCCTGAAGCTTGTCTGTCTGAACTCCAAATTCAAATTGTTGTGGTCAGTCACTCACTCAGAAAGACCTTCTTTAATGTGAGGTGACTTGCTTTCCAGCAAGTACTACTCTGATTATTGATTATTGCAGAGAGAACTAGAGGCAACTGTCCCTGTAGCTTCTGAGCACTGTTTAGGCCCCTACATTTAAACTGGGCAAACCTGAGCCTGAGTTACTGAGCCTGCTGGGCACTGTCTGATTTAGACCATGTAGGAACAGTCTGGTCATAGCAGCAAGAGTAAAATAGTAGCAGTCCTATAATAAGCATGGCTTGGAAAGCTGGAAGTATGAAAAACCCTGTGCCCTGCCAGTAGTATTTTCATAATTTCAGCAGCTAAGGGAACATTTGTGTAATGTTTTCCCAGAAATAAATGCAGACCACAACTGGCAGTGTTTAATACATCCTCTACCATTACAAGTTATATATTTAGATGTGATAACATCACATACACAACTTTTTCTCTGACATTTACAGACAAAGATGTGTATATATATTATCAAAACAAGGTGTGTGTGTGTGTGTGTGTGTGTGTATGTTAGTGATGGTTTTCTCTTAAAATTGTAAATGCTTTTAAACTAAAAGGTCATTTTGGTGGGACACTTAGAGGTCACTGGGAATTCGCAGGTGAATATTACACTACTCTGAAGGCAACAAAGGGATCAGTGATCCTATGGAAGAAGGGATTTAACTTTCATCCCAGGCATATTTAATGACTGTAGAAATTTCTAGTTGGTGGTACAAACAAACTCATGGATGCCCCGCTGCCAAAGTGGCTTAAAGCTCAGTTGACTGCAGCACCATGCAAATGTATCAGAGAGCACAATTGGTAAATTCACAACCTCAGAAATATTTTCAATTTTCCCTTCTGTGATTTACTAAAAGGCTGAGATTTCCATGGTTTTTGGGAAACATTGTTTTTCCTTCCCATCAGGAAACATCTGTAAAGTTTTTGATTTTTGTTAATCAAAACATTTTTTTCTGTGGCTTTGTAGTCTTTCTGCCCACTGATTTTCATGGGCAAGTAGTCCATTAATCTTGAGTAATTATAGGCAGTAGTCTGAAGTCCAGAACTCCTTCTCTACACACTGAAACAAAACCTCATACATTTAGTCCAAAGCAAAATCAAAGATTCTCTGAACCTGAAGAAGTCATTACCTGCCTGTACAGAGCTATAAAGATTCATCCTTTCAAATCCCAGGCCTGCAGTTTACTGAGGATTTGTAATATAAGACTTCCTGCTCATCAGAGATGAATTGATTTTCATTCCTGAAAGTCAATGTTTAAGGCAGTTTGAGTCTTGTTGGATATTTGATTTTCCTCCAGTTGCTGACCAGAAATTTGCTGAGAGGGCAAAAGCATTATATGTATACAAATTCAAAATTGTCTTTCCTTGTTCAGCTTACTACTAGGATGAGCAATTTTAACACAAAGATTTAAACAAATTAAATAAATCTTAAACCCCATATATACAGACTTTGCTGTCTTTAGAGGATCTTATGTATTATAAACCTATTGTGCCTTATGTATGATGAAGCTAACCTTTGAAAACATGCTTAAATATGTTGCTTATAATATTATAACACTTGAGTCTTCAATCTTAACTGCATGCTCTGTGTACAGGAGTTCCATGGATGTTTGAGTTCATGGATTGTAATGTATTTTCATCAAGTCAGGCTGTACATAACCAATGTCCTTTCAACTAAAACAAAAGAAGTGCTTATTGGACTGTCTCTTGACTATCATGATTTTAAAAATAGGGGTTTTTTTCAATATGGAATTAGTTTATACTGTTAATTCTGTTTTTAAAGCAACCATTTACCATTGCCTAAAGTGGATAAAATGAACACTGTTTAGTTTTTTAAGTGACCCAATGGCTTTTTCTTGTTCTGTGTGGATTGAAAGCACCTAACAAATGGTCAGGTTGTGTGTCCCTTCAGTTGTATGTGTATCTGAACAGGCCTTCCACACACATTTTTGCATATTTGCAAGAGGAAGGGTTAACATTTTTGCAGTTCCCAGTTATATTCCCATTATTGAAACTACTGAAAAAACACCAGGTTACAGAGGGAACATGTTATTTGCCAATGTTGATTTTTCTTTCAGAGAAGACCAGAAAAGCTGCGAACACGTTTTTGGATTTCTTTGACTTAGGCCAAAACTATCACGTCATTACAAAGAAATTAATGTGTATGTCATGTGCAGTAGGCCTTACATTGTCTGACACACACTCACATCACATCTTTTCTGTTGTAGGCCAAGGGTAAAGAAAGACAATGGCTGAGACACCAAGCTGTTGGAGAGCTGGATGATGCCAAAATCATTGATGGGCTAACTGGAGAAAAAGCCATATATAAACGACGTGGAGAACTTGAGCCACAAGTAAGTGTCCAACAAGAGCCAGGGAAAGGTGGAGAAGAGCTTAACCAGTTTGCTGATTTCATAGTGACTGTACAGTTCATCTCTTTGGAGTTTGAGTAGGTTATATGGATGAGAAACTCAGAAAAATATCTCTGGTTTGGGATGTCCCTGCCACAGAGGCAACCACTGGATGGAAAATTTGCTGTACCTCTTCCTGTAGTCTTGCATAAGTATTTCCTGTTGGCCACCCTCAGAAGGAGGACACCAATCTAGGCAGTGCTAAGTTTTGATCCAGTGCAACAGTTTTTTTATGTTCTTATTTTGTATTTTAATGATCAGAAGGCAATTAGAAGAGAACATTTATTTTGTTTGCTTTTATAGAAAAAAGGAAAATATTTTCTCACTAGCTTAATTTTTGTTAACAAATATGCTGATCCCTTTGGAAGTTTAAAAAAAGTGCTTTACAAATGTATTTTCCTTATTCATGGTACAAAAATAATTTCAACTTCCACAGATACTTGGAGTTACAAGAATAAAAATTACAATAAGGAAAAAAAGTGTGAGGAAAAGCCATTAAGATATGCTAAAGTTGACTGTCCTATAACCTGATTCAGCCATTCCTTAGAAGGCTTTGCACTTAGATCTATGTGAGTCAGCAACAGTGAAACCACTTGAATCAGACCAACTAAACCTGGCCAAAACTAGTGGGGATAGTCCATAATATTTAACAGTAATACTTAATGACAGATTGCAATTTTTAAGTGCACTAAGTTGGTTTTGTTAAATGGCTGAGTACAGCATCTTTTTGCATGCCAGCTACCCACATGTGATAAATCCCTGGTATTATTTTTTTTGCTATTTGGTCCTTATGTTGCTTTGAATGATTTATGTAATTTGCCACTGCTTGTGTGAAAGATCAGTAAGGGAAAAGTGATTGAAACATCAATTCTCATTTTTTCAAAATGTATTTACTCAATGTATCAGTTTTAAGGCTATGTAAAAATGATTCATTTAGGGAAAAAATGTAGGATTTAATGGGCCTTCCTTTGTTTCTGGGAGGGCAGCGATGCCACAGTCTATTAGAAAACAAAGTACATAAATCCCTTGCAGGTAAAAGGAACATTTTAGCTAGTTGTTTATATTGTGACTGGGATTTTTTGTCAGGTCATCTTTAATAGCCTCATACTTAAATCCAGACACATCTCATTGCATGCTAAGTAAAACACCTCCCTTCAATGTACTGTGCCAAAAATTGTTAGAACAGATGGAATTTGTTTTCAGAAAAAAGGAATGGTTTCAGCATTAGAATGAAGATGGAACTAGTAGTTAATCAGAACAAGATTTCAAACATTTTTGGAATGTTATTAACCTCAGCAGACAAGTTTTTGCAGTCATATACAGTCACTGTTAGTACTACATGCCAAGGAAAAGCATTTCCATTATGAAATGGCAGAAAAGAGCAGAAAGAGCTCTTTCTGCCAAATTTGAGAGTTTCTTTACTGAAATAAAATGTTAATAATCAAAACTGAAACAGAATTTTTTTTTCCTGACAAGCATGTGTGGAATGTTTTGAGGTATTTTGTTTCCAGTCATTGAAGGTAAGAGGAAGCAATGAGCTGAGTTATCTGTCAAATAACTGGTTTGAAATAGAAAAATAGTTGGGTTTTTTGTTCTTAGAAAAATAAAACTACAGCAGCAAAACCAAACAGTGTTTACTGGATAAAATTTTCTTGATTTGCAAAGTGCATTGGGTTTCCTTTTGGAATATTTTACTTTTACTGATGTTTAGCTTTCCCCTTTCTGAGGATTGAGTTCTGTGGTGTTTCCCTGGCAGCCGGGGAGCCCCCAGCAGAAGCCCAAGCGCCTGCGCCTGGTGGTGGATGTTTCGGGCAGCATGTACCGCTTCAACGGCGTGGATGGGCGCCTGGAGCGCTCCATGGAGGCCGTCTGCATGGTCATGGAAGCTTTTGAGAACTATGAGCACAAATTCAAGGTAATTGCAGCTGGACTGGGAGCTCTGGGGTTATTGCACAGCCTGTGTGCAGCACTGGAAAAAGTGTTTCAGCAGTGAGTCTAGCCAAAGAATATTATTCATTCCCACAAGGAAATGACATTAATCTATTTCTGGCAACCTGAAAAATAATACTAGTGAGAGGGTAGGAAACATTACACATTTCAGCAGGGGAGTATTCAATCTAGGACTTTGATTTAGTGAAATTTGCTGGGGTTTTTTTCTGGTTTTATCTGTTTCTTTGAGAAGAAACACTGAAGCCTACAAAACACAATATAGCTTCAGGACATGCAGAGGTACGACGTCCTTCCATCCGCCCCGAGTGCACACATCAGTACTTGGTCATGGGAAGAGACCAGACTTCTTTGTCCCTTCCCTCTTTTAGTTAACTGAAAACAAGAAATGATTTCTTGTACTGAAACATACTAGGTTTTATTTAATGGTAGCCTGCAAATGAAATGGAAATAAATTTAATGCTCTTTTTGTCTCAGTAAGCCTAAACAAGGTCTAGACCATGTTTCTTTAGCCATAAAGAAGATAGAAATGGCAGTCTCCAGTTAATTCTGGACATACACTGTGTTTAATGGAAGAATAGAAATGTCCACTACCTTTACTGAAGAGCATATCAAACATAAAAATTAAAATATATCTGAACAAAACATAAAATCTCCTAAAGAAAGTTAATAGAAATTTAATCCAGATCAATTCAGTCAGGTCTGCTTCACCTTGTTCCTCCAACAACATGATTCTGCAGGTTTCTGTGCTTCCATAGAGTCTCATGTACAAAATCAGGCATGTGCTTTTTGAATGTCTTCTAAAGCCTAATCACGCACGCTTCTATTTTTCAAGAGAAAAGTATATAAGAGGAGACAGGCGTTAGTTTTTTCCTAAGAAAACAAGGCATGTCCTACAATCTTCTTTGGCAGTAATGCTTTCTTGCCCTTAAACTTAATTAAATGGAGCATGTTTCAGAATTTCAAACAAATTTGAAACTATGGTTTTCCTCCCAAAGTTACATTACTGAAAGCATAATGAAAATATACTGGGTAGAGAGTGATGCTGTGTAATCCTGCTGGAGGAAAATGCTGCAACCATAAGCTTCTACCTTAGCCCAGAGAAGCCACATTGGAACTAAAATGTAATTTAAAAAATAATTGGAAATCAGGGCTTTATTGGTTCTGCTGTTCATGTATCTCCTGCTCACTGATAATAGAAAAGTTAAGGACAAATATTTACAGTGACAGTGCAATTATGCAGCATGATTTGTGTAACTTGGTAAATCAGGCTGAGCAACACAGATATGAGTATGGCAAAATGCAGGATCATCCACACAGAAAAGTAGTGGGCACAAGTATAAATATCATGTACTGTGGTGTAGTCAACATGGTTTTGTAAAGGGAAGTAAGGTGTCTGTGTGTTTGACAAGCAAGTTTGGTTGGTTGGTTGGTTGGTAGAGTCTCCTTATCCAAAAGCAATTGACAAAGTCCCTTGCAGAGGCTTTTGGGGATAAAAGAAAAATCCCTTAGATTAAGAAAATACTGCTAAAAATACAAGAATCAGCCTAGGTGGTCATTTTTTAGTGGTGGAGTTGTGGTGGGATCTGTGCCAGCATCCATGCTATTCTGTTGTTATGTATATATGAGTGATCTGTTAAAGGAGATGAGAAGGTAACAAAAGTTGCTAATTATGTGAAGTTATTTAAGAAAGTAACAAGGCAAGTCCAGCTACGAGCAGTTGGATAAGGACCTAGCCATAAATGGTGACTGGGAAGTAAAATGGTAGGTGACATTTAGTGATTTTCAGTGTAAAGTACTGCAGGTGGAAGAAAATAGTTTTGATCTTAAATACACAGGGAGAAAGTCTCAGCTTTCTGTGTTAGTCCTCACTCCCAGCTATAGACTGGTACCCAACAAAGATGTCTTGCAATTATGTTGGTGTGGTTCTTTGAACGCTCCATTCTCACCAGCTGTCAAACAAGCTAATGGAATGTTCTAAACTATTACTAGGAGAAGAGAGAAGAAAGGAAAATGCATGATAATGTTGCTATAAGCATCCATAGTGCATTCACTTTAGGAGTAATGTGTGCGATTTTGCTCGCCCATCTCACAAAAGTTCTTGTAGAAATGAAAAAGAAAAGAGGGTAACAAAGATTGTAAAGGGTATGGAAGTGTCCCTGTACAAGGAATGACTAAATAACTAAGCAAGTTACTTAGTAAGAATTGCTCAGTGTGGAAGAGATAAAAATCAAGAAGCTGATAAAGCCTTGATATAACAGAAATGATGACCAGGGGACAATTGTTCATTCTGCTCTTATTTTGAGCAATAAATTATTTTTCATTCACACAGCTGAGGAAGATGGCTTAGAAAGGGATAACACTGGAGAAGACAATGGCAGATAGCTATTTGTCCTTATTTCCAGTGCAGCTCTAAAGTTGAGAACCCAGAACCCTCAAGTGCATGCTAAAGGAATGACATGTAGAACTTGACATGCAGCCAGGACACTGTGGAGAATTAGTTAAGATCATTACAAACTCACTTCAGTCCCGTGATTTTAAAATCTATGGGTCAGGCTTCAGAGAGCAGGAGAGCAGTGATTTTTTCAAAATATCACTGACTCTCTTCCGTTCAACTCTTGACACTTTGCATGACGCTGCTGATTTTTCTCAGGACAAAGCTGAAGGTTTGGTATGCGTGCAAAAGTAGCATACATTTCTCATCTTTAAGAGAGAAACCATTTGAAAAAGAAGAACGCACAACTCTGTAGTGTTCAATTAAAAATCTGCAATATATCACTTTTTTTTCTTTCTTCCTTTTCCTTATTCTCTTCTTCCCTGTTTTTATAGACTTTTTTGCCCTTCAGATATGCCTGCTGTTATCTGTTCCTGTTGTAGCTCCATCTGCACGGCTCACAACAACATATGCTGCAGATTTGAGGGTTATCTTGTAAAACATGTGTTGTACCAAGGGGATCATCTAGTTTGTTAAGCAATAGGGATTTACATAGTAAAGTTCTCTTCAGCTATCTAACTGCAGTGCAGACTTTGGAAAGCAATTCCTGGCTTTTGCTCAGGATCACCTTTCTGATGGTGCTTGGTTTACTTCTCTGCTACATACAGTTTTGAATTAATCAGATGGGCTTTTTCTTGGCTGTTTTATCCTACCCAGCTGAGCTTTCCTCATGGGTGGTACCCCTTGGTATCAAGAATGATGTTGATTTTCTGATGATCTTAACAGCACTGAAAATGAAGGTAGAAAATAGTTTCTTCTTGTCTTCTTATACAGAATAGCTGAGTATTGGGTATGTGACTGCACCAAGCAGGTAATGAAGTTACCATTTATAAAGTCAGACAAGTGCAGCAGGTATTTTTCAGCTTTTTATGCTCATGGGGGCATCCTCCCTACTTCCATTTCCCCTAAGTGCAGGTAGTGAATCATTCCTTGTCAAGGGGAAAATAGGAGGTCTATCTTCTGAACGTCCCATTTTAGGTGCCAGTTGTTTGACAATGCACAGAAGTTCTCTTTTTTTATCTGAGGTAGTACTATGTCTGTCACAAACTGTACGTTTTTATATCATCCCCAGTTACTGTGATTTGCACACATAATGGCAGATTGAGGAGGCATGTCCAGTAAATTATCCAACAGCAATTCTATGAAGCCTTAAAACTATTGTGACTCAGTAAATAGCATATTATGTAACTGTTAGGAAAAGCCTGAATTGTTATTTATAGCTATATTAAAGGGATATTGAAGATTTTATATGCCTCTTTTAGCATTCTGTGTTTGTAAAATTTACTGTGGAGGCAGCATTGCTAATTCAGGAAAAGAAGAAATGGTCCACATGTTTGGCAGAATAGTTTATTTTAAATAATAAACAAAAGGTTTAAAATAAATTCAGAAAAATAGAATGTTCGGTGTTGTCCAAAGAAGAGATGAATTTGTAAAGATCTAGCCCTCCAGCAGAGTCTAATTCACACTGCCTTTTACATTCAGCACACATCTTCTTTCAGCTTTTTAAATGCCTTCAGAAATTAAACCTTTTGGCATGGCAGCTGCAGAAGACAAAGTCTTCCATTTTACCCATTTTAGGCAGCAGCAACCATCCATTCAGTTCAAAATGTGGCAGTGGAACAGAGATTGCATTAACCATTTCCTATGGAAAGAAACCAACAAAATGATGCTATTTCGAGATGCATGTTTACATGCTGTGTACACTGAATAGGGCAGTCCTTGTCTCAGTGTACCTGAGGCTATTGGAAAACAAGCTCTGGTGTACCACAATAATATATTATTTCAATTAAGCTGCACTATGGCAAATGTACTTTGCTTCTGGATTTGTCCTGAGAGCCTTTGCTTGCAATTTGGTAAAAGAAAACCGAAGTAATTTTCGAGTAAGATTGTATCACAGCTTTTCTCTCACTGTAACTCCTTCCACATGAATCCTCCTTAGGGAATTTATGGGGGAAAAGCATTAGATTGGATCTCTGCTTTTCAAAGGCCCTTCTTCTGTGCTTGTCTTTAGCTACTGCAAAGGAAGGAAAGTGGTTTTGACAAAGTCTGCATGTGCCTGCATGTGTTGGGGTTGCAAGTTGACCAGGACTGAGGAGCTGTCTGCAGCTTTTCTTTACAATGAGTGCACCAAGGAAATATGAAATCACTAGAGGTTCATTTACTAGAATACAGATCAGGAGGAGGTAATCATTTCCTGCAGGAGAGATTTTATGTCTTTGCCATTTCAGAGTGAGCTTCTTTGCTCCAGTTTTGCTCCTCTCCCAAACTCTGTTTTCCTGAATTGTGACAGATTCCATTCATTCCCCTGGGCAAACATGTCTGTTTTGTCACCTCTAGAACTTTGCTGTGAGCCTCCCCCCTCCCAGGGAGCGTCTCCCAGCCTGCAGTCTGATGTTGATTTAAGTCAATCCAAGTCAGTGCAGCTACATTGCCTTGCTGTGAACTCATCCAGCCTCACAGTTCGGGGAGCTGATCTTCCCAAAACCAAACTCACACTCATTAGATTTTGGCTACTTCTGGTCCTTGACTTGGCTTCCAGAGGGATCAGAGGACCATGAGGGCTGTTGACCACAGCTCCTCTTTTCCCCAGCGCAGCAGGATCTCACTCTGTTCAGGAGGCCCTACTTGACCCAGAATGCAGCAGTCAGGATGAATCAAATAGCCACTTCTTCCCTGCTGCCTCACCAAAGCTTTTTAAATCACAAATAGCATAGTAAGCTGTCAGCAAAGAAACAAGGAAACTGATAACATCTGCTAAAGATAAGCGCACGTATCGTATCGGGTGCATGCATGGGCACACACAAAGAATAATAAGCAGCTCTCTGAGCAGGGAGCAGACAGGACATGATGTTCCCAGGTGGATGCCTTTCCATGCCTGCAATAGTTTGTTCAGATCATTTCAGCCTCGCCTCGCCTGTAACCAGGTTGTCTGTTCCCGCCTTGTGCAAGAATGTGACGGGGGCCCTGCTGTAGGGTCAACATCTAAGGTTTCATTAGGAGATACAGCAATTCCCCTTACACAGGCTGTCACACTGAGTTTAAACTCAGACTGTTTGAGATGAAAGCTTGGTCTGTTACTGATGTTATGTCAAGAACCACAGTGATATTCCCAAACAGCAGTCTGGCTTATTCCCATGAATTCAGTATGGCAGAGCTGACATAAGGACAGCCAGTGGGAGACATCCAGGAAGCCAGGAAGGAGCCCTCTATGAAGGGATCAGCCTTTTTACACAGGAGAATGGCAGCATTTTGCTTTACATAGTTAGTTTGTTGATTTAAAAATGATCCCAAATGCAAAACTGCTCAGCAGAGGATGTGCAAGGTTTCATAATTAAGAGCCTACCCTGAAGATGTGTGGGCTTTTCTGACATTGCATAAGAACCACGAGCACTTTATATTTTCTGCTCCATTAAACCTCTGCTTTATTTAGTTCCTCTGATTTGAATAGTCTCTAATTTTTAAAACAGAACTCATGCACACATTCCCTGTGTGTGGTTCAGATTTTATTAAACAGGATATATTCCTGTTTTATTTAGGAAGTATGTTGAATGTAACCTCAAGATTATTCTCAAAATTTGTATATTTTCTTTTGCCATGCCTTCATGTCCATAAAGAGAGAGTCTGAAGAATTATTGGTGATAAGAAATAGGTTTTGAAGAGAAAGCATGTGGCAGACAGCAAGCTTTAGGTGAGGCTTGGTAGCAAATACTAGGCACATAAGAGTTGAGGAGAGCAGAAATGGGAAAAGCCAACAGAGCAGAAAGAAATGGGATTGTGTGGGGACTAGATTATATAAGGATTTCCTAGGGGAAGGAGGTTTGGTTTACATGGGGCTGTCATAAAATGGTCTGACCTTGGGTGAAATAATCTGCAGTATGTGGTACATTTACTCTTTAACAGAGTGAGGTGTCACCTTTAAAAGTGCTGTTCCAGCTGCTCTAGCTTTCTTTTGATACATTTTTAAGCAAATTAGTGATGTGGAAACAAAAAGAGCTTTGTCTGTAAGGACTGCCATTTCTCCTCTCTCTAGGACCTGACTTATACCAAATAAAGTGTCTTTCAATAGGAAAGAAAAGACAGAAAAACTATGAGGAATTGACCTGCCTTTTACCAAATGATTATGTGGGAATTAGGGATGGTGAACCCAGCAGGAACCTGTAACAGTACTTGAAAAAAAGAAAACAGAAAGGTAAAATACTGCATCAGAGCTTCCTGTCAGGCAGGGGGGAATACAGGCATGTTCATGTTTAGGAATTGCCAGCTCAGGTCTCTCTGGGCTCAGATTCTGTACACTGTGCTCTCTTGCTTGGTGTTGGCAACTCTTAAATCCGTTTTTGTCCTGCTCATGAATTCTCCCTGGGGTGGCTGCCACATCCACAACACAAAGGGCAGGTCAGGACTTTGCCATAACTCAGCTTGTCTTGGTTTTCATGTAACAACAATGAAGCTCTCACATGAAACAGAGGCCTTTGCAATATTGCTTTATTTGTTCACCAGGATATTTGAACTATTGTGGTTCTACATGTCAGTTTTGCAGCATCTCACAGGAGAATGATGTGCACACCATCTCCTTTGAAAACATACAGGGGCTCTTGGAATTCACTTCTCCACATACTTTCAACAATGGCTTTGATCTCTTATGCACAAAAATAAGGAGTGCTGATTTTCAAGAAAGGGGATTTGTAATACTTTTTTTTTTTCAGAGCAGAATGAGGTCACCAAAAAGATTCATCAAACATAAGAGCTACTCTCAAACAATGTGCTTCTTGTTTGTCAGACTCAAGAGGGTGAAAATTGCTGCTTTAAAAGAAATACGTGGACAATGTGAGAGGGCAAGGTCTTGATCTTACACATCACCAATCTGCAGTTGGTGGGATGATGTGAAAAACAGATCATGGAAATAAGGAACTGTTCCTTAATTTCATTATTTGGCAATTCTTTCCTATGTTTTCATGTCAGTGAGAAATTGCAAGTAGTTCCCTTAAACAGCTCATAGACAGAAACAGGGAACAGTACTTGGGGTCTTCTGTTAAAAATTGCAAATTGCCTTTGATCTGTCCTATGTCATTATGAGCCAAGGGCCACTTGTGACTAACAGGTGACTGATGATGTTTCTTTCTTGTAGTACGACATCGTTGGACATTCGGGAGATGGCTTCAACATTGCCTTGGTTGGGAGTGACAAAGTTCCCAAGAACAATAAGCAAAGATTAGAGATTCTAAAGGTAAAAGCAATGCTGATAATTAAAGATTTTATGACTGCAAAGATAAAATTGTAGGCAGGTCGCAGAATACAAAACATGATGATAGTAAAATAAACTCAAGAAAGCAAAAATCTGTGTATTTCCTTAAATGTAACAGGACCTTACAGAGACATGGCAGAAAACACATTGTGCCAAAATAGTAGAAGCTGGGTATTTAGCGTGGTACCTTCGAAAAATAATGCATCACAGTAGCACTGGGAAAATGTGTCAGTGCTAAATTGGAAACATGTTAAATCACAATGGCAAAATGAGTGTATTCACCAAATATTAATTTTTCTTCATCCTACTAATATAGTAGGAAGAAGAAAAATTAAGTATATTGTAGGTTTACGTGGTTAGCAGCTTGATAGGATGGAAGCATGTATCTGAGCTTCTTTCAAAAACTGTTTTTAAAATAGCTCCTTTGATTAGAAGAACCTGATTTAGTAAATACTAAAATTCCTGGCCTTCTACATAGGTAACAGCTTCATTGATGAATATTGTGTATTTTTTTGTAACAGCTCAAACAAAATGTTTTATCATTTTTAAATGTGACTGCCACTGTCAGGAATCAGATGTTTGATAATAGCTAAGACACTACTAGGATTTGGAAGTCTAGTGCAAATTGGGAGCATGCAGGAGCTATTCACAGCATTAGGAACCTGTTTTCTTCTTAAAATACATAGGAATGTATCTACTCAAACTGCAGCTGACCAAAGTATTTTACCTTTCCTAAGGCCCAGTCTGTGTGGGTTTTGATTGCTTGACCAACTGGCATTTTTATGAAGTGCTGCCTGTCTTAAAATATGACATATTATGTACAAAAAGCTGCATCTTCTTTTCTCTCTGGAGCACTGTTTGCATTTCTGATGGATCCCTAATACAGCAGCACTGAATATTTACTCCCTCCTGTGCTAGCTGAAATGAATGCTTGTTCCTAAAGTCACCTGACGTGTTCCCACGTGGTTATGCTGTGCACACAGACCATGCATGCCCACGCCCAGTTCTGCATGAGTGGAGACCATACCTTGGAAGGGACAGAGCATGCCATTCGGGAAATCGCCAAGGAGGAGGCGGACGAGTATTTTGTTATCGTCCTAAGTGACGCAAACCTGGAGCGTTACGGGATCCCGCCCGCGAGATTCGCACAGGTCTTGACCACCAACACTCAAGTCAATGCTTTCGCCATATTTATAGGATCCTTGGGAGACCAGGCAGATAGGTAAGTGGTTTATGCCTAGTGCTGTTTGCTTTCATTCAGCATTAATCTCAATTATGCTTTTATTGCAGTGAATTGCCCATGCTGTTGTTCTGCGCCGAGGTTTTGGTCAAAGTATCATAAAATCATAGAATGGTTTGGTTGGAAGGGACCTTCCAACTATAATATATTATACCTTCCAACTATACTATATATACCTTCCAAATATAATCTATTCCAACCCTCCTGCCATGAGCAGGGACATCTTTCACAACTTCTCTGGATGACCTGTGCCAGTGCATCATCACTCTCATTGTAAAAATTTCTTCCACATCTCCAGTCTAAATCCAGTCTATATCTACCCTCTTCCAGTTTAACACCTTATCCTGTCATTACAGGCCCCGGTAAAAACTCTTACTATGTCCTTATGAGCCCCTTTTATTTATTGAAAGGCCTCAATAAGGTCTCCCTGGACTTTCCAGGCTGAACAACCCCAACTCTCTCAGCCTGTCTTCATAGCAGAGATGTTCCATCCTGCTGACCATTTTTGTGGCTCTTCTCTGGTCCCACTCCAACAGGTCCATGTCTTTCCTGTGCTGAGGACCATGTAGCTGTACACAGCACTCCAGGTGGGGGTCTCAGTCTCCTCCCTGCTAGCTGTGCTGCTTTTGATGAAAGAAAGCCAGGGTACAGCTGGCTTTCTGGGCAGCCAATGCACATTGACAGGTCACATCCGAGTTTTTACGCTTTTTTTTTACTATTTTCGTTATTAATGTACTGGAGAGAAGCTGTAGCTCCTGAGTTGTGGCAGGGAGGAGACTGGCTTGTGGATCCTGCAGACATCCCTTATAGCCAGCAAGTTCAGAGCATCCTGTGCATCCAAAGGGAGCAGCTGATGCCATCCTCCTGCTGCTGGATGTGCACTATACCCTTATGTAATGTCACCATGTAACCATAATAGTGCCTTTGTTATTGCCCAGTATATGGTTCCAGTGTGTGTAGGCCTAAGAAAAGAGATTAAAACAAAAAAATGCTGGACTTAATTTGTCTTCCAAACAGCCAAAGGTTTAACTCAGATACACCCCTTGTGTTAGAAACATAAATTCTTTGGAGTGTCTGAGACAATATGCCTGGGTTTAGTTCTACTACATAATTTCACTTTAAAATGTTTGGGCACAAGGGGAAAAAAAAGAAATTCTTTCATAGGTGTTCTTTCAGGTTCCATAGCCACTGCAGTACCTGCAGCAAAAAGCTGGTATAGCCACAAATATCAACAGTGTATTTTCTGTTTGAGTCTTCAACTAGAGGAGAATGAGAGAAATCTGAAAGGGAGTAGATAACTTTAAGCAGTAAAGTGCTGAAAGATACAACTGCACAGACACCATGAGTTGAGGCTGCAGATCTGTAGATCAGAGCTGTGTTAATCAAAACAGAATCAATTCTGAAATATTATAATTACAGAAAGTCCATTTACTTTTGATAGGAATTTTAAAAAGAAAAAAATAGTCTTTGACCCTATCCTGCTATGTAAGAGATCTTATAATGGCCTAGCTCACTGGGTATGGAAAATGCACACAGTGCTATCACTGAAATGCATTTCTATGTATGTGGAAGTGCAGAATTAGACAAAGCCTTCCTATAACTGCTGTGGGGGAAGGAGAAGAACTCTTTTGCAGGTTTTTTTTTTTTAACTAATTTTAAAAGGGAGATTTTACTCAATTTTACTCACTTGGAGAAATAGTATAGAGCAAAATCTCCTGTAAAAAGCAGAGAAAAAATAAATCCCAAGCCTTCTAACTAGACATGAGGGAGATGGGATTTGTGACACGCATCTAGTTTGACTTTTAAGGGTGGGTTAAGCTGTGAATAAAAACATGTCAGGTTAATACTGGCAGAAGAATACATTTCCATGTAATCTGCAGTGATGTCTAAGAAATATAAAGAGCACAGTTAGAATCATTGGACTTGTTGAAAGAGCTGTGAAAGAGCTGTGGGTTCATGGTAGTCAATTTACAGTAAGTGTCTTCATTTCCAGTGTAAATCTGTAGCTGTCCTCAGCAAACCAGTTGTGGTGGTGCCTCATGGGGACCACCGGTACCTTGATCAAAATGGAGTTCTGGCATGTCAGAAACAGGACATGGATTTCTAGAAATCTCTGGAAACACTCTTGTTTGTGTTGCTGAAAGGAACTCTATGCCCTAGCTGCTCTCAATGTTTCTCCCTCTGTTGCTTTCCCAAACCTTTAATAGTATGGTGACAGCAATGTGAAGAATGCTGTCTTGTGGTAGGGGAGATAATTTGAGGTGTTAATTGTGTTTTGTCCCTAATTCTGCTCCCTAGGCTGCAGAGGACACTGCCAGCAGGTCGGTCTTTCATTGCCATGGATACCAAAGAGATCCCTCAGATTTTGCAGCAGATTTTCACATCTACCCTGTTGTCAAGTGCCTAAGCATCACTGGTGTCACCAGGTGTGAACTCAAAGAGGAAACCCACTCCTGCTGGAGGTACAAACCCTGAAGTTGAGGATAAACACAATTATTAAGAAAATACATACCCTTCTTTAATCAGCCAAGCAACCATAATCTACATGACAGCCAGGCTGTAAATTTTCCCCAGAATCTCTCAAGCGACCCAGCACATTCAAAGGGCTGCAGCAGGTCAGAGGATGGCGACAGAATGGATGTTTTTCCAGAGGGACAAACAAACAAAGGACAGTCTGTGATCATTCCTCTGCCTGCCGTGCTGCCAGCACTATGGAATCATCTCATCCTGTTTCATTAAACACAGTTCACTGGGATTTGGTAATCCTGTGCAAGGCAGATCCAGGCAATCTGTGTCAGTGTTTCGTGTGCATATGTTTGAATGGGTGGTTAACTCCATCTCTGATTTAAACAGGGCTGCTCTTGCCAGGCAGGAAATCCTTCCTTCCTATCCTGTTGCTTTCTTGTCTTGATGGGCATCAGGGCTTCACCCTGAGGCTGGGAACAATGGAGCAGTTTGGAAACACTGACCATCACATGTAAACATTCATTATCTGATCAGGCACCATGCTCTGAGTTGTCAGAGCCAGAGAAAGTGGCCGTTAAGAAGTAAAAGGAAACAGAAATAAATTGGTTCAGTTCTGCCTATGAAAAGTAAGGGGAAAGGATCAAAACACTCTTAAGAACCCAAGAGGCAGTGCTTCCAAGAAGGAAACTTTGCACAACTCCTTTGCACTGCTGATGATGCTGCACCCACTGAACTGTTACTGAGATGGCCTCAGCACATGGGGGTGACTCTTCAATCAGGGGACAAAAAGGTTACTAGAGCTTTGCTAGAGCATGTTCACCATCTGTTTTCCTTGGGTCATTTGAAGGTTAAACTGGAGGAGAGATTTAGGCATGAAAAAATAAGTTATTTTTTATAAAGGAAGAGGGAAAAGTATTTTAGCAAGATATCTGTGTTAGAATGTATTTAATATCCAAGTTAGTTATAAAGACTTACTTTATGATTCAATCAGTGGGTGTTTGGCTTGTCCCATGAGGTGATAATTCCTCTTTATCTACTAAAGAAGAGCTATTTTGTAGTTCTTTGGGAACAGTGGAATACTCAATGAATTGAATGTATGATTTAATTAAGCTGGTGTGGGGGATGTACATCATAACTGATACTAATTACAGGGTAACTGAATAAAAGAACATTCAGGAAGAGTGCTTATAAAAATCTGAAGGAGGAATTGCAATTCTTTTAATTTTTCTCTTAGTCCTGCAGTTGATCAAGCTGCACTTTGAGCAATATCTTTAGAAGGGAGGAGGCAAATTAATTTGGTCTCACTGAATTCAACCATGGTGTTTTAAAAGGTCCAGCTTATGGTGGTCATTCTCTAGTCCATCAATCCTACAGCAAAAATCTTCACCAGAGCATCAAAAATGTCCCTTGTTTAGGATGAATTTTGAAGCCTGGTCAGCTTTCAAACTCTTCATGAGGGGGACGGAAGACATTTTTCAAAGTCTTGTTAGCATTGTTATGATAACTATATATGTGAAAACAAAGAGATTGAAGATGCAGTTCCTGTTTGGAATTGGGAGGAGAAGGTTGAGAAGGTTATCCCTGGCAGGACAAATGCACATGTATGCACATACGCACAGATGCTGCTACTAAGGGGAAGTGTGCTTCAAAATAAAAATATCTTGGTCCTGTAAACAAATAACGAGATACTAAATGCAATAAATAATTGAAATATTGGTAATGCTCTTAATAAATGTGTGTTTACATGGAAATTTCTTTAGCACATCTGCCTTCATTGCCAGAGTCCTGAAAAAAAGAACCTTTTTCTTGCACTTAATTAGCAGATGCGCTGTACACTTTCTACATTACTTGTGTGAATAAATTTTCTCACCTTAGATTTAAATGCAGTAAAATACTGTTATCTTTATCATTAAAAAATAGTACTATTTAAAGGAAAAACTATGATGAATCCAGTTTTTAATCTTTTGTTTGATTATGCCTCTAAACTACACTTCATGTATAAGTATCATTTACAGTTACCTTTCATTAAGTTACATCATTTACAGTTACCTTTCTGTAGTGTTTGGTTTTACCTTTGTTCTGGGAGATGTCTGTTGAGTTCTATTTCTTGTTCCTTGGGCCCATAGGATACAGCCATGTCCAGGGCCAGGTGTGACCATGAGTGTGGGTGGGAGTGGGTGGTCGTTCTAAACCTGCCCTCTTTCAGTTTCAGGCCATTCCCCCTTGTCCTGTTGCTACATGCCCTTGTAAAATGTCCCTCTCCAGCTCTCCTGAGCCCCTTTAGGTGCTGGAAGGTGTCCTTGGAGCCTTTTCTTCTCCAGGCTGAGCAGCCCCATCTCTCTCAGGCTGTCTCCACAGGAGAGGTGCTCCAGACCCCTGACCATCCTCTGGCCTCACTCCCCCGGTCTGTGTCCCTCCTGTGCTGGGCCAGAGCTGGATGCAGCACTGCAGATGGGCTCTGTCTCGAGTGGGGGGGAAGAGACCCTGCAGTAGATTTTGAGAGAAAGGGAGAAGAAATGAGTGAAACATTTTTTTAATTTTCAGAAGGAAAGGGTTTGGGTTTGGGCTTTAATAACATTTCATTGCAGAGCATATTTGACCTGACAGTGTCTCTTTAAATCATAAAAATTCAGGGCAAAATTTTCCCCAGGCTGTACATCTCTCACCTGCTGTAATGCCCATCGCTACCCCAGGGAAACCAAAGAAGCAACTGTGCTTTTCCCTGTCTCACCAGGACTTGCAGGGTTAGTTCACTGCTCAAAAATTCAGCAAACACTCCTCTTTCACATTCCTGGGATTTGCAGAGCTTCCTAATATGCATTTATTTTTAATTAGTGGAATGCTTAAGAGTAACATGGCTTTGTCTGCCTAACAGCAGCCCCAGTGGCTGCTCTCACTGCAAAGCAGGCACCAGCTTTGTGTGTCACTCATCCCCTCTGAAAGCATGTTAAGGTATTTTTCATCTCTTCTCACAGTTTAATAAGGCACTTTTGCACTCATCAGTTTTTATGGAAAGAGCCTGTTTCAGCAAATGAATAGAGCTGCCAGTTGGAGCAGGGTCTGACCTATCACTAATGCTTTAATAGCATTAGTCACATCAGCAGTAGTTATTTTAATTACCTCTTGTAATGCAGATTTTGGTCTAATTCTGTTTCTGTATGTACTGTGTTCATATCCACTAACCAGCTAGTTACACTACACAGTCATTTTTGAGATTATTATTTAGCTTTGGTGCAAAAATTAAAAATAAAAATAAGAAAAGAAAACCAGAAAGTCCAGCCAGATGAGATTTCAATCAGAGCAAATGCAGGCAATGTCTCACTTAGGCATGTCAGATTGTTTACAGCAATTTGTAGCAAACAAATTCCCCTACAAAAATAGCTTGCAGGTGAAAAAAAAATAGCTTTCAGGTGAAAGATTTCCTCTTCCAGGAGACAGGCTTTACACCACCAAAATAAACAGGTAATAAATTGCCTAATTCAGAAGTGGTTTTGTTTTTGAGATTGCTGTGTCAATGTGAACAACGTTGTCACTGAATAAAATGTTTTAAAGTGAACTGCATTTTCTGGGAAATAAGTGTATGAGGGAAGATTGCAGAAGAGACTCAGCAATTCTTCAGCATGAAAGTGATGGTGGGTTTTTTTCAAAGACAAGGACAAAATTATAAAAATTGAATAACTTCATTTTCATGACCATCTATTCTCCAGCTTTTGACAGGACAATTAAACATGAAAATGAAAATCTATTTTTAAAAACTAGATACTTGAACATTACTCATAACATCCTTAGTCTGAACATCTGGAGTGACTGTATGCAGAAAAATTCTGTGTATCAGAACACAGATCTGCTACTACACTTGTAGTGTGATCCTAATCAAGCAAAACCTCATGGCAGTAAATATACTGAGAGTTGGAAATGTAAAAAAAACAAACAAACAAAAAAAAAAAAAACCAAAAATCTGAGATATTGACCCTGGTTTTTTCACCCATCACATACAGTTTTAATTTGGACATTCTGAGGTGTGCAAATGCAGGTAGGGCTGGAAACTAGACCTTGACTCTGCTTGCCTGGGCTGTGGATCCCTGCAAGCCGGGTGTAACCTGGCACCAGGATTCTCTCAGTTCCAAAAGAAACATAAGGAGAGAGAGCAAGCAGGGGAAAAAAAGGACAAATTCCTCTTTTTCAGCCTACTCAGCGCTCTGAGCTGGCTTGACTTGACCAGCAAAGCAGGATGGAGGTGAGAAAAGCCGATGAAGTAGCCAGAAAGATGCACCAGGCACAGCCTCAGCAGCAGAATGACCCCAGTGCAAGGCCAGGAGAGGGTGCCCAGGGAGGCACACTGGGCCCATAGAGCAGCAGGGCAGTGTGCCATGCCCTGGCCAGGCTATCAGAGCAGGAGGGAGGTGTGCCATGCCCTGGCCAGGCTATCAGAGCAGGAGGGAGGTGTGCCATGCCCTGGCCAGGCCCACAGAGCAGCAGGGAGGTGTGCCATGCCTGGCCAGGCCCACAGAGCAGCAGGGAGGTGTGCCATGCCCTGGCCAGGCCCACAGAGCAGCAGGGCAGTGTGCCATGCCCACAGAGCAGCAGGGCGGTGTGCCATGCCCTGACCAGGCTCTCAGAGCAGCAGGGAGGTGTGCCATGCCCTGGCCAGGCCCAGCTGTGGGCACCAAGCTGCACAAAGCCAGCCCGGCTGAGGATGGGCAGGCTCAGAGATGGAGCCCATCTGCCAAGGTTGGCACCACATCAGAGCCATGAGCCTTCAGCTCTTGTGCTTAAGCCTCCTCCTCAGCAACAGGCATCAAATAAACTTCCCAGGCACGTGCTCAGAATCAATTGAGGCTTGTTAACCTCATGGAGCAGTGGCATGGGGACTAGAATGTTCCCTGCATACAAATTGCAGGAGCTTGCTTGCTTTTTAAATATGTACAAGTTCATTCTAGCACAAGCCAAAATTTACTGGTCTCTGGAACCTCTTACTGAGGGTGGAAATATTCACTCAGCACCTATAAACTAAACACGTCTCACAAATATGAAGGAAAAAAAGTTCATTTTGTATCAGAACTTGATAGAAAGCCCATTCTTAGCAACAGCCTTTTCAGTTCAAATCATTAAATGAATACTTTATATGAGCTTCCCTGGCCAGGCTGAGTAAGATGACAATATTATATGCAGACTGTGGTCTGGAAAAAGTCCACAAATAACATGCATGGTTAGGAAAATGTGTTATACTGCAGGGTGATATGAGGAATGGTGTCCCACATATTTTTGCTGTCGTCATGGCTAAATCATGCTCCATGCCATCTGCACCAACATCTGCATTTCAGCTTGGTTCAACAGCTGCAAGGTCACCTACTTTGGTTTCCAAATTCATAATTATGAATAAGTTTGAGGTTTTTAAAGAAATGCAATTTGTTAGAAGCAAGCATGCTCCCCTTGAGTGTTGCATTCAGGAGCAAGAAGTGTGGTAGAATTTTGATGCACCAAAATAACCATATATTTTTTTCCATCAGAATTATCTGAAACTGCTCTGCAGGTCTCCTGCTATCCCCCAGCTCCTTTGGGATTCCTCAGGAGGGTAACAGGGAACACTGAAACTCTGTCCTCCTTCTCTGCTGTACTGAGGACTGAGTACCTCACTGCATCCCTTTAGAAAGAAGTCATATAGTGTGACCAAAACAGCAAAAATCAGAGTAGTGATACAGCTGCCATAGTCCTCCTCACACCTCAGTTTTCTGACATGACCCACTTTCAGTGTGGCACAGTTCCAGAGAGCAAACCAGATGTGAGAGGAAAAGAGACCTCCCACCCATCAATACATTTGCCCCCTGGAGAAGGGCCGTATTTAAGTTTAAGCACAGATTTCATGGGGCAAGGACTGAGCAAGGGACAAGGGCAGGCACAGATGGGCAAGCAAGCCCCAAGTGAGGAGATGGCCCAAACTGGCTGCCAGCTTGGTGTGTGAGGGCAGCAATTGTGTCAGGAAGAGCAGAGTGGAGCCCATGCTGGCCCAGGGCCATGCTGACCTGCAGCACATGGGTCTGCCACACTGCAGCTGCTCCCTGTGTCAGCACTGACCTCCTCTGCCGCTGTCTTCTCACTTGAAGAGGACAGAGATTGCTTCCTGCTCCTGCTGTGATTTCAAAAAAATTGCTGCAAAGGTTGTAGCTGAGCACTGAACACGCACTGAACTGATAGAGCAGTGAAATGGGGGCAGTCGCTGGAAGTGCTACTAAAAATATTTTTTGAGGAATTGCCTTATTCTCCCCCATTCTTATATTTTTAAAGTCCCCTCAATTGCCATTGCACTCAAGAAGGTCCCTATGTCCACTAAACAGCAGATTTCCCTCTGTGTTATAGTACATTTAGTAGCTCAAAATTCTCCTCTCCTTTGGCACCAGCTCAGAAAAAGAATATCACCATCCCCTCAAATCACTGCTCTCTCTGCTGCAAATAGTACTACAAGATCAAGAAGCCTGTGGGCTCTGGTCTTTTGCAGGCAGGTTAGGTTGGAAGCTGAAGATCTTAAAATACCCAGGATCTGGATTAACACAGCAGGAGCCCCACACCCCAACACTCAGGAGCCAAGCCCTGAACTGCAGCATCCATACCCAAACATGGGCCAGCATTAATGCTGCTTGTGCACTGGGTGCAGACAAGTATGAATTGTTTTATTAAAGCTTTAATCACGTGGTTTCAAAGCTCTGAAGTCATTAAGGAGTTTATAATGCAATGAAAACATGTCCTTTCTCCTCTGCTTTTTAATTCATCAACTGTGAGTTCTTATCAACATGCATATCACAGATAAATCATTCAGTTAGAACTAGATCATGACAAAGGCTAAAACATCATTTAAAATTAGCATCGTAGTATCTTGGAATCACAAATTATAAGCAAAACATTTCCATAAATGCATCTGAATGATTTACAAAGCAGCAGAAAGATCCTGGTGTTTGGTCAAAAGCAGCTCACAGTCCATTAGCCTTTACCTTTTTTTATCATCCTTCCTGTTAGTGCAGCTCCTAAAGGGGGGTCTCAGGATTGCCAGGCAGATGCACAGTCACACAAGTTAAACCTCACCCACTGGCACCTGCAAGTCCCCTCCATGAGACCCTGCACTCCCTTCTCAGCCTCATGCAGATGGTTTGGCTAAAAGACTGTGCAAGTGATTTGCTAAAGCAGGACACCATAATGTACAGCAAGCATCTGCAGCAGGTGTCTGCCCTGACACCTAAGCATGATCCCTGCGGAGGGCTGTCACATGAGCCTTTTGAGGCATTGTTTGTGCCCTCCACACCTGCCCCAAAACCGTTACACAAATCAGAGCCAGCACAGGGGGGTTTAAAAGCTTCCTCCTTGAGCACTGGTGTGTGCTCTCATTAGTGAGCCTCATTTGCAGGATGGGGAAAAAAAAAAAAGGAAGCAGTAGTGATTCTCTGTGAAAACAAAAAGGGAAAAGATCCTTCCTTTCACCACCACCACCAGCAAAAATGAAGGGGGAAACCAGGAGAGAAGAAGTTATTTTTCTAAAATACATGAGAGCAGAAATAGATGTGAGGGGCTGGCTAGAAGGAGGCAGGAAACAAGTCAAAGCCAAGCTGCCACAAACAAAAGCAAAGAGCCAAGAACAAGTGTGCCCAGGCACAGACTGAGGCAGAGTAGACCCTAAAAAGAGCTCTTTTCTATCCTCTGTTCCTCTCGAGTGCTGTGGTCAGCGGGTCTCAGTAGGTGTCAGACTCCAGACTTGGTGTCTCCTCATCCCACCCAGCAGCTCCTCCCACCCTTTGGAGCCCCAGGCTTGGCAGGGCAGCTCCTCCATGGCCTTGGAGCTGAGACCTGCTCTGTGCAAGCTCCAAAAACAAACACACCACTTCAGAAGGCTTGAGGCTCCTGTCTGTCAGCTCACAGCCTGCAGAGCCCAGCCTAACCTGAGGTAATGGGAGACAGCAAACCAAAAGGGCACTGAGCTCTTTCCGTGCCGTGGAGGGATCTGAAAGCAGCATTATTTAACTGAGCCTCCTAACAAAAGGCACGTTGTTCCTCTGGATGACTTCTAGGAAAAGCATGTGTGTGAATGTGGGAAACTCGGACTGGCAAGGCAATGAAGGTCAAAGTTTAGTCAATTTTTCCTCAAAACAGGAATTCAACACTTCATGGCTTTAAAAACCACCCTAACCAACCCCCTTTGAATCATTCAAGTGTCACACTCTGTCCAAATCTAGGTAAGCATTTGTTCAGGCTTTAAATATTTTTTAATCTCCAGAGTTTTGAGTGGGTCTGGACCCAAACCATAAGGGACCAGTCTCTGCTGCTGACTTTCCACCATGTCCCTAATGAATGGTGTAGCCATTAATGTTCTCCTTCACTGCCTCAGGGTGACAGCTCCCATCCTACACCATTCCTCCCCATTTTTTATCTCCTGCTTCAGCAGGATCACTGCAGGTGGGAAGAATTTGCTGATTTTAACCTTATACATGATTGATTAATTGATATTTTCATATGAATGCTAATCAGCCAGCTTTGTCCACACCAAGGAGGATGTGCCAGTGTGCTCCCAAGCCCCTGTAAGGCAGGTATGCATCCCACAGGAAAGGGTGGTGGAAAATGGAACAGGCAGAGGATTTCTCAGCATTAAAGTACTATGGTACAGGATTACATTAAGTCATGACAGGAATTAAGATTCTTGCAACAAACCCATGATTAAAACAGTTTTAATTTAACAAGGGCTAATGCATACAAATATTTAAGTATTTGAGTATCCCTTTCTAGTAACTTAAACTCCCAAGTATTCATCAGTCATGGAGCCTTGGTTAACAATGAAAAATGCCAAGATGAAGCAACCTCCTCAGGGAGTCACAGACAGAAATTCTATGCATAGGCATAAAAGTAACTTTTTCCATTACAGATGGGGTTTGAACGTTACTTTTGCAGTTCAGATGCTGTGGTGTTTGTGAAGACACAGCTAGTTGTGTGGTTTAACCCTTTTCTGAAATGCTAATTATTTTATTAATATTTATTTGGTCTGTTGGTGATTGCAGCAAAAAAAATTTGCAATGATCATTTGCTTATGGAAAATGCTTAAAGGCATGAAACATTCTATGAATCACATTAACCCTTGCCCAGCCAGAGGAAATGGTACGTGTTTGTACCAGGTTTGACACAATCTCATGGTAACAAGGTGCTCTAGGAAAAGTCCAGCTCTGTCTTGCAGGCCCACCTGAAGATAACTCTCTTCATTTAGGCCGATGGGCTTTGTTAATTTATGCTATTTGTATCTTGTGCATATTTTTTTAAAAAAATAACAAGAAGAGAGCAACCAGAGGATTTTGGGGGTTCGCTTCCCTCTCCTAGTGGGCATGGCAAACATGTTGGCTGCCAGGCTTCCATGCTCCAAATGGCAGCACCATGGCAGATCTCTGGTGGGCTCTGAGAGGGCCAGCTCTAGCCCCCAGCATGCAGATACACAGGAGGAGCCCAAGGGCGCAGACAGGTAAGAAGCTCAATGAAATGGCTAATCCATCATCATCCAAGCTCCTGCTGGCTGTTCAGCAGGGTGCCAGCACACACTGACCATTTCAGCTTGGACTCAGAGCCCACAGCCAGTGGTCAATTCATTTTTATGCAGTCCTCTTTCTTTTCACCGCAACACTGCTGGACAACCCTTACAATGAAAAAAAAGTCTCTAAGGTTTCTCCAAATGCAGAGTTTGGCATTAAACCTCCAAGAGATTCAATTTGTAAGCAGGCACCTCATCGTGCTCCTGTGGTTACTGTCTGGTTTTTGTCCCTGAAAAGCACAACGTCCCTTGTGCAAACAACTGGAAGAAGGAGGAACATAATAAAAATAGCTGAAAGACCCCCTGCCTTGGGGATAACTCCATCCTCCTCTGGGTACAGACCAGCTGCTGCCCCATGGCTGTCAAGTGCCAGGCCAAATGGGGCAGCTCACCCTTCCCTTCCCTTTGGGAACACCAACGTGACACAGATCCTCCCAGGCACCTCCTTCTGCAGGGCACTGGGCCAGGGGAGGCTGGCTGTTGGCACACAGAGCAGCCCCTGAGCCCACTTCCCCAAGGCCAGCCTTCCACATCCGTGTTTCTAGTATTTCCTAAGCCTCAGGAGTCCAGGAAATCCCAATCACTAACCAATCTCTCATTATCTTAAAACCAAAAATCCTGTTAATGGCTTTACCTCATACTCTGCAGCTCTGGAAACTTGCCCAGCTCCTTCTTGAGTTACTTACTTCAGCTGATGATCTTGGCAGGTTTTTCCCCCAGATCTTGGCTACTGTTCCTTGGTGAAACTGTGCCTAACCCTCTTGTTTTGTGGTTGTCTGTCCTCAGCCTTGACTCCAGGGGACATTCATTCCTGCAGCCGTTCACAGATTAAAGCTAAGCAGGCAATTAATCAGGGCAGTGCATGGAGGCTCCCAGGCACCTAAAATCAATTAACCACTTCACCATGGGTTCATTAGTTAAGAAAATGTTTCCATGCATACACATGTGATAAAATCACTGTGAGTGGTTAAACCTGCTTTCCATTGCCCAATTTAAAAACTGAGCTTTAATGCAGTGGTTCTCCCAGGCAAGGCTGAAAGGTGCAGCCCTCGCTCCTGTGACTCCTTTAATAAAGTTTAATAAAGTTCCCATTTACAAGCACCTCTTGTGCCATTATCTGGCATGAGGTGCATGAGACAAAACCCTTCAGAGCCAGCACCTTTATTAAGAACGTTGTTAGGGTTTCACTTGGGGCTCTTTTGAAGGTCAGTGGGACTTAATAACCTTCCTTGCTTTCAGCACTGAAAGCTGAGCAGGGGCTGTGCAAAGCTGAGGCCCAGCCATGGACAACTGGGGGAAGAAAATAGCTCCAAGTGTCAAGGCGAGACACCATCCATCCAGGAATCAGACAGGGGTGTAGGATGGGGTCTAAATTCCCCAAAGATATGCATTTGCACCAGACTAAACATAATGGGCTCCTACAGCTGTCTTGTGTGTTTGGGCTCAGTTCAACCATCTCTTGTTAGGTGACACCTTTGGGGAGCTGTGTCCAGTCAAAGTACCCCATGATTCCCCCTTAGGGTGTATCCATGGAGAGGTTTCAGCCAGATTCAGGACTAACCCCATCCGTGCCTGTTGCTTCCTCAGCTGCATTTTAAGCCCAACTGCTCAAACAGAGCACTGGAATGCTGTTTTCAGGAGTCATGGACAGCCCAGGGGGTGCTCATGTCAGCTGCCACCATTCCCACTGCAAAACCCACTGGCCCTGGTGACAAGGACATTAGAGACTGAGCTGCATCTCCTAAAAAAAGAACTGGGATTTCTTTATTCTTCCTAAGACAAAACAGAAACAATTATCTCTGATAATCTGAGCAAATTTTGCCTGCAGACTGGTTCTTTACCCTTCCACGTGTATCTACAGAAGATCATTTCCCCATTGAGCCAGGTGGGTTGAAGGACCCAGAATTCTCTTGGCCACCACTCCCAGGCAGCCACTGTCCCTTCTTTGTCCTGGGTTAGCAGCACAAACAAATCTGGGAGTCGTGCTCGGCGCACGCCAGCTGCTGCATAATGACGCACGGACAAAGGCAAGCCATGTTCCCAGGGCTGGCATCTCCAGCAGAACAGTCTCCTCTTTGTGGCTTGAAAGGGCCCAGCACTATTTACAGCACTTCAGTTTCTGTTCTTCAGCAGTTTCATGTTCTTTGGAAAACAACTTTCTAATTTTGTAATGCTGCACAAAAAGCACAGACGGGATGGATTTGTCAGCTGCTCCTGCGTGCAAATAAATAATAATTTTATCACCAAGTCTTCCTTCACCAGACTCTTTCCACCCCTTCCCCCATACTCTCTCCCACCAAGAGCTTTTTCAGCTTCTGCCTTTGCAGGTGGACAAGTACCTCACTCTGGCACTTCCTCGAGGCAATGGTAACGCTGCAAAGGAATGCACAGGGCAGGACTCACAGAAAGTCATTTTGCATTTCTGAGCTTGGAAAAAGCTGTGAAGCCTCATTAGCAGATTAATAGATGTGGGAGCTTCTGACCTTCTGGGAAGCTTGTGGGGGGCACTAGTTTGTATTTATGGAGAATGCAAGAAGGGGCTGTGTGTGATTTGCAGCATAGAACCCCAGAACATTTTGGGTAGAAGACACCGACCCCCTGCCATGTGCAGGGACAAGATGCTCAAAGCATTACCCAACCTGGCTTTAAACATGGTCGGGAAAGGGGCATCCACAGCTTCTCTGGGCAACCTGTATCAGTGCCTCACCACCCTCATAGTGAAGACTTTCTTCCTGTTATCTGATCTAAATCATGAATCCAAATTTAGTGTCTCATGATTGGGGAATATTTGAGGGGAAGGTGAGAATTAGATCATAACACTGTGGAAGAGCTACAAAGGGGCTACAAAATAGCTGGAAATATCTGTATGATTGCCATTGCTTACCATGGACCTACATACCTGTCACAACATCTGCTTGAGAAGCCTAAAGTGAAATCAAAGGCTTATTTGAAGTTCAGAATTACTTACTGTCCAGTTCCTTAAATGTCATGCTAAAAGAGAGCAAACTGAGAAGTTCCTACAGCATTTCAGAAAGAAACTTGTCTAGATAGTGAACACCAACAAAGACAGAACACCTGGCAAAGTCAGAGCCACCATGCTTAAGTTGGTTATATCTGAAGAAACACTTTTCTTTTTCCACTTCTGAGCTCAAACTTATTTATTTTGGAGCACTCACTTTTTATTCAGAGTTCTGCTTTGAGATCACATTAGGTGAAATTCCCCCTTTTTTTTGAAGTGAAGCTTCCAGCGCTTCTGGTTTCAGAAAAAGTTTAAAAATATGATACAAGTCAAGCAAAGGATTAAAATGCTGTAATACTTTCTGATGTCTGCCCTGAAATCAGGTTTGAGACAGTTTGGAGTCTCCTTGATGTGTTTTGAATACTTGTCATAGCTCTAGCTTTAGCTTCCTAAAATGTTCTTGTCTCAGCAAGGCAGACAAAATCGTGGATGACTGTTTGACCTGAGCAGATCAGATACACCATCCTGAAAGAGAACATGACTTTTGGCTCGGTGTGAGTGTCCTCAGCAGTTTGCTATTTGACCTTTCTCAAGAAACAGCAGCTACTCCCTGGGCAATTCTTTGAGTCACTCTGTCACTGTTAAATATTTAAATGTCCTTTTAAAATGCTCTCCAGATTTCATAATATTCACCATCAAGTGTTTGCACTTTCTTTGCTGGGCACATCCTCAAAGGCTCCTGGTTGCATGAGTCTCCTTACCGTGGAGGGGCAAGCCTTGGACCAACAGCTTCTAAGGTTTTCAAAACTTTGCTAAATCAGTACAAACTGGTTCTGGCTGGAACATTTTCTAGCTGGGCTGCTGGGGGGTCTGAAGAGCTTTTCTTCCTCCCTTGGTGGTGCATTGAAACCTGAGGCAGATGATGAGGGGGCTGGAGAAGGTACTAGAGCATTTCTGGTCACAAATGGAGATGAGAAGCTTGGTAGCCTCCTGCTTCCAAGTCCAGAACATCATTTATATTGGATTCAAAGGTTTTAAGACAATGTCAGCTTTCACCAGAGGTGATTTGGGATCCTGGGGTAAAAGAACAAGAATCTGGTGTCCAAGGTTAACATGGTATTCAGGCAGCAGCACAGGTCCTTGGAGAGTGAGCATCAGAAGATAAAAATGAGGGGACACAGCATGGAAAGCTCAGCAAAGGCAGCAAGGTATGCCATAAATTAATAATCAGATCAACTATCTAGAAAAACACAATTAAATGAGATGCAATTACTTAAAGCAAACAACCATGCAGAAGCAAGGATAGCAAAATAAGCTGCAGTTTTAGATCTCCTCTATGTTGTGCATCGGAGATGACCAGGTGGAGTCAGCTGGAGTCTCCTTGGAAACCTTTCCATGCACTGGAAAGATTTCATGATCAGTTGCTGCCAATATTCAGTCACAGAGACAGGTCTCCACCTCAGACCTTGGATACAGACCTGTATCTCTGACCAGCCAGACTGAGAGACTCAGGGCTTGGAGCAGAGCGCTGGAGGGATCTCTGATGTGTATGATAAGCACAGAAAATCTGAGTAAATGCCTGTGACAGTCCCTTTTTATGCCTGAAAACTAAATATGAAATGGAGAACTTGGATGTGGCCTGCAACTTGGCCCACAGACACTGAATGGGAGAAGAACTTGGCCCAGGATACACAAATGTACTTCTCAAAGTCAACCTATGTTTGAAAGAAAGAAAGAAACCCAAAAAAAAAGAAAGAAACCCAAAACACAAATCCACTTCTCAAAGTCAAAGAAAGAAAGAAAGAAGGAAAGAAGGAAAGAAAGGAAAGAAAGAAGGAAGGAAAGAAGGAAGGAAAGGAAGGAAGGAAGGAAGGAAGGAAGGAAGGAAGGAAGGAAGGAAGGAAGGAAGGAAGGAAGAAAGAAAGAAAGAAAGAAAGAAAGAAAGAAAGAAAGAAAGAAAGAAAGAAAGAAAGAAAGAAAGAAAGAAAGACCAAACAAAGGCTCCAAAGGGAATCACAGCTGTGGGCTGCACCAAAGAAGGTGGAGGCAAACCTCCAGTGAATCACAGTCTTCTGGAAGAGTGATGCATACTTACAAGGAATCTTTATTTTGGGCAAAGTCAGTCACTCCTGAGTCATGCCAAAGCAACACCACTCAGATGATCAGGCAGAGAGAAATATCCACATTGCCCTGCCCGAGCAGAGCAGGTGTCAAATGCCATGCAGGGGAGTGACAGTGTCCATCTGCAGCCCTGGTCCCTTTCAGAGAGCCCTTCCTCCTCTCTGAGTCCCAAAAGTGGGTGGGAGAGAGGCCTGGAGCTCAAGGGGATCAGTTCAGCTCCCCATAAGGGATGAGTCAGGGCCAGGAGGGCACCCCGGTTGCCCCACGCCGGTTCCTGTGCAGCTGCCAAGGCCAATCCCTCCAGCCACAGAGGAGCCTGCCAGCCCCTGGGAGCAGGGGGAACTCTTTCCCTGGGAGAGGGGGTGCTGGGGGCAGCAGGGGGGAGCATGGGAGGCAGGAGAGGAGAAAAGGAATTGAGGGCAGAGAGAATGTCTCCAAAGAAAGCCAGAAAGCACCTACACAGAGTATATAAATAAACACTTTCCTGTCCCTAATTTTGACACATGTGGAAAAAAGACCTTTTTTGCTGGGCATGCTGGTGGATCTGGGGGTGGATCTCAGCAGCTGCAAGAGTGACTCGCTTCCTGTCAGGATTGAGGCAGGGAGAGACCTGCAGGCATCCACCCACTGTTGCTTCCCTCAGCTCCTGCACACCAACAGCCAAAAAACCCCAGATATTTGGGTGACTTTAGCATCCCCAAGAACAAGGCAGGAGTCCTGCCCACGCACCTCAAAACTCTATTTCCTTTCACTGGAACAGCTTCTGCCCCTCAAGGCTGGAAGCTTAACAAAAAGCCACAAATAGGATTTACTGTTTCAGTGTGTTTCTCAAAGAGAGAACACCTGTGTGCACGTGGGAGGAAAAACCATCCGCCCAAGCTTGGGCACCAGGAAAGGATCCACGTCAAGCCCATTGTTTCAGGCCAATGTCATTCTCCTAGAACTGGTCGGGACTTGGTTAATGTGGCTTGCAGAGGTGGAGAGGCTCTCACACGGGTCAGGCTCAGGAGCTCAGTGTCTCTGGAGCCGGCAGCAGGGCTGAGCATGAGGCTGGCAGTGAGTCAGGCAGCTCCTCATCGCGCCGCTGAGGTTTCACAGGACGGAGTCAGCAACTTTCTCAGCTCCAGTTAAAGCACAGGGTGAGCTGAACATGAAAAACTGCCTGAGGCCAAGCCTCTAAAAGCTGAGGATACATAATTTGATGCTAAAGTAGGTCTTGATTTCTATTGAGCTGGCTCTCTGTGCATATTCCTGCATGGGCTGCTTCACATTGCATCAGGCAGGAGTGTCACTCTGCCACTTGTTCACTGCTTGCACGGCAGCTTGGCTCTGCAGCAGTGACCCAACAAGCCAGGTAGATCCAGACTTGCCACGCAGAGACTTGTGTCAGTGTTTGGGTGTTGTTTGGGCAAGCTTCCATTAAAAGCAGTTATTTTCCCCAAAGCTTTGGCAAGGAAGTAAATATGCTAAAAGGGCCAAGACACACATGGCCTATCCATCAGCTTCCTCCCTCTGGATGAATGACATTAGCACTATAATCCATCCATCTGGCACATCTGAAAAGGGTTCAGGATCCATTTCTGTCAGCCCTCCTTTGATGGTTCTAAATGAGGGTACCCAAGCCAGAGGGCACAAGGCTTTTAGAGGGGTTTCATTCTACCAGTCCTGCCATTTCCTGAACCTCCTGAACCTGCTGCTAGATGGAGGAGGAATGGTTCACTTCAGACAGTAGAATTGGGAGTCAACCTTCCTTTAAGCCAACAAGCTAACCCCCAAAAGGACTGGAAGCTGTACCAAACAATTTCAGCAGAACTTAGAAACCATTGCTGATACTTCCTTGTGTCTGCAGAGAACTTGACACAGCAGAGGGTCACTGTAGGGCCCCAAGACAACAGTGGTTTTGCTCCCTTTGGGGAAAACCCAGCATCTTGGGGTCTTTTCTTCACACAGCCAAGGTGACAGAGGCCAGTCCTCACGGGCAGCAGAGAAACACTGACCTGGTTAACACTTACACAAGCACATGCCACATTAACATATACTTTTTTTCTATTTCTCATCTGGTTTCATGAAATTAGATGGAGGCATCACATTAGGCTCTGCTTATAGGCTAGCAGATCACTCAGCACATAAACTGGGGCTGTCTGGAAATCTAACATATTTTTTTCCATTAGGAACGAGAGACTGTTGTAATTCTGGCACTGAGATGAGCTGAGGGCATCAGTTTCCATGTAAATCCCTATGATATCAGTCTGATTATGAGGGAAAATAAAAGTTCAAAACCACAGGAACTGGAGAAGAGCCAGAGAATAGGGAAAAGAGAGGCTGAGCCCTTAACTGAGCAAAGCTGAGAAGTCACTTTTCCTGCCTTCTCCTTTTAGCATGGTCAGTTTGCAGCCACACATCACTGCCATGTAGTAGTGCTCCTTCTTGATAAAAAAATCTGCATTTGCAAGGCTGGTGGGTCTGTCATCCTGCTATTTGGTTCTCACAAAAGTCAGGAAAATTCATCTATCTTGAAGGTATTTATAACTTTCAAAAGATACAACAGAACTGGTCTGGCTTTAAGAAATGCTCTGTAAATTGTAGGGGAAACATCTGAAATTGTATCAGTGATTTAACAGACACATACTGAAAATGCATTTTTATGTACAGATATAAAGCAAATCATTACAGCCCAGCATCCTCAAAATCCTACCTTCCTTTTCCCTGCTTCTACAACTTCACCTCTGCTACCAAATTCTTCATTAAGGACCAATGCCACCCTCCTTCTGGCCAGGCTTTTCCGTGCATGCGTATCTGGGCATATCAAACCCCCAAAGGAAGGGCTTTCCTCGAGGAACTGGCTCAGTTCAGAGTCTGTTTCCCATTTTGGACATCATCATCATCACCACACCAACTGCTCACCCCTGGATGGAAAGAGAAAAGAGGACAGAGAAATAAGAGCTGCGTGGAAATTTTTCCATCAAAGTCTAGACACGTCATTATGGGGAAATAGTCTGCAACAGAGGTGCTCTGAAAGTGAAAATTCCTGAGTAAAAAAAGTAGCTCAGAGAAGGTTTCCAGAAATGTTTGGGTGATTTTATTCTCCCTTCCTCTCATTTCATGAGGTGCTAATGATGGCATGTCACAGGATAGCACAGAAGCTCAACTTTCTTACTGTATTTTGAATATCAGCCAATAAACAGAACCAATTTAAATCACCTTTTTTTTTTTACCATCAGGCTGTTGTTACATGGGAGCCAAGATATATTTCAAAACAATGGTGTTATTCAAAATGCATAGGGAAGTCTGCCTCATTGGTTTGGTAATGCAAAATTTATTTTTAGTCAAAAAGAAGTCAGTTTTTTGAAAGGTCACTGGAAAAGCACAATTGGCAGATCCTGAATGGCTCCTTCTTATTTAACCACTCAGTCATGAGGACTAGGGAAGAGTGGCAGATGGTCCAGCTACCACTGTGAGAAATGCTGGTTTTAGTCCTAAACTTGAGTCCACAGACTCATGTGAGCCCTTGTGGATGGGTCCCATTAAAGAAACACTAAAACAGATCTGACATTTTAAATATTTAAATGTTTTGCAATCCAGATTGCCCATGGTTTGGGTGCTTGTTCCCTTCCCCTCCACCCATATAGGGGTAACTAAAGTAACACATACACCAGGGCTCATCCTCTGGAGTTGAACCATTAAATCACTAAGACAATTTAAAAAAAAAACCAAAAAAAAACCCAACAACAGCAGATGTCAGATTCCACACTTGGCCATGGAGAAGGGATGTGATGAGGGAGCTGCTGCTGCCCCTCAGTGCACAATGAGGCACTGACGGTGCTGGGCAAAGCCAGAGTCCATGAAACAGTCTAAATGTTGCTTATACACTTTTCCTGTGGCCCCACAAACCAGGGGGATGGGGCCAGCTGGGATGCAGAAGGTTTAAAGCCTGTGGAGATGAGCAGGTTTGCCTCGTTTAGCTCAGCTCTGGCTCTGCCTGCTTTCTGCCTCTGAGGGTACAGGCAAGGGATTCACATCTCCCACAGCTCTTTCCCAGAGAAGACCATGTGAGTTTTGAGCCACAAATGATGATGAAAGAGGAAAAGAAATCTGCAGCCTTTAACTGTGTCTCTCCTTTCCTTTTGCCTTTCTGTGGATGGGGCAGCTGTCAGACAGCCTGTAATGCCCATCTTTGGATCTGATTTGGGGAAGCTGCTCTGTAAGAAGGGGTTTTGTTAGGTATAAAGAGATGTAGAGGGAAGAGAACAGTTCATGGGAAGCGTTTTGCATTAAGAGGTACCTTCCCAGCTGGTGGAGGTGCATATCAGTAATGCAGTTCATCAGGGACCAGGTGTTTCTTTATACCTTCATGGTCGGTGGAAGTGTAAAAAAACACATGGTCCCTGATGAAAGCATTACTGAAAACACTAAACAAGGATACTAATGAATTTCAGGCAAGTTTCTCAATACTCTGTAACTTTCCTCTGCAGTCATCTGGGCTGGAGTTACCTGATAGCAACCTCGGGAAAAACCCACCAAGCTGGTTCTCTTAATCTTGTAGGAAATGTCTTGCCATTGCAAGAGTGTCTGACACTCCTGAGCCCTTGCTGAATGAAATTATTTAAGTATGAAGTGCTGTGAGCAAGAAGCCCTGGTCCTAAACTCAGCATTAATGCAGCCTTTGGATCCCTAATGGACACAGCCAGCCTCCTCTGGCCAAGCACCAAACTTTCACCTCTGCCTCCAAACTGGGGCTGCTGCATGCTGGAGAGATCTGCTCTGAGCTTTATAGTGGAATTTATTTATTGGAGCATGCCAAAGTGCTTTGAGGCAGCTGATGTATGGCTGCTAATGTGCAGTAACTACTGTTGGATTAGCAGCACATTGTACCAGCTGTCAACAAAATAAATTATCTGGGATGCTATTTGGAGACTGAGAGCTGAGCTGTTCTGTTTGGCCTCTGAGAAAAACATGTATTTTGTTTCACATCATAAACTCTACACATAAACAAACATAAATGTTCATAAATCAGTTTTCCAAGAGCATAAAACTACTAAACTATACACAGCCTGGAGAACCAGTCTATGGAGACAGATTACCAGGATCAGAGCTTAATATTGCATGAGAGTCCATTGAGTTCACAGCTTGAAAGCACAAAATATTTGTGGGTATGAGCTCTTAGCACCACCCTGGTGCCAAATCCCATGGGGAAAAGAGCAACAAGTCCCACCCACCCTTGTGAATCACTCTGCTTCCCAGAGAGATGGAATGAAATGGGGAACAGCACAATCATTCACTCAATTTTAACCAAGATAGTAGGCTGAATGCCTCCTGAGATGTTCTAAACAGTGTTCAGAAGCTCCTACTTGTATTGCACAAGAAAGCTGACCCCAAATTTATGAATTTTTCTGGAGCTCTGAGGGAGCCCAGGACACACTGACACAGAGCTAAGTCCCAGCTCACCTGCAAATTTCACTGTGGGCTTCAGTGGCATCCATTCAGTGCTCAGCCACTGAGCCGCACACCATGGACAGTTAACCTAGAAACCGTCTGCAGCTGAGATAGCCCCTGGCATCGTCCTAGAATGCTTTAAAAAAAAAATTAAAAAAAAAAAAAAAAACAACAAAAGAAAACAAACCAACAACTACCAAAGCTCCAGCTCTCCTGCTGCAGCAGCAGGGCTGGCCTGACTGAGCATGGGTGGGCAGGTGGGGACTAGGGCTGGGCTGCAGACAGGGAGTGCTGGTGGGAAGCAGCAAAAGACAAGAGAGTGGGCTCTGAGGGTGCATGTGGAAACCCAGTGCACAGGGAATATTTCTCTGTCTGCTCTGGGGTGCCCTGACCCCCAGGGGAGCACTGACTTTAACCTTTATTCATGGAGAAAGTTTCCTAGACTTCAAGATAGACTAGAATCCACAAAAGTGTGAAATTGATTATAGGGAGTAGTACAGGTGTATCACTTGGTGAGAAATTTAGGTTTTGGGATTTTAGTATGTTGTGGATGGAAGCAGGATGGACAGCACAGGGGGTCATCCTGGGTTTCTTCTTCATACCTCTTCTTCCTTCTTCTTCTCCATGGGTTTGGGTGGCATTTTGCAATTGGGCAAAAAAGTCCACATTGCAGCTCTTTGGGATCAGTTATTGGGTTAAAAGGGAAAATAGTCTAGGTGTCAGTTCCTAATTGGATAGTTCTTAAAGGACCTTGGAACAAGAGACTTTTGGCCGTTTTGTGCCTTCTAATGGAAAGGTGCCGAACTCACAGCAGTGAGAGTTTTCTGATAAGAAAACTGTTTTCCTGATAAGAAATAATAAATACCTGAGTCACAACACGAACTACTGTCTCGAGTGCCTTCAATCCAGACCCAGAGAAACCAAAGACTGGGAGCCCCACAGGTGCAGACAGCCAAAGGGCACAGGCCTGGCTCAGCACTGTGGCACCCAAGCACCATCCCAGGGCTCCCCGTGGTTTCCTTGCTCCTGCCCAAGGAGGCAGCTGGAGCTTCCCACCCCACCTAACACGGTGGGAATGGGCAGCAGTGGTGAGGATGAGGAGTGCACCTCTCCTCAGCTGGCTCTGGCAGCTCTGCTCAGAGCCCTGAGCTCCTGTGGCTCATCCTGTGGCATCCCATGTGGGCTGTGGTCCCAGCAGCTCCCAGTTGTGCCCTGCCCCAGTCCCAGGGCTGAAGGAAGCTGCTGGGCTTGCACAGTGTGATGCAGAGCCCCAAGCACAGGAACCTGCCCAGCTGGGTGTTTCTGCCTCTGCTCTTCCAGCCCCACCAGCTGTTACACTTCAGGCTATTTGTAGGCAGCTTTATTTTGACACCTACACTTTTCTTTAGTCAGTGGATTAAGAAGCCCAAATGAAAAACCTGCTTAACTGGAGTGTTTTACAATATTTGCTGTAGCAAAGAACCATCATTAGGGGATAATTCAGCCTCCCTCTCCTTTCTGTAATGGTTATTGAAGGAGCCAAGGGCAACATCCTAACCTCAGTGGTTTACATAAGTGCTTAATTCAGGCTAAATTGGTCCTGACCTGATTTGATGGAGTAGCAAGATTTTTTTTTTTAATGGAAGACTACACATGTACCATAATAATTAATTGTTTTGAGGATTTTTAAGACAAGGGCAACAGTTTTAATTAAAACTAATGATCTGAAATACATTATCAACAGAACCAAAGGATGGCAATCAGTGTTAAGCCATCAGCTATGGAGAAGGCAACTTTCACCTCCAGTCTGAAGCCTATTTAAGCATCTTCAGGCCTCCCAGAGAAGACAGTGAGCTCTGAAGCCTTGGGAGAATGCAGGCACAGGCCTCTGGTCTGCAGCTTTGAAAAGCTAAACTAATAAATATTTTAGCTTTCCATACCTAGGTGTGAAAGAGCAAAAGCACTGGGGTGCCTTTGTAAAGACTGACCTATTTTAATCACACAGGTCAGTCTACAACATTTGACTGATAGCTCTTTTAACCTCTAAGAAAGGAAAGAACCTTGAAAAGATCTGGTTTACAAATCTGATTTACAGTTTAGATTCTAAGCTGATGAGATGTAGCAGCCAGGATCATCTTACATTATTGTAAAGTTATCTAGAGAGCTAGAGCTGTTGGCCAGCCTGCAAAAAAATCAGTAATGTAGCAAGTAATATAGAAAACAAGAGATTTCCCCATTGAGAATATGGATTTCGTGCTGTGAGTATGCAGAGCTGGATTCAGTTCAAGAACTGCTGCAGCCATATTGGCTTTGCTTCCAAACATTGCAACTTCTGAAATTTTCTCTCCAACAGTCTAGCAGATGTCAGGTCTAGCACCTTCAGATAAATTAACTCTCCCAGGATGGGCTCAGGGGTGCAAACACCACTCCTATGGGTCAGCTGGGTACACCTGAGCCATCTGAGATGAGCTCCAGAGGAGACCATGCAGGCTGGACCTTTCCCACTGGTGAACTCCTAACGTTTCCCAGCAGGCAGAAACTTCCTGTGCTGGTTTTCTTTGCAAGCATCCGCTACTGAAACCAAGGCTGAAATGAACCTGTGAAGCTCTGAGCATGGATTCTCCTGCCCTCTGTGACCCTTCAGATTAGGCAATGCCCCTGGAAATCAGTCCCACACCCAGCATGTACCAAAAATCCCACAAGAGTAACAAAGAAGGGGAGAAGGCACCAGCACAAGGGCCATGGGAGCAGCAGGGGCTGAGCCCTTCCCTTTTAACCAAGTTCCATCACTGCCAGTTCAACTGTTTTTCTCACTCCTAAAAGGTCACCTAGCCAGAAAATTCCAGTCAGTGCATCAGTAGAGGCTGCAGATGCCCACACAACCCAGGAAAAACATAAATCCCTCCTTCGTCTGGTCCCTCTCCCTTACTAAGGTTATCAAGCATTGTGTGTTACCTGGTACCAGCTGGCACTAAGGACACACAGAGTCAACAGCAAGCCCAAGATAAGATACATTAGCTCAAGCCTTGGTGATGGAGGGTTAAATTAATCCATTTAACCTTGAATTTGCAGAAGGTAGAGAGCACACGTGCAATTGTTTCACCTCACCTTCCACAGGTTAAGCTGTGGTGACACATCTGCTTTGTCTAAGCTGCTCATTTCCATTTCTGGGTGCATGGGACTGGCACAACAATGCTGAGACTCTTCTGAATTCAAATTCAGCACTGCAGCATGAGAGGGAGGTCAAAACAAGGACTAAAAATTCAGCCAGGCCCATGAGGACAGTGCAGTCTCCAGCAATGTTCATTGGGGATAAAGCATGACAGAACTTTTTCCAGCAATTCATTTTTCAGTGCCATATGTAATCAGATTATGAACTTAAGTCATAAGCATCCTCCTGTGAAATGACATCTACATCAGTGCCTTCCTTCTGACACATTGAAAGCTGAACATAAACTGGCAGGAATTCAGACAAACAGCTCCACAGAAGATACTCCCAGATTTGCAGCTGATGATCTCCAGATCTGCTGTATAAGCAAGAAGTCTCCACCTGTTCATGCATAAACAAGATTTTAAAACCCCAACAGATGGTGACTTAATCCCCAACTCCATCACCACTGACGTTAGACAAAATGAGGAGCACGCCTCACTAAAACCTTTGCTTACACTGGAAAAACCTTCAAAACTGGGTGTCTGTGAGGACAAAGCATTGCCACTCCAAAGCACTGCACTGATGGGGTGATTTCAGCCTATAAAGGGAGACAGCTGACTTTAAACACTGATTGTAGGCACAGAGTATTCAGCAGGATCAAACAGCAACAAAAACAAGTGGGAAACTCATGCCTCAAACAACCCAACCTGAGGAGCAAAGAGCTGTCCATGTCCCACCACCTTGGGATCACTTGGAGTGGCCACCCCCTGGTTCAAACTACCAACCAGCATTTAAATATAGAAAACCAGCCAGAACTGCTGCTGCTATTCCAGCAGGTTTAAAAACATGCCTTATGCTAAGGATGCTTCTTTAAAGGGAAGCACAAACTTGTCCCTGCTGTCCTGGTTGCCCTTCCCTCAGCTCCTGCTCAAGGGACAGTGTCTCCACAGCTCACAGGAGTCCTGCACCAGCCAAAGGATCCCTTCACATCTGGGGCTGGGGAGGAGGGCCAGACACCCATCACAAAAAGGAATAATTGCTCCTGTATGATTACAGCATAGCAGCAGTGAATTTTACACTGCTAATAATGGGGTTCCTGTGGTGCAGGAGCCTTTGGGAAGGTCCCAGAGCAAGGAGAAGGACTTCACTGTCTCAAACCTTCACAGATCTGAAAGTTAACCTGCTGCAAGCACAAAGCTTTACACTCCTGAATCATTTTACTCCTTTTTCTATTCTATGGGACAATTTACCAACAGAATCTGCAGTAGGAAATGCTGAAAGGAAAGTTTCCTCTTGAGGAGCACACTCCACCACACACTGCTCCACTTCACATTGCCCTCCTGCTTGAAAGAAGGAAAGAACCCACACAGCAACCTCAAGACTCTTTCAGACTGATAAAATGTACCCAGTTCAGAATTTTTTTTTCTTGCTAATGAATAAAACTGGGGATGGGCAGGGGGAAGAAATCATATGGTGTTCATTAAAACCAAATGTTTGGGTCAATTTTTAGGAAATCTAAAATCCAGGGAGATGGATCTACCCCATTCTTATGATGTTCCTATAAGGAAATACAGAGCAGGTTTTCCCCAAGCTGCAGAAGGCAGGTCCAGATCTGTTCTTTAAGGTCCCCCAAGCAGGTAGCTGTGTCACAGGTACTTACACACCCCAAGATAACACATCAGAGCGGGCACAAAAAATGAACCATTCAAGCAACTGCTCACTAGACAGCTTTGGTCACAGTTCGGCAGGAGTTCAGCCCAGCCCCAGCTCACTTGGCTGGGACAGCCAGGGGAGCTCAGCTCAGACAGCAGAGGCAGCTGCAGGAGAGCTCACATAATGACATTCCCAGTGCCTAATGCACATGGAAATAATCAGGTTCCTTGTAAAAGCACAGGTTCACCTTCCCTCTTTCAGCACCACAGTGATGGCCAGGAAGTCTCTTCAGAGTGGTTGAGTGTTCCAGACCCAAGGGCCTGGTGTCAGAAACACCCAGATACCAGCACTGTCCCAGTGGCACAGGAACTCCACACCTCCAACCTGATGGGCTAAATGTCCGACCTTCCAAAGAGCCAGTGCTTCATGTCAAATGGTCTGAGAGTTTGAAATCAGCCTTTACATAGGGTTTAGAATATATATTATTGTTCAAATGTCTACTAAGTCAGTGTTATTTCATTTGTATTAACACAAATCCGAAGTAACAGTTTGACCCAATTTATTATTTTCCTGTTTGTATTAATTTTACATAGCACAAAGTTCTTATTTAAGCAACCACATTCAACTAGCATAACAAATTTTACCTAATGGAAATAGGTAAAATTTCTAATGCTAGTTGAAATTGACAGAAAATATACCACTATCAAGATATTTTAAAGTGTGTTGTTCTCAGTAAGAGTTGAATTTGTGCTTCTGTTTTAGAGTTTGCATGTTCATAGGAAGCTTACAGACATTTGGATTTCATTTCAGGATTTATTTGCATACAAAAATATATTATAATGGAGAAAAGCATTAAAGTCTTCAACTATATAAAATTACAAATATATTTGCGTAAAAGCAACTTTAAATTAAAATTCAAGCTATATTTTAAAGCAAAATACAGCTCTAACATTTAAGTTATTCCATCTGCTGCAAAGAAAAAAAAAAACATAAAACACCCAAAAAACCCAAACCCCAAAACCAATGTTCAATGTTGCCAGTTAAATACTTGCAGGAGTTCACAAAGGTTATGTTCAGAGGGCATCTTGAGCAAAGTTATCAGACAAGGGCAGCAGTTCTTGCTGATTGATGTCACTTATCCTTCAGAGGACACCCACATGCAAGCACAATGCTGAAAATTCATTTCACATGCCTGAAAATACAGAACAAGAAAGATCACTAAGCTCTCTATTAAATAAGATTGCGTGTTGTTGTCATATCAGACACTTGCCTATGCCCAGCTTGCTGGACTGCCTGACAAGCCAAATTATGTCTTTTTTAAGTTAACATGAAAGCTGAAATGCTGGTGTGCTAAAAAGACAAGGCAAGCACTGTTCTAACAAGTGCATTAGGCTTGAAAAGGTATCTGCACAAAGTTCTGTGTAACCTCAAGCACATACAGACAACTCCTCAAAAATGTGGTGATAAATACCAGATGGAAGTTGGACTTCTTCCTCACTGTACAAATGAAACTCTGCTGAGATCACTGGAGAGTTGTCTAGTTGGGATTAAAAAAAAATAAAATCACACCAAAAAAAAAAAAAAAACCCAAAAAAAAAAAAAA
The DNA here is from genome assembly GCF_047830755.1 of Zonotrichia albicollis. Taxonomy (NCBI): domain Eukaryota; kingdom Metazoa; phylum Chordata; class Aves; order Passeriformes; family Passerellidae; genus Zonotrichia; species Zonotrichia albicollis. The sequence continues at coordinate 70,149,609 of NC_133820.1, forward strand.
AAAAACACAAAACCACAGAGCAGGTGCTAGTTCCTGCCTTCACCTTTGATGTACTTTGCAAGGGAAAAATAAAACCTTGGCAGCCTTTTTAGAGCTGCAACATGGCTGCACAAGATAGCAATGCAAATATTTGCCGGTTTGGGATACACAAGCCTTCAAAAACTTGGACTTTTTTCAGAAGAGTGGTCAGTTAAATTTCAGTGGTAAAGATAGAGTCAGTTCAAGCTCACATCCATGACAGAAGACAGGAAACTAAAAAATGTATTTTAAGTATGAGAAGTGAAACCAGGATTAAGATACAAGCAAGACAGCAGGGAAGCAGGAACTTATAAGGGCAGCTGTCTTGAATTAAGTCCATATCTTCAAGAAATACAGGGAAGGGAAAACACCTAATGAGCACACAAAACTCTCAGTTCATAGTTTGAGAGGGCTTTGTTTATGCGGCTGTTTAGGTCTAGTCCTATAACTTCTTGGTTTGGGCTCTATAGCCTAGTTCCACATAAAAAAAAGCCCAGCCTGAAACACAAAATAAATGGTATGATGTCCACAACATAAGAAGCAAATAAGACGAACAAGCAAAAGGAATAGGCAGAGTACATGGCTGGCAACAGGCAGCCTGTGTTTTGGTTGTTTTTCTTTAAAAATCATAATGAACAATTCGTTACTTTAGCTGAAAGATACAATTTCTAGATAGTTGCAGAAAAAGTGATCCAAGTTCCATTCCTGGTAAAAACAAGCACAAATAGGATTTTGACCTTAAGTCAACAGATACAGATATCTGCTCCTTCATTCTCTCATAAAGCAAAGTCTAGAACAAAAAGATTGTTCCTCACCTAAGGACACTCCTCCAGTTACTTAGATTTATAATGAAGAAACAGATCACCAGTTTTTAAACTGAGATTTGAGTATTTAAGAAACTGATGTTCATTTATCCATCCACTGCCAAGGAGGGGTGAATTGCTGCTGACTCAGAGGTGAGACCAGGGGTTCATTGAGTTCAGCCTATGGCACACAGGATAAACTGCACACCTTGAACATTCAGGCAAAGTCTGAATTGAGTCTGTTTTACCTTATCCAGATAATGATCCACAGGACTAGCAAGCTAAAAGGAAGCGATATTTATATAAAAGATTTCTATTTTTCCCTTCCCTCTCTCTCTATACATTGGCTTTCAGCACTCTTTGTAACAAGTTCCAAGTGAGATGCAAGCAACTAATAAAAACCTACTTACTTGCTAGTGCTCTGTCAAGATCAGCAATGAAGTCCTCCAGCTCTTTTGTGTCCCCAAGCTTTGCTGCAAAACAAGGGTCAACACTGATTAGACAGGACATGTCTCTCTGGCTAGAAGAAACACTAGAAACACACAAGCCTCCAAATAATTTTCAGGGGTAGCAAAGATGTTATAGATCATCATCAGCAAAGTTCAGCAGAGCTGCTGCAATGTCCAAAAGCACTTAGACAACATGGGACACTGAGCTGAAGTTCTAGCTTTCATAGTTTTGTACTTGACAGAAGCAACAGAAAGCAATACTTTATGCAGTCTCCTTAAAAAGAAGAGGCTGCAGTGAAGAATAAAAGATACGTATCAGCTAATCCACGTCTTTGCTACTGTGGCCATCTTCCCTGTTTCATCTCTTCAGATGCTGCATGCATGGCCCTAATCAACCCCTATGAGCTCCAAGCCCTACTCAAATCTCACCCTCTAAAATCATGTCAGTATCACAGGTTTGCTGTGCTGCCAGATCCTTTCATCTTGGTACATACACTATAAATGTGGAACTATAAATCCACCAAATTTTCCACTCCTGGCAACACCACTGGTTCCATTCAATCTGGTTTTACTGCAAGTTGCTTCCTTATCTCATGTCTGTGGTCTTTTCCAAGCCAGTTTCAACTCTGTCTTGTCATCAGGAAGAGCATCTTGTCCTTTAGTGTAATTCTTCACCAAATATTTCCTGACAGTTCAGCTGAGCTCTTTTTTTGCTGCTTCGCAGAAACTGTTGCTCATTATTTTTCCCCAGTGTCCCACTAATTGAAAAGAAAGCATTTAACTTGAGGTTTTTTGTGATTGTGGAAGAGATATAAAAGTGGAAGAGATATGAAAGTGTGAAAGGCTATTGAGCATGCACCTGAGTAGAGTGATTGTAACAAAAGTGCCATGTAGTACAAATGTCTGAGTGCTCGCTTATTGACACGTCTGCTCCAGAGTTAATCCAAGTTAACCTGAATGAAGCAGTGTCCTGGGAAATCAGCTGCAAGACAGAAGCCTCTTTCAACAGCATGGCTTCAAAGGAGGAAGGAATTGCTAACACATGGTTTGTATAAGCCCTGTTTAACTTCTATATGGATCTGGGCAATTCTCTTAACTTACATGGCAGCACATGGCTTCAGAGGAGTCCCTCCAGCCCTCCATCCAGGCTAAGCATTTTTATAGAGAAATGGGACACTCAAGCCGCTCAAGTTGCATCAGTAAAAAAGTAACACAAGTTAATAATTAATCTTTATCAGCCAAAAAACTACAATATTTTTTAGCTCAGTGTTTCAAAACCAAAAAGGTGGACTTACCAGGCCACCTGCAAAGTGCAGATACAGAAAGCTATAATGCTATTGCCTTTTATAATCAAGACAACAATATTTGGATATGTAGTGTGCTCAACAGTAATCCTTAGTTTTGCTGTCATTAAAAAAAAAAAAAACAAAAACAAAGAACAAGCCCAAAACCCAACAACAACCCATCAAGAAAAAGAAAGACCAAAATGAAAAAAAAAGTCCATGCAAGCATGTGAATCCTGGCTCCCAGCAAGAAGCCCATATAATTGAGGCGTAGGAAGAAATGCCAACAACTAAAATTAAGATACCTTTACAAGGAGTCACTGAAGGGGATGGCAAGCTTGGAGTAGATGCAGTTGAAGAGTTGAGCTTTTCATCACTGAGACTGAAACTATTTCTGTAGAGGGAATCTGCACCTGTAAAAAATAACATTATAAAGTAAATTTGACACCTTCTGAAGCTTGCAACATAACTGAAACCCAAAATGCAGCCTTTCCTATACAGACTTCAAAGTCTGCAGAACTCAAATTTAAGTCTTCAAAAGCAGAGAAGTGAATAAATAAACCCTTTATTGTGTGAAGGCTACTGCTCCCACTCCTGCTGTTAAAGAGAAAGCAGGCCTAGGCTTAATCCTCATCCCCAGTAAGGAAAGTGTCAGCTTCCCCTTCCCCTGAAGTCAGCACCATTTGAAAAATTAAACAGAATTTACAATTATCCCATATCAGCAAAATTATATCTATTAGGACCTGCCTCATTCACAATATTCTGGGAAATTCTCTTACTTAAATTTTTCAAAAGTTACAAAAAACCCCTGAATAGAAAGCTCCAGAATAAGGACAACAAGAATAAAGAATATATTTAGGGTTGTCCTTTATCCCCAAAGCAAGCACACCCCTTTCTCCATACATTACTCTGCTGTTTTAGGTATGGCATTTTTAATTCCTTTATTCTGTGACTCTCTGGAGTTCATGAAGCAGTACACTGGTACACTAGATATTCTGCAACCTTATTTTAGGTGAACTTTCAAAGAAAGCCTTATGTGCCCTGGAAAGGCACAGAAAAGGCCCCCAGTACCATTTTGATGTTCTTGTGTTCTAGAGGAGGCCTTAAGCTTGAAAAGCATCAAAAAGTATCTTTGAGTACAGGGGTAACTCAAATATTAGTCCTGGCTCCACTGGAAGGGGGCTCTGTCATCCCGCTAGAGACTCAAACTGCTGGTCCTGCAGTTTCAAGCCAGGGACCTGAAAACTGTGCTTCTACAAAAGGACACCATGAGATACAAACATGGCCAGGGTCTCCATTTACTTTGCACATTGCCTGGGACATCAATGCTTGTCTTAATATGTGGGAGCGTGATTGTCACTGCTTGCCATGAGGCAGCAATCCTGCTCCTTGCAGCACACACAGCCCCTGTCCCTGGAGCCACAGCACTGCAGCACCAAGCCCGCTGGAGAGAGCCCATCACACTTCCTTGGATGCCTTCACATTTGCCGTGCCAGGAGAGCACTGCTTTAGCTAAGTAAGGGTGTCTGGGGGAATTGGCAAAATTCACAGCAGGCCCACAGCTTGCCTTGCCAAGATCTGCACATCTGCACCTCTACTGAAAATCTGGATGTCTCCAGACAGCAGACACTGAGACCATCCCCTTGCAGACCTGTGCCTCAAGTTCAGCTGTCTCTGGGAAGAACAGAGTGTGTCCCCAGCCACCTCCTCTGGCCTGCTGTCCTGTCCAGCACAAAAGCAGCTTCCACAGGAGCACACAGGCACAGTGACAAGGCAGACCAGACAACTGCACCTACAAAGCCTCTCAGATCTTCCCCCGGCCATTCAAGCTGATTTATTTATTTGTTCTTTGCCACCTTCCAAGCTCACCTCTGTTATAATACACACAAAAAGACTTGGGAGAAAAGCTTCAACCTGGAATACTTCCCTCTTTCCCATGCATTTTGGCCCACAACTGAGCTGTATTTTCAGTTTCCTCTGCCATCATCTCAGATCCTGTTCTGGCAAACACACACGGCCTTCAGCACCACAAAATGCGAGCAATGACATGACTGACATCTCTCACCTGGGGCTATTGCCACCTGCTCAGCCACCACTTGGTAGGTACTTCTTGTTTGTAGACGTGGGAATAGGGTTTGATGGCTTCTTCAAACTACCTCCTAATTGCAATTCCTTTATCTCCACTCTTAAGTAGTGCTATTCTCTCTAAACTTCAGCAGATCAAAACCAAGCTATTGGAACCAACTGGATTCCAACCAATTGGAATTTCAAATGCAAGAAAGACTTCACAAATGCAATGTAGAAATGAGATCATTTTAGGTAGAAAAATGGGGGGAAAAGATAAGCCATTTTAAAAGTAGCTCCTAAAAACAGAAAAAAAAATTTAAAGTAATCTGAGGGTGAAAGAAATTTGGTAGCGCTCTGCAATGATGTTGCCACCAGGGCTGTACTACACCCCACAAACCCTGTACATTAGCTGACACTGTCTCTCTATTAAAGGTATGGCAAATTTCCTCTGAAATCAGTTTACAGAACAACTGCCTACTGAGGCTACATTTTTTCAGCCAAGATGCAAACCCCAGTGACTAAGAAACACAGAATGGAAAATTCTAGCTGTTCAGGACAAAACCCCAAGTAACTTGTAATAGCTGACACAAACAGTGCTCTAGCCAAGACTGTAATTCACTGAAATTCTGACAGAACAGATCAAAGATAAAACACTTTTCAGCCTATTGATTTAAAAAGAGGAGAACAAGAATTTTCAAATTAATTCATATTTTAAAGGTTTTACGGCTCATTGAATTAATAAAAAATACAGAGAACTATGGTTATAAATCTGAGTATACTTTTAATGTGAACTCTGATTCCAACATCCAGACACCAAATGTAGCAAGGCTGGGTTGACATCAGAAAATCTAATTTCATACTGGCTTCCACAAACAATATGCTGGGAAATATTTACAACTGGACAAAGATAAAATATGACAAAACTGTTGCTTTAAATCTCTGAATGTTTTTCTCCCAGTTTCAAAAGGTGAAATGTTTTCACTTAACAATGTTATCTTCTGATGGGTCGTAATAGTTTCAGGGAAATATCAACATTTATCTTTCTCAAAGCAAAAATATACTTTAGCTACTGACTGTGGCTTTTTCATGCCACCAAGCATCAGAAATTCTAGTGATGTAAGGAGGAATGCACTGACTCCACCAGCAAGGTCACCATAACTGCTGAAAACAATGTAAAAATACTTATGACAAGCAGCACAGAAAAATATCCTCTTTGGCAAAGGGTGGCTGTAGGGCAGAAAGCTCTGGGAAAAGGACACTTCAGTCCTTGCTCTCTACCAGCTGCCAAAGCCAAGATTTGCTCATTCACCTCCAATAATGGCCCTTGGAAGAGTTCCACTGCCAGACAAATACAACATCCTCTGCAACCCAATAAGCAGGGGCTGATGCCAGGGATCTCATTGCTGCTGTCCTTCCTCACCCAGCTCCCTCTCTCCCACCACAAGTTTGTTATTCATTACCTGTTTTCTACTTTGTACACTGATTCTAGTCCCTGTGCTTTTAAACATAAGCCTTTAAATCTGAGAGTTTTGTCAGTGAGTCAATTTGCATCAGTCAGGCTACCCTGCAAAATTAGGGGGTAGGAATAAATACGGGTGGATTTTACTTTGGCAAAGTAATCTGTAGTTAGTATAACTCTACTGCTCCAGTGTATGGTTAAACCACAAAATAAACCATGGCAACACCATGTAAATATAGAAATGGCCCCATGAAATGAGCAATTGAAAGGCTCTCGGCAGTAATGGACTGAAGGAGGAAAACCTCAAACTTCTCATTTCAAAACAGACAATGGAAAAATTCAGCTGCGTAGCTTCTTTAGTATCATGCTCTTTCTAGTACCATGGCTCAACTTTGAAGAGCACTTGAGTTGGTAACTTTTACTGCAGTTTTCAGTGGGGAGAGTTGTAGGGGAAAAAGTTAAAGCACATCCATAAAGCTTTCAGAGAAAAGCTTCACAAGTCCACTCAAGTGTCTACAAATCATGAATTCATTATGAAACAGTAACTCAGCACTTAATGAGCAGACTGCAAAAATAATTCCTAACAGAACATAGCCTACTTGCTAAAAAATCAGAAAAAAATCTGGAAATTGTAATGTCACCAGCAGAAGTGAGAAATATTCATAATACAAAAAGCCTGTTTCAAAATGTGTATGTTTCAGCCCCCAAGGACAGTGTTTATTTTTATCATCATCACAGTTACACTTGGCTGCATTGTTTATTTTTGTGGGGATTTTGCCTAGCTAACAAACATCTGTTCCAATACTGACTAAAAAATGACACCTTTTCTCTATTGACACATCTCAGCATCATTATTTAAAGGATTTTAAATCACATAGCTACACAAAAGTAATCACATAGCTACACAAAAGGGATCTAGGAAGCCTGAAATCCAGATGCACAGGCATGTTTTCTCATTATATACAAAGCTTACCTTCCCACTTCCCTCCATGCTTACCAGCTATGAGGCAGTTCCCAACTCCAGCCCTCCCTTTTACTTGTCTTCCTTTCTAATGAATAAGAGTAGTGGGTATGCTGAAGTGACAAGAACAGGAAATCTCATGAAAATTTCTTTTCTCAGCACACTTTAAAGAAGGCTATGCACCTGAAACTTCCAATTTTTCTTCCCTTTGAGCATATCAGTAATGTAATAAAAGTTTATTTCTCAGATCATTTAATAAAAGGGACTTTCTGCAGAAGAGAAAGTGTTCACTTTTTTCATTAGAAGCATTTTATTGTCCTCACCTTTATGTTTGAGACAAGCCATAGGAAGTTCACAGACACAATCTACCTCCTTTTCATGTTACAAGACTGGCATTTGCTGCAGAGACCAAAGGCTCACCTACTTCACATCCTGTTTCTCACAGCAGATGCCTGCAGAGGAGCTCCAGAGGTGCAGCCACACACAGTGAGCTGCAGGATGAGCTCTCCCAAGTTCTCCCATTGCAGGTACCACTCTCTTTCCTGAGACACCAGGGGCATCAGCCCCAGCAGTCCCCAATGGCCCCATCCCTCCTGCTGGGATTTTATCACGTTGGTTTTGAGTATGAGAACTTTTAGTATCAATAATACCTTAAGGCAATATCTTTAACTGTTCATGAAAGAAATAACACCTCATTTCTTTGAAGCGTGCTGATTTAATTTGACTTCCTCATACTGGTGAGGTAGCAGTCACTTTTCTAGTGTCTCTTAGGATTCTCTAGAAGACTGTCTTGTCCCTCCCCAAAACATCTCTTTTTTGCCAGACAGTCCCAGAGTATTTATTTGGAAAATATTTTACATCTTAAATTATTTCTGTTGCCTTTTTCTTTGCCTTTTTTATGGTCACATATTACAAGACTGACAACGCAAACAGGTTTTTCAGGGTGAGTGCTGCAGTTCTAACAGGGGCTGATGCCTCATCTCTGGATGACCTAGGCATTAGCAGGAGCACCTGGAGACATCCACAGCCACATCCGTGGAAACACAAGTGCTGGCACTGCACCAGGCACCGAGCATTAAGAGATCCTGCTCAACCCTTGCACTTACTTGACTTTAAAATCATAAAATTAAGAGTTCTAGATGCGCTCAGGATTTCTTTCTTGTGTTTGAAAGCCATGAGGCATTGCTCATTTAATTACCACTAAAAAATAACTGCAAAGAACACTGTTGCCTGTATGGGCACAAGAATTGAATTGATGAAATCATCTTGCAATGCTTTTAACAGAGAGGCAGGAAGCTGAACCTGCCTCAAGAAAACATGGAGCTACAAGTGTCAAACATTTCTGAGAGCAAGACACCAGATTATGATGTAGCTTTTCGGTGTAATTGTAACTTTGGCCCAAGAAACACTAAAGCACTTTCCTTCTCAACCTCTCAAAGTCCAACTTCCATTCATTATCCTAAGTCTAAACTTGGAAGGCTGTCCTGACACTGCCATAAACTGTACAGGCACTGACTGGGCATGCATTTTACACAGACTAGCTGCGCTCTTCTTTGTAAGCTTATTCTGACACAAGAAGACAATGCTATCTGTGAGTTCATTAACACAGCTGCAGCTACGCAAGAGCCTTCTGCCAGCACAGCACTCTCTAGCACAAATCCTCCTTTATCACAGCCCAGATATGCTGTGAATAGCAGACAGTCACAAAGTATTCCTCAGCTTAGAAGCTCCAGCATGATTAATAACCTACAGAACAAAGCTGCTGGGCTCCAGTTTGTTTGGATACATCAACTTGAAACATAACTGGCACTCACAGTCCAGAAGCTCTGGAATTCTGGAGTAACTCAGCAGTTCATCATGATTCCAGCTCTGGCCCACTCAGCTGTGGTGGTTAATGTAATACTTGTGGGCAGAGATCATCGCACACAGCTGCATTCGGAGCCTCTCTGTTACTGCAGGGTCTAGAGTCCGCTCTGCTGCGCAAAGGCTTAGACAGAGCCAAGCCAGACCTGTCCAAAGAGCATTTGGTCAAATGACAGGACAAGATGTGGGAGAACAAAGTACTGATAGCACCCATTTTTCATACAGTCTTCAAAATCCTACTTTTTCTCAAGAGCCGAAAATGTGTAATATAAGAATTTAAGGTAGTATTTTTGGAGCTAGATCCCTTGGGAGATTTTAAGAATAAGAGAATATTTTCAGGATTAACTGCATTAACAGAGATCTTCTGTAAACTTTTCTGTTAAATTAAATGGTCTTATGCCCATAGCAGAAACCCCAGGAGAGGAAAGGCTTCCCTGCCCCAACTAAAGAATACTGTTCAAGTACAACCACTTGACATCTGTTAGTAGCTTCTCATGGAACTGAATTTAAGGCTGATTCAGGGGCACTGAAACAAACAGTTGCAATAGTTTAGAATGTTTCCTTCCCTTACAGTTCATCCCTGAGTGGAAAGATATCACTGCAGGAGTGGCCAAAAGATACATATCTTCAGCCACACCACATCAGTTAGGAGGATTAGATCAAAGAGCAAACAACAGGTAGCAATAAAACACAATAGTCTGAACTGTTCTATACACACATGATAAAGTGTGCTTGAAATAGTCTTGGCACTGGATAACAAGATTTTTACAAAGATGTGAAGGATCTTCATTAACAAGATGATCAAACTACCTGCAGACAATATGGTTTTTAAAGACTCACGTTATCAGAACTTACTCTTTCAGCCCAGTCACCCCTTGATTCGTCAGTGGTGTTTTAACCTAACCCTTATCACAGTAAGGGCAAGGGCATGAATTCAGCACTATACTGGCTCACACTAATTACAGAAATCAAAGGGAAAATAAACTCAAGAAATACTTGAGTTTGAACTGAAAGAACCTGGGTAAGTAGGCAACTCCCTGCATTTAATCTTTAAATAGATGTAGGGTGTGTAGCTGGATTACATCAGACACTAGAGCCTGTTTTATAAAAGGAGCTCTTCATAAACCCACAATTCCTCTCCAATCCTACCATAACTTCAGAATAAAAAGTTGACTGCACTGAATGACTCCTTTAGGAAAAAGTGTTTTACCAGGCCTTTCCTGAGCAGAGCTGGCTGGTTTTGTTTCTTCTTCCTAAAACATATCCTCATAAACTCTGGTGCACCCTCCTGGTTCCCCACATGCCAGTGTCCAGAAGGAAATTATTCCAACCTCTCCAGAGCCACCTTTCACACCATGTATCACTAAGGCATGGGACAGGAATTGAAAGCTGGACAAGTTCCTCATACAAGATCTTTGAGGAGTTCATATGGAGCCATCAAACCCTGTCTATCCTACTAACCCCACTACTGTCTTCAGCCTAAATCCATGTGGATTTGCCTCACAGATTTTTATTTTCCAGATCTTCCAGACAATCTGATCTGCCTGTTTACATGAGCATGCAGTTTTCTCACCAGGCCTTCTGCCCTGCCAGAGAGCACTGCCATCTTCCTCCAAATATCCTTCTTGTCAATTCTAGCAGAGCAATTTTAAGCAGTTTTCCATTTTAAAGTTTTTTGAACCATAGCAGATAGCTATCTGTAGTTAGCTTTTCTCCATACAAGAAGTTCTAGATACAGGGTTGGGGTTTTTATAACTCCCAACAGTAAATTATTTCACTCTATCATTACAAGTGTCTCAATTGTGAGACAAAATAAGTGTATGTGAGAGGTTAACATATCACAACAAAGACTGCACAAGAAATATAAGCACTAGGGCAGCCAGTTTGACTCAGTAAAGGCAGATTTCACCTTACACACCCTTGGCCATACAAAAGAAAAATGTTCTGTCTAAATTGGGCACACAGTTCAAAATCCTCCTTGAAGGCAGAGAGATTCTAAAGAGTTTGACACTCACTACATTATGAAACAGAAAAATAGCATTTTGATCCATGTATTTCCATAGGAAAACCCAAAGGCAGTGCTAGGTAAGGTATCCAAGTTCAGGGCAGGTAAAACAATACCTGTCAACAAAATGAATTCCATCCATGGTGATGAAATAAAGGGCTCTGATAATCTGGAGACTCTCTGCTCTCACAGCTCAAGTACTAGCAAGATAGCATTAGTGTTTAAGCACTAAATCAACAGAATGGCACCTTGAGTCCATGACTGATAAAGAGGCAGAACAGAAATTAGAGGAGTAGTCTTATTATAAATAGCTGCAAAACAAGTAAATTTCATCAAGCTTCCCATATAGTTAGGAACTTAGCAAAAAAAAAAAAAAAAACCACCAAAAACAGAAAAACCAACCAAACAAAAAAATACCCACAGAAAGCAAAAAAAAAAAAAAAAAAAAAAAAAAACAAAAAAAAAAACCAGCACAAAACCCAAATCAACAAAACTGGTTATATTTTGCATTTAGCAGGACTTATTTCTGAGAAAGTTACCTACTGTTCTCAAAGAAAACAGCAGCTTCCAGCCTCACTATCTGGAAGAGGAAAGATGTTTTCTCTCCCCGATTAGTAAAGCAGGGTTGAACTTTTTTCCATGTTAACCAGAAAAAGTTTAATTCCAATTCTACATTTTCTTGCTCCAAGTAGCTTTCTTCCCTTCCTGTTCCATGTTCTGCACACACCATTCCCACACATCTAGTGTACTTAGGCACAAGGTAGCTTAAAACACTGTCGCACATCCAGGTGGGTGGACGGATGGATAGCCATTCTTAGAGAGGTAAATCTGGGTGAGTTTCCAGCGGCTGTGGGAAGCACATTTTGGCTCGCTCTGTGCCCATGATGCTGGTTAGCGAACACAGAGGGCAGCCCCTGCGAGCCCCAGGGACATCTCTCACTGCAGCTGCCGCCGGGACGTGCCGGTGCCCCGCAGCCCGACCTTCTCCCATAAAGAGCTCCTCAGGCTCCGCTCCGTCCCAGAGCAGCGATAAAACCAGCGGGGCCAGGCTGTGCATCCCTGCACGTCCAGCCCAGAACGGGACCGAGAAGGAGGTGCTTTCATAGAAACAGCCGCGTCCCTGGCCCGCTCAGAGAGGGCGACCCGCTGGTTTAGCACCCGCTCTGGAGCGTCGCTTCCCGGCCACCCCCAGCCCCGGGTCCGGCACGGACGGACCGACGGACACTCACTCTCGGAGTCGCTGAGGCCGCTGCCGTCGCTGACGCTGGCGCTGCTCCGCCGCTTCATGCGCTCCAGGTGCTCGCCGTAGAAGAAGCGGCGCCGGCCGGCGGGGCAGGAGAACTCAGCCAGCACCGCGTCGAACTCGCCCAGCGCCTCCGCCAGGTCCCCGCCGTCCTCCCCCGGCCCTGCCGGGCAGTGACAGCGGCGTCAGCATCGGACCTGCCCTGCCCGACCCGCCCGCGCCCCCACCCCGGCGGAGGGAAAGGAGAGAAGGGGGAGAAGGAAAGAAAGGGTCCCGCCCGCCGCTCCCACCTGGCCCCGCCGGGCGCTGGGCTGCCGGAGGCTTCATGGCTGCGGCGGCGGGCGGAGATGCCCCGGCGGAGATGCCCCAGCGCCGCTGCCGCCTCCCGCCGCCAGCGTGAGCGCCCAGCGCTGCCGCTGCTGCCCCGCTTATAGCGCGGCGGGGCGGGCCGGTACGGGCAGGGCGGGGCGGGGCGGAGGCGGCCCCGGGCGGCGCAGGTGAACCCGGCCGGCTGTCCCGGAGCCGCCGCCGGTGGGAAGTGTCACCCGTGGCCGCCCGGCCCCCAGCGGGAGCGCGGCTCCCTCGGGCGGATCGCGCCGCGCCAAGCCCGGCCCCGCCCGTGGGCTGCGGAGGGAGCGAACAGCGGGAGCCAGAGCGGCTGCAAGGACGGACTGCCACGGGAACGCAGGACTGGGCCAGCCTTACCCAGCCCCGGGACTGCCAGCAGGACACGGCACACGGCAGGACGGGGAGGCAGCAGCTCGCTTGCACTGAGCCCGTGGCTTTGCTGCTCGAACGCCCCCTGGATGCCCTTCCTTCCCCATCCCCATGGCACTGGGCCGGCATCTGCCCGTGGTTATTGCCCTGCTCCGCACATCGGTGAGCTGCGGACACGGCCGTGGGGGCAGCTGGGCCGGTTAATTCCAGAGGATGAGCCGAGGAGAAGAGCAGGTGGCAGGGGACATGCAGGGAATGCTCAGGCAGAGGGGGTCACAGCCCAGGTGCATCAGGCAGGGCGTTATCCATGGAGTGCTTTCCTGATTCTTGTCCTGAAGTCAGGTAAACCTGATGTTTACACATGCCATAGCTACGTTGCTCTTGTGTTGTCTCTTGCTTGTTTTAAATGTAAGCTGAGCAGCTAAAATACCAGTTTTGTTAAATACTCATTGGGGAAGCCTCTGCCATGTTTAGTTATGGCCAGAAATACTGAAAACAGACATCAGATGCTATTCCACGAGAATGCGTCAGGAGTTATGGTTATGTTATGTTTGTGTGCTGATGAAAATATTTAGAATTAGAAGAGTCAGGGAGAGGTAAGAAAAAACATCTCAAACTTTTTGACATTTTTAGACATGCTGCCATTGCTTCTGCAAGATACAAAGTTAGAAAAACAATGTTTTAGACAATAAAACAGATTTGTCCACCTCTCCTTACCGTCTGATATGGAGGCATTTATTTATTTTTGCAGTGAATCAAAAGAAGTTCTCATGACGAAGTTCAATTGTTGTTTATTCTGTGGCTTCCTCCTCTCTGTGGTCTTCCTCTGTTTTTCTTTCTGCTAATAAAAGTGTCTACAAACAATCCTTTTTAAAGACCACAGTGACACGGAGGGAAAGCGAGGTTAAAAAGTAGGGGACAAGGAGATACGAGGGCATGACGTCAATGGCACGAGCAGGACAAGAGACAATGGATGCAAGGCAGAAGGGGAACTGTCGAGGACGTGACCAGGCACAGCTCACAGCCCCAAAAGACAAGGACCTGGCCCTGCAGCTGATGTCAAATCTCCTTTGCTCAATCACATATGATCAACCTGTCCCACACATCCCCACCGAGCACTGGTGCTTGGTCTGTAGCACAACCTGGCTTAGGGGCAAAAAGTGCTTGAGGTTAGGCTTGAATCTCTCCATTTGCTGAGGAATACAGGCAAAACAACTAAGGGCTGAAAGTCCTCCTGTGCCCTTCCTGTTGTTTCTCATAAAGATGGTCAAGCAATCTCACTGCCTTTTGGGACAGGGTCTGAGGTCATGTCACAAAGAAAGAGCACAAAGGGGGATGAAGCTGTAGGAGAACCCTGCACTGCCTGGGGCCTGCCAGAAAAGGGGAATGACCTGCCTCCTTCTCCCTTCTTGTGCTCCTGGCCTAGACCTTCTGCATGTCTTTTAAGCAGGTTTTTCTCATCTGCTGCTGAGCCAATTCAACACTTTAGAACAGCAGAAAACTAATTCAGGAAGAAAGTGAGTAATTTTCTGTTGAACTGAGTTGAATGGGTATAGATAGGTAGGGGAAAAAACCAACTGCCTACGTGTAGTGATATAAGAATTTATCCCTGGCATTCTCTTTAAGTTATTATCTTACACTCACATTGATCATTTTCAGAATAATTTCTAGGCATGCTGAAGAAATTATTCTATAAACTTCCCTTCTTTACAGCCATGTGTTTGGGAAATGTTTTTTCCTTAAGACAACCTGGGCTTAAAACTACTTAGTTGTGTTTACTGCTTCACAGACTAATCTCTTAACATTTCTTTCAGTAAATACTCATGTGTTCTCCTAAGCAGCCTAGATTCTGCTGAATGCAACCGAGACAGCTGGTGAATTTCAGTTTTCCACATAAACCATTAGCTTATACAAGAAGAAACAAAGATTCATTTTTATGCTTATTGGTTCTATGTCATGGACCATGTAGCCATGCACATCCATAAATATTCTTGAAAGGCCCCAGCATGCTCCAGCTGAACTGGCTGCACTTTTGGCACAGATGCCAACAGGAGCAGCCCACATCTGGCAAAAGGAAAAAGTCACTTTTAAGTGCAGTCCCCTGAAACTCTGTAGGCTGACACGCCTGGCTGCTTGTGCTTATGGGGAGAAACATCCAACACAACTCCTAATGTAAACCTCAGCTACTGAATCCCTCTCATTTTCTAGGCAGCCATCCAAGCTGTATTTAAAGCGAATTTCTTCTTGCCCATTCGACACAGTGTCTCCAGATCCTCCTCAGCTGGTGACGCGATGTTTACAGTGGTTTCCTACTGCATTTTTGACCTCACAAACTTGTGAGCCACACAGCTATTTAAATCAACAAATCCTGCCTGGAAACATGCTCCAGGGAAAGGCTTTTAAAACAGGCACTTTGATATAGTCAAGCTGCAAGGCCCATGAAGCACTAGTTTTCTGAACAAAGCATGGGATAATTTGGGACACAACACATTGTGTTGCTGCACCGGAGAGACTCCTAGAATGGGTTTAAAAAGGCATTGATGCTGTAGGTTGAATAATCTAGCTTCCAAAGCATGGCCCAGAGATGCTCACAGATCCATGAACAACTTCTGAGGCATTCATATAAAACAGAAAAATAAAACCCCAAAACAGAATGAAACTGGTTGCAATTGGAAACTGGTTACAATTCACAGTACAGGTGCAGCACCATATGCACATACACAGGAACTGGAACTGCAGAGGAGAGAATTTGCAAATCTGAAGTGGCTGAAAAGTTTTTGTCTAATGAATCATTTCTTTTCACCTCTTCAAAGATCAAGAATAACCCAAAATATCAATTTTGTTGAGTAATACCATATTCCCACAGTTAAAAACAAATGTGTTGTGAAACCTACACCTGTCTTCTCATTGGTACTGATACTAGACAAAAGCCAGAGTGCCAGATCCCTGCCCATGGAAGCACCCTGGAGTTTTGAATATTTAATTTCCACAAGTCTTTTAATATTTATTAGTCTGTGAAAATAACAATTCTTTACATAAGTAACAGTTCCAACTTGTTAAAGTAGATAATTTAAAACCTGTGAATGACAAACGACAGCCGATCATTGCCAAACTTCTAGCTGAAGGAAGCAAGGGAACCCAGAATGAACACAGCTGTCAAACAGAAAAACGAAAACTGCCAGAGGATGAAAAAGCACAGGTGCCAGCCAGACTGGCACACAGGGAAACCCAACTCCTCGGACTGCAGAGCAGGAATAGATCTAACATCACCAGCATAACCTGTCTCCCTGTGCAGCACATCACAGCCCTGCCCTCAGGATGCTCATTTAAAGGAGGCAGTGGTTGACATTCCAGCCTATTTTATCCTTCACGCTGCAAGTGGAAGTGCCTATGTGAGTTAATTGCTAAACTTGCTCTGTAATGAGGAGTGCTGCCTGATTAAACCTTGTCAGAGACATGAGCCATGCATTTTACATGGGCTGCCTAACTACCATCCAAGGTGTTTTGCTGCTTTGGCTGCCAGCTGGGCTAAATAAAAGCCTGTGACCTGTAGCTCAATCCACACCACCAGTGGGAAGAGTGAGTGATCCACAGCAATATATTAATCTTGAAAGATTGTTAAATAAAAAATCTTTTGCCACAGGTCTTTCACAGGAGAGAAATACCTTTACTTTACTCCCTCTTCTCCAAAATTGAACTGGAACCTGGAGTTTTGACAGACAGATGCATTTCCTTTGGGTTTTCTCTCTGCCCTTGACTGATGCACAGTGGATGCAAACTCACAGACCTGCTCACAGCCATTCACAGCTGTGGCCTTGTGAGCAAACCATACACCTTCCTGCTGAATTCTGCCAAAACCCAAGCTCACTTTCTCTGGCCTACTATCCTTCTAAATTTTCTGCTTGTCAAATTAACTTCCTGAATGTGAACACAATACAGTCTCTGTCTGTCTTTCAGTAACTAGAGGCAGAATCTCTTGGAGTTTTGAATGGATGGCTTTAAATAAGTTAATGATGCTAAAGCATATTTATGGCAGTTGGGATTTAATCGCTATTGTTGTAGCTGGATTAAACGTAATTTAAACTGATAAAGTAGATTTGTAACCTATATTGACATCACTGGCATATAGAGTTGAATGTTGAGCTGCTGTCCACAGTAAAGAGAGATGAAAAAACCACTCAAGACTTTCAGTGTTCTGGGTCAAGGGACTTTGGCTGAGCACTGCATGGGACAGGGAGAGAAGTTCAGGTAAGGAGAGGGATGGTAGTAAGTAAATAAGACATAAAGAAGTTTGTAGCCTTTTTCCTGCTGTGCAAAGGAGCCACCAGACAATAAGCAGAGAGAAGTGGACAAAAAGCCAAGAAAATGTAAGCAAAGAGACCACGGCAGTAAGCCAGGAGGGAGAGAGATCCTGGCATCTGGAGTGCTGTGTGGCAATTAGAGGTGAAGAAATTGCCTCCATTCTGGCTCTGTTTTCAGGAAAACAAGGCTGTGCACATATCCTTTGCAAGAGGAATGTTGCATACAAGGCTGAGTGGAGGAAAGGGTTTGTTGTTCTTCCTTTAAGTCCTCTCTCATCCAAAAGGGTCCAGTAGCAGTAAATATCCATTTTACAGGGTAATGTGGGGGAAAAGTAAAGGAAAAAGCATACTTATGAATGCTAGGTAAGAAATTTATTTCCTGTGTTAAGTTGTGGGCTCAAGCTCAGGTAAGCCACTTTCTCTACCTCTACCTGATGTTGCTGCCACCATACCCATACATAAGGATCAGGAACAGGAGACACTGAATTCTTTACTTTTCTGCCAGTTTCGCTTCAAAACCTTTTATGACTACCACTCCATCAAGAAATTTGTATGGTTTCAATTAGAAATGAAAAACAGTTTTTGTTTTCCACCTAGTTTGGCTTTGAATTGTTGATAAATTAAGGAGTTAAGATCGCTGGATATTGTGCTACTTCAGAAAAAAATGGCAATTTTGTCCAAGGGAGAAGGAATATTCACTCAACAGTGAGTGATTACATACAAGGAAAAAAAAAGGGAATTCAAGGCTTGAGAGGCTTGTATTTTATGAAAAATATCTGACACACAAACCACATTGAAAGCAGATTTAAAGCCTTGTGAAGCAAAACATATCAGGGAAGTCTTGTATATTAAAACAATAAGACATCTCTCCTAATTTGTCTCCTCCATTAGGAAAATAAAAGGTAGCAAATTATTCTGGTAGATATATTTCACATCAATGCTATTTGCTGTGACTAAAAATCACACATTTTGTATTTTTTCTGTTGTATTTCACACACTCATGCACACAGAGCCTGCTTGTCTCTGACATTTGTTACTTCCTATACAACACTGTTTGTGGACTCTGTTTCCCAAGCCTTAAATCTTGCCAGGAAATAGAGATTCTAAATAGAGGCAATTAATAACTACAATGATAATAAAAAATACTCGTGGCCAAAATACCTAGTCAAAAAGATACTGATCACATCTAAAGGTATAAAAACACTTCTTGCCAAAGAATTCAAATTAGATTTTCCTGGGAACACTGAATACTCTCTGGGTTTTGTGGTGGTTTTTTGGTTTGTTTTTAAAAATGTACATGGGTTTCTATTTTGTTGTTTCTACTTGTCCTTGTGTTATTAAACCAATATTTTGAGTTTTCCATTTGAGTTTCCTTGAGATTGGTCTATTGCAACAATCTCAAGGAAACCTATATAGCCACAAGAACAGGGGAAGTTAGGAATGGCAGGGGGTGCTGGGTGCTGTTTCCATCCATCCCACTGAAGCAAGCTACCAAAACAGGCTGGAAAAACCAAGACTTACTATCCCTCCCATGCTGTGTTGGCTGAAAGGCAGTAGGAGGCAAAGGGAGGGGCCAAGACTGCTTGTTTGCTGAAGGCAGGTGGCTGCAGAGGTTAAACGGGAGAGCAGCTCTTCGGTTATTTGTGTTGCAGTAGTGGCAGTCATAGTCCAGGAGCCCATTGAGCCAGTCACCATACAAATGTGGAACAAAAGCAGCAATCTTTGAGCTTTGGTTAGCCAGTATTTCATGTCCCTTTAAGGGATGGGGATTTGCATGTTTATGGTTGGGAAATAACAATATCTGAGTCCATTGGAGCCTCTCCTGATACCAGTGCACAGGGGACTGTGTAGATGGGAAGAAAAGAATCAGTGTTACAGCCAGTGACCATGTACTGCATCCAGCCCTTTCCTCTGAGTGAGGCAACTGCACTTCATTTCAGGAATAATTATTGAGCCCTGGGTATTTTCCCCATTTTTCTCAGCTTCAAATAATTTTGTGACAAGCCATAGTAGAATCCTGTTTTCGTCAGAAATGGAAGTTAAGTAAACCATGCTCTAATTCTCCTAGCCAGAGGGAGGATCTGTGACAGCAACTTCTTCCATATGCCCATTTTCTATTTTCAACTCTTATTTCATAAATAACAGGCTTTCAGAATTGCTCACTCCATACTGCCCAGCTCTACTAGCTACACATCTACGTCAGAGGACTTGCATCCAAAACTAGAGCTCAGAGCATTTACACAAGAGGGAAGCAGTTAAAAAAAAATAAAAGAACATGGAACACCACTGCAAAGCAGAGGCTTTGCCACTGTAGACACTTAGAAACCATGGCTCTGCACATCCAGACTTGTCCTGCCAGGGCACTGAGAAACATTTGTATTGCGCCACTGTATCCAGGGCTGCTTGGGCTTTCTGCAAGCAAATTCAAGGGGCACACACCTACTTAACACTTAGCAGAGTGCCACGCTTGGCACTTGACACAGATGTGAGTTTCCCATTATCAGAGCAAGATTACAAGCCCTCAGTGAGTAGGAGGAGACAACAGAGGAAAAGAGGTGGTCACCAGAGACAGAAGTACCTGATGTGTTTTGGAGGGCTTCTGTCAACATGGTCAGTGCTCATGAGGGTGGCTAATAATCGAGAGCCAAATGCAGTGACAACTTTCTGCTGATCAGTTATTTGTTGCTGCCAGTTCCACAATGTCCCTGCCCCCCAGGCTGGCTCCTCTGAGATGGCCAGGATTGTGAGAGGTTATCTGTGAAACATGGTAGGGAGAGCCAGGCATGGGTCATAGGAAACACAGAAACATCACAATTTTTTCTAGAAAAACCCTACTTCCTAAGATGGAAGGTGATTGAGAGGAATTTGTACCTTCCTTGAATGGAAGGCCATGTAAAAAACAGCCTGCCACACCTATGTGTGGGCTGCTCCTCAAATCCTTGATTAGCCATTGCTGTCTTTTCATTGTCTATCCATCTGTAATCAGTAGACAACAAACCCACATTTGCCAGGTAAGGTTCATGCTAAGCTGTTGGCCTGAATCTGTTCACAGAAGCAAACAGCAAGTGCCAGAGCCTGAAATGGAGAGGGAGACTGAAGAAATACAGTGGGGAGAACATAAAAAGCTTTTAGCAACATTTTGTCAGATAAGCTCAGGAAATCACACGGATATACATCTTTCAGCACAATTTGTTACAGTCTAGGTGGCACTTCAGAAGGAAAAAGGAAATCAGCCTTGCAGATCTTAATTTAGAGATTGAGATCTGCAATTTTCAGATCTCTGCAATAATTTAGATGTCTGGCATCCTGAGGTGTCCATAGCTTTGCATTGGATATAGGGGTGTCCCTATATACCTCAGAGCTGTCCAGCCTTCTGGATTTTTATGAATTCATTGCCTGTTAAACCAGAAAGACTTCAGAGAAGGTGTAAGCTGCCAAAGAGAAGATGGACTACACCTGTTGATATCACTACAGGGCTGTTGATTTTCATTACCTGTCCCCTGGAGAATCACCTTTTGGCTCCTTCAGTGTTCACAAATGACACAGCTGAGTGCTGTGGTCCTGAGCAGTGCAGGAGCACCAAGGGACTGCTGGCATTCCTCTGCCACTTTGGGGATGGATGCTCTGCAATGTCTGATCTAATCACCAGTGCACAGCTCACCACCTGCAGCAGCCCTCCAACCCCTGAGCAAAAAAATCATGCTCTCTCTTATGGATCCCAAACCCAAAACAATTTATGCATGGCAAATCTAACAGCTTCATCCCAGTGGTTTGAATTTCCCTGGACAGGTATTTAGACATGCAGGGAACATGTTACTAATAGAAAAGTTCCTCCAACTTCAGGAACTCTCAGAGCTCATTTGAAATACAATCAAACGCATGGAATAGCTAACATTTTATTAAGTCTCTCCAGTGGCAGTTAACAGACTCCTTTGGTGCTTGATGCCTTTTGTGGATTCCTGGATGTCTTTTGCACTACTGTCTACAGAGCCTGGCCTCAGGCAGGTATAATTTGCTTGCATTTACAAAGAGGCTTTATGACAGTTGACTACACAGCCCAAACTAGGGGTTTACTACACCCCCTCAAACTAGGGGTTCTCTGTGCTAGGCACTGTATGGGGAAGAGGAAAACAGTTCCTGCTCTGGTCCTTGCTTCCTCCCTTCTGTGTTGCTTTAAATATGAGCATTTATCATATTTGTAGATCATATCATATGCTTGACCTCTTCCTAGATGCTGCAGAAATGTGAGAAACCACCCTTTTCACCTTAAATCAGTCCTAAAACTACCATGTGTTAGTTCTTCCTCCTTACTGCATTCGTAAAATACATCTAGGAACCTCTCAAAACCTGAGCCTCCTCCTAAGTGCTAACAGCACGTTCTCAAATACTTTGTCTAGACTTGAAATACGTTCAAGCAGCAAGGTCCAAGTGGGGAACAGACAACATGTTTAGTTCATGATAAATTAACTGGAATGAAGGCTAATTTTCAAGGCTGACACATTCTGTCTCTCTTCGACAGCCTGAAGGCAGGAATGGAGTTGAGTGAAACTTTTTGCACAGGACATGGGGTTTCCCAAAAAAGCCGATCTGATCATCTGTGGGCTCAAACATATTTTCCCAAAATGTCTGTTCTCCAGTGCTTTGAAGTAAGTCTAACCAACTGCCCTCTCAACTTGAGATCCCCACATCAGTGCCTACAGACAGCTAGGTTATACAAACACAAGTCTAATTCAGATTTTGAAGCACATACAGAACAATGACCTCTCTCTAATACCTGAAAGGAGGAAAAATATAAGCATTTTCCCACACTCAGTACAAAACAACACCTACAAGACTTCAGCGTTTTGTTACTATGAAAATATTCTGGATGCAAGGCTTCCCTCTAGTGGAAAATCCACAAACTTTTCATTAGGAGCCGCAGTTAAAGCTTGGAAAAACAAATGCCATAAGTACATATAATGTTGCTGCTGAAACAGCAAGTGGCAAGTGCATTCACACATGCCAACACGATTATGTTTCAACCTTCTGTGTCACACTTAATGCTTGACCTCCTCTTACATGCTGCAGCTGCAGAGATGTGAGACACTGCCCCTTTCACCTTAACTGCCAGTTCAGGACTAAATGTTGGGTATCTGTACACGTATCAGGTCAGGGTTTTCCATTAGGGCCTGGGTTTTGGAGCAAGCTTATTTTCTATGATGAGAACTTGTCAGCCTTGGGGTATGCCGGCCTGCAGGAACAGGAGAAGGAAAGCGGTATTGTGTGAGATGGCAGGACCCAGTGTGAGGTTAGATTAGATGCTGAGTCAATGAGTTCTCTTGACATTCATGCTGTTAACACAATTATTCAGTTGGTGAAGGGATCAGCAGTAGGAATTTTAGAAAAGCCACTACAAACCAGCTCAAAACAAAAGGTTTTCAAAGATCCAGAAAACAAGACAGGTGAGTAAATAAATGTACTGTAATTAACAGCAATCATAATCAAGGCATCTATAGCTTCACATCCAGACTGTGAAGAAAATTTGAAGGTGTTGCCAAGACTGGTAAAGAGCAAATGAAGCCTAACTGATCTATATAGCAAGAAACTACAGAATAATTCACACAATCATAGGGCTGCAGAACATCTGGTGGGGGTGGGCAGCAAAGCTAAGGTCAAGTCAGAATTGTGCCCGTGCCTTGTTGCACACATATCCCAGTGGGGTTAGTCCTACATTCATCATTATGCATTCAGGAAGCACTGTTGCTACTCCTGTTGTTCTCAGCTCCTCCTTCTGTTGGAAGGGCACAGCCACAGCAGATCCAGACTGAAAGGCCAAACCAGAAGGGCAGCTTCTTGCACCAGAAGTGCAACACTTCTGATACCCTGCTAGTCAGCATGGACAAATTCTGAGCCATGCTAGCTGGCAGTGCTGGCAAGTGTCCCAAGCAACAGCAGTGCCTGCACTGCAATGCAAGAGGAGCTGCCCTGCTTCAGAGCACTGCTGCCACGCTTCCCTGCACTGGGTTCTGGCCAGATGAGTCTGATGAACTCATTAACCACCAGAAATCAGAGCAGTCAAAACATAAAACATTTTTATCAGTTCAGGCTGCTCAATTTAGCTCATCTCTCTGAATGATCTAATGCTGTCAGGCTTGTTCACATAAATGAGGTCCTGCATTCTGCCAGCAGCCTTGTGCTGCATTTACGTATTTTCCTTCTTTGTGCCTGGACACCTTAAGGTGCTAGGGTCCACAGCACACCCTGCCCATCTGCAACAATGATGAAATTTGGAAAAGATCAGACTGCCAGGCATTTGTTACCCCAAGAAGTTCACACCTGCAATGACAGCCCTGAGGAAAACTCAGCAGGCTGCATGCCTCCAGCGGTTCTAAGAGAAAACGAAACCACTCACTGCATGACAGAAGACTCAATTTCCAGAATTAAGTTCCTACAACTCCTAGCCTAGATATGAAAGCTATTCATCTACATTATCAAGGAATCCACTGCTGAAGAGGAACCCTGGGTGTTTTTGTTGACGTCTGACTTCAAGTGTCAAGTTAAACAGCACAGGACTGGATAAGTAGTCCAATCTAGAGTGCCACAGCCTTCTTTTTGAAGGCCTGAATTACATCTCCAGCAAGGGAAGTATTATCACTAAAAAAAGACAGAAGACACACTATCACTTCATGTCTTCACCATACAGTGCAAATGGTTCTCAGGTGCTGCTGAGCCAAAGCAATCCTATTATGGTCCACCTTTTCCTGCCTAAGACATCTTTGAGCCAGGTGTTCCACAGCAAACAGCTCATGGTGAATACTTAAGACAAAACCACATCACTACTTCTCAGTGTTACTATCACAGAATCATAGAACCACAGAATCATGGTTTGGGTTGGAAGGAACCTTAAATACTGCCTGATTCCAATTCCCCTGCCATGGGCAGGGACACTTTCCCATAGACCAGGTTGCTCAGAACTCCATCCAACCTGGTCTGGAACACTGCCAGGGATGGGGCATCCACAGCTTCTCTGAACACTCTGTTCAAGTGTCTCACCACCCTCACAGGAAAGAATTTCTCCCTGCTATCTGATCCAAATCTATTGATTGCAGTCTGAAGCCATTACTATTTATAGATACACATCTCAATCTGCTAAATAGTCATGTTTTTCATAACTACTTACAGTTAACATTAAAACAGTGAATATTGCAACTCAATGGAAAAAATGAAAATGATGGGTTAAAGTTTGATTGCCAAAAATATGCAAAAATTCCAAACCAAAGGCAAATGTGTACAAAATAATTTATTACAGCATAACATATGTTGGCAATATCTTACAGTGAAATTTCCATTCAACATTTTTTTTAATCTAAACAGATGACACACAAAGGAGAATTTTAATTAGAACAGTTTATTTGTCTTAATAAAATCCCCTCTTCATGAACTGGTATTTGCCTTTGAGGGGCTAGTTAATATTACTGAAATTATTTACATTGCAGTGAAATAAAAACAAACCGAGATTGAATAATTCCATTACAGTTTCCAGAAATTTTCTGTACAAGCCACAGTATAATTATGTTTTGATAGCAGTCTTTATAGAATGTAAAGCTGTCATGTGATATGTAGCCATTTTGTCTAGCAATGCTATGCTTTAAATAGGTATATTAGATTTAAACTTCCATTTTGATGTGTTGTATATTTAATAGTTAATGCACCAGAATACAAAGTAAGAAAAAAGTTCATTATGATTTATAGTCAGCCTCTTTGTGCTCCCTTAAACAGTTTTAAAATGTAAAACATATTTCTCTGTTTTGCCTTTCAGCACCTACAGCAATAGCATTTAGGCAGGAGAAATTCTGGAGTATTGGCCATAATACTTAAGTAGACAACTAAGACTTTTAATGGAGGTAATACAGCACACCCACCAGTGAGTTTTTATGATGTAGAGAAAAACTGTATTCCCCATTACTGTACCTTCTGCACTTGCACAAAATTGGAGCAGCTTTTTCATCCTAAGTGTCAATAGGTGAACAAATGGGGAGAAACCAGAAGAAAGAAGAGGAAAGGGGAGATGGAATAAAGGACAAACAACAGTATTCAAACTCATTATGTCTTCTCAGGGAATTGTTTCAGGATATTAAAACCTTAAAATGTTAAACTGACCATAAAACTAAGGAAACGATAGCCATGGAACACAAGATAGAGGGAATAGGTTTCAAAAAGCCTTAGATATTTGTTGGTTTGGGGTTTTTTTACACAAACCTAATCTTCATATCTGTCAACACTGGTTCCATATAAGACACACACCTGACAAAAACATGCAACCCCCCCCAATGCTTTCATTGTTGCTGTGCTTCAAAAGAAACCAAACTGACCAAAGATTAAAAAAGAAATCCAACCAAAACAATCCAGAAAAAAACCCCTAAAGAACAGTAAAGACAAAGAGGGCAATTCAAGCAGCACTTCAGTCTTAATCTGCTAAAAACTCTCAAATGATAATTTATTAACAAGATATGTTCACATATATCTGCATATGTAACAACACTTAAGTGAAAGCAGTCTTTAATATCCATATTATTGTGTGGGAGGGCTGATGAATTATTAAAAGACTTAAACCTGTACAAGTATAAACATGAAAAATGCTGATTAAAGATGTTTACATAAATATTGGCAGTTTTCATTGGGAGGAAAAAAACCCTAATAGCATACTCCATTTAACTATCCAAATATTTTGCTTTAGATACCTGTTAAAGATATTAAAATACAACCTGGAAAAGTAACCCTGATCTGTATCCAGCCAGCATGTAATGAGTCAGAGTTTCATACACATGTGTGCATGTAGGTATACACACACACACACAGGGGCTTGCACACACTACTTCAGATTTCATTGGACAGCAAATCATGGTTAATGGCCGTGTGATTCACAGATGCAATGCTGCTGTTGTCTTCGTTTGTGGCAGGCATGAAGGCAGATGTAAAAGGAAACAGTTTATGACATGCTGCTTGATATTCTTCACATTGAGCATGGCAGCTTCCAAAACTGCCATCAAGCAATGCCTCAAAAACCTTCGTTAATGTCTAAAGAAACAAAAGCATCAGTTAATAAATGTAATTCAAAATTGTTTATTTTTAAGGGCACATATTGTTAAACAACACTAGTTTGAGCAAACAGGTTTCTCTGTTGGTATTTACATATCTTCTACTCACAGGAAAGATTTGAAACCTTGTTCTTTCAAGTAATCATTTATCATGGTTAATAAAGCATGCACATTATCCTGCATTAAATTATACACTATTTAAGACCCCACACAGTTGGTGGCTTTATATACTGTATCTTTTACCTTCACATTTTTGTCTCTCATGTTTTTATCCAATCTAGTTGCAACAGCAATTGCCTTTTCTTGTCTTGATTTGTCCAGGAAATACATCATCTTTGCACCTTATCACAAGACAAAACCCATACTGTTTAGTTTTCCTAAATGCCATACAACATATACAGACAAACAGAACCTGAAAACTTACACATAAACGTGAATTAGACTTCTTACAAGTTTTAATAAACTATATCTTTCTCCCTGATTTGCAACTGGAAACTAATGAAACCAAAGCCATTTTGAAATTTATTAGAAGCATAAGGATTGAATAACACAGGAGACCTGTTCCTGCAAGAGTGACATGCCTCACTTGACTGACAGGTCTTCAGGAGAGAAAAATATCACAGAGTACATTGATGACAAGCCCTTCAAATCAGCAGGCTAAATGAAATCCATCCAACAAACGCAGGAGTGAGTAAATCTCAGAGACACACTGAATTCTCTTTAGAAGTACTGGAGCTAAGTGAACAACAGTTACTAAACAACTGTGGAACATGACCCAGTAAAAGTTCAGGCCAGTCCACAGGGCAGAACACAGGGCCATGGCTGCTCACCCAGAGCTAAGGACAGCTCAGGTACAAGGAAAGTGCAGCACAAGTTTGGTGCTTTGCCTGGACCAGACTACATTGGTGGAAAGGAACTACACAGCTTCTCAGAGCACAAACAGATTGCCAAAACTGGCCTGGGCATCTCTGCAAAATTCTGCTTCTTGTATCACAGCTGCCTTAATTTAAAATCCCACCTTAATGAATGTGTTGCCATTTCATGTACTTTCCCCTTTGCCCGAGTACAAAGACCAGACCCACACCACTATGTAATCTACTCCAAAACCCAAAAAGCTTAATCATTTTACTGGAAAAGTTAAAACCTCACATTCTGGATGTTTTGTCTGTCTTTTGGTTTTGCTTAACTCATTTCCCCAATTATTAGTTTTCCTAATTAAATAAAAT
Source organism: Zonotrichia albicollis (assembly GCF_047830755.1). Classification (NCBI taxonomy): domain Eukaryota; kingdom Metazoa; phylum Chordata; class Aves; order Passeriformes; family Passerellidae; genus Zonotrichia; species Zonotrichia albicollis. The sequence continues at coordinate 70,177,081 of NC_133820.1, forward strand.
TTCCTAGTTCTTACTGCTTTTTGTAGGTTTAAGAAAATAAATTGCTAGACTCTATGCAGAGCCATTATTGCCCAAACCACTTATATTAGCCTAGTTACTCTTGCCTAAAGTTAGGGAGGCTTTGGTACAGAAATTGGAAAGAGGTTAGAAGTCTGCTTACAGTTTTTTACTAGTAATTTTAAGCTAATCAAGCACTCATTTGTGCTCTCAGACTTAGGGTTTGGTCTTCCAGATCTTCATATGCAAACTTTAACTAAAGATAACTGTTCAAGAAACTTCAAAATTGTACAGTAGGTAAGTCAATTGCCTCAAACCTGTTCCAGCATAAACAGAAGACGGACACACAGTTGAAGTCCTAAGGCTACTAAAAACCTAGCCAGGGACTGTAGTGTTTTCTGTAACACTGGAGGATCAGAAAATAAGACCTATAAAGCAGACAGTGAGATGTTCAACAGTCACAAGAGTGGAAGAACACATCCCTAAGAATTAGGACCAATTGACTGCTGAGAGATCTGTACTTGACTTCCCAAATCTTGAGCCTGCTTGCAGGAAAGAGGTAAAAGTATTTCTCTAAAAATGCTGTCCTGAAACACAGATCTTACAGAAGCCAATGGAAGTTTGTGGTACTCTGCCTAACCTTCCTGTAGAGTAATGAGCAATCCTCTGAAGCTTCTGGTTATTCTGGACAGAACCTGGGTCACTTTTCAAAGACCAGATGAGGTCTGCACTAAGTACCTGAAGCGCCTGATAAAACTACACTTACTTTTGTTCCTTAACTGCTGGAAATGCATTTTATTTTCTCTACCAGCTTATCAAGTCACATCAATACTCCAAAACTTTCCGTAATGATTTAATAATTTGACTTAGCTCCAGCAGCTACTTGTGGCTCTTCTATATAAACAGTGTCTGAGTGTCAGATTTCAACATTTTCACTACTGACAATGAAGCAGAAAAGCAAAGACTGCATAACAAGTCCATCATGGTACTTTTATTGATGCTGTTGCTACATGATAACGTTATGAGTAAGAACAGAGATATTTCAGCTGAAAAGAAAACATGGAAAAGCACTTGCTAATGGATATGGAATTTTGTTTTATAGTTTCTAATACTTAAAAAAAGAAGCTGTAACAGGAAGGATGACAGTGCTTCAAAACTTGAGTATCTATAGTGGTTTGACTGTACTTTTTGAAGGTAAGGAGCAAATTTCTTATACATCTAATAAAGTGAAGTACATTCTTAAAAAATGGTACAAGCAGACAGAAATGCCTCCCCCCCCGCCCCAAACCACATAATTTTACATCTCATTAGAATTTATGTATGAATTCATAGAATGGTTTGAATTTGAAGGAACTTTAAAGCTCATCTAGTTCCACATGCCCTGCCATTCCCAGGGCCACCTTACACTGGACCAGGATGCGCTAAGCCCCATCCAACCTGCCCTTGCAGATTAAGATTCTGATTTTACATCACTTAAATCATCTCCTTTTCAAGAGCATGAAAAAGTTAGACAAACCTGACAGCTGGTGCTGAATGGAGGTAGCATTGTGTTTGAGAAATTCTTCATTAAAACTCTCCAGGTTTTTATTAACAAATATTTTCTGCATTTCTTGTGTTAGGACCTTGCTCACAATTTCTGGGAGGTTACTATGGTCAGACACTAGAAGAGGGTAGGCAGCGGGGAGAGAAGCAAAAAAAATTGCCATTTAAACAACTGTAGAAAACACTGAAACCACATAAATCACTGCTAAGAGTCCCAGTTTTAGAATTTGTGCACAGAAACACAGATCAAAATGTGTCAACACAAACACTGCCGATGCATTCACAGAAGAAACTTTCATAAAGGATGCTCTGTCATGTAAACTTTCTATTACATGTTCACCACACAAACTGTTACAGACAGAAGCATTCTCCTATATCTACCACTTATTTTCTTAAATATTAAGGTTTTCCAGGATCCTTAGAACACTCATTTTTCTGTGATATCTAGCCAAAATGAGTTGTTGGGTCCACCTGGTGGATTAATGGAGGAAGGTATAATACATACACAGTACACTCGGTAGCACAGCCTATGTTTTCTTTGGTATTGCCATGAAAAAAAAACATTTGTTTTTATTTTTCTTTGTGTTTCAAGAGTACACATCACAAAAATATGTAATTATGTACTTGCAAAATGTAACTTGTATCTTTATAATTACACAAATATCTATTTTACACACATACATATTTCCTACACACATACCAGCTTTAGAGAATTTAATCAAGCACTCATGTAGCCATGGGTTATTCCTGTCGATAGCAAAAGCTCTTTTGACAGACTGTAACATTAACAGAAACTTTCCTGTGGGAAGAAGAAGAAAAAATATTAGGAAACCAAGATTAAGAACACAAAATATTTTCTCTTCATAATCAATTACTGTTTTCTTTAGTAAACCTAGTAAAATACTAGAAACATCAGTTTCTACACAGAATTAGAAACTAAGCTTATTTTCCCATTCAAATTGCTTAATAAAGCAGAAGTTCTTGCTGCTCCAACTCTGCCAACACTGCACAAATGTTGCCACCTATTTAGCTTTGGTCTCCTCTAGATAATTAAAGATCACACCACAAATACCATTCCACAGTATTTAAGAGTACATACCACAATATAATCTGCTCTTAGGGCTTTTTTTGTTGAAGGGTGACTAAACAAAAATGCTATTTACTCTATTATTGGGTATGATGCATGCCTCAGCTTCAGTCAGGTAAGTATTTCAGATCATTTTCCACTACACTTGGATAACATGGCTGAAGCACTAAAATTTTGTAAAGCAAAAATAAAATTAAGCAGTACTTTACCTTTTCTAAAGTATATTTCAAATGCTAATAAGTGTGTTTCTATATCATCTCCAATCAGATTCTTAAGTGGTATAAGGAACTTAATGGCTTCTTCTAATGGATTTTCTACCTGTTTTAAGAAAAGAACAGTGAAAATTATGGCTTAAAATAAACATCAAATAAAGTCCACCAATAATTTCTGTTACTCAAAGCATTTAAATATTCAGAGGTCAAAGGTGAGCTGAAGCTAGCTTTCTGAATTAAACTGCACCATAACAAATTTTGCTGTTTAAATAAAAATGTTAAAGCATTTACTCATCATCTCATGTTGACAAAGACAACATCACTGCCAACTCTGGCACCGCTTGTGCATTCAGCACTGTAATTTAGCATTTAGGAAACGATTAAACACAACCACTTTAGACAACAAGCTTGAAGTTTACTGTGATAATGGAGGTAGCTCTTCATGCATAGCAAAATACTGGCTCATGCCTTCAAACTTTACAAATTGCAATAATTTCTGTTACTTTTTCCACTATTCACTGTACGAAAATCAGATTTCTTCAAGCAAAATGCCTTTTTTTTTCGTTCAGTATCTATTTTAATGAATATGACCTACTGCTTGGAAAAAATCCCTGAAATCTAAGGACAGTAACAATATTAATGTACAACTTGGATTTACTGATGAAAAATACTTCTCTTCAGTGTAAAAGGAGATGGACTACAAAAAAGTACCTCTGCATGCAAAAATGATTTTATAAATACACCTGGATTCTTTTAGGAGAATCTGATAGCAAACCCATATTATAAGCTTTTTATGATAATCGTGGGAGTTCAACAAGAAAGACCATGCTAACCCTTTCCAGTTTTTCAGGAACCAACTCTTCCCTGGGTCCACTAGTTTCCTCCTCCTCTTCATCTCTCTTTTTCTTTTGATTTTTTTGCTGTCGTTCTCTTTCTGCATGCTTTCTTTCTTCTTCAAGTTTTGCTTTCTTCTGTGCTCTTCTTTGCTTACTAAGCATTTTCTTCAATTCTTTGGCTGAGAGATTTTCTACAGATTAAAGTAACAGACAACATATAAAGTATTTAATTCAAAATCTTGTTTCTCTCAAACAATTCAGGTCATTATGCTTCTCCCCATCTCATTTTGGCAAATTTTTAAGTGATTTCCATAACTACCAGCAGTCACAAGAGTATCACCACTACACAGGCCAACACTCCTGCTGGATTGGTATTTATAGCCTAACACAACACTTGATCTTGCATATTTTCTCTTGCATGGCTGTTAAAGAAACCTCAGTGATTTCAAAGGTTAGCTACATAAAGTTGCTACATCTGTCACAGGTCTTAACTTAGAAAATGAACAACGGTAACACTAAGCTCTCATTTTGACTGCAGCTTGGCCTGCTTCTAATGCCATCTAGAAATATCCAGATGGATTTACACTCCACCTGAAAACATGCTAAACTTGCTATTTTCCATTAAAGTGTCTGACTAATATACAGCCATGATAACTGTACCAATTTCATGCAAATGCCATGGGATAACAAAAGGGAAATGATCAGTTTAGCCAGCATAACACTACAGCTACCAGTCTGTTTACTGTGGTGTTTCACTGAGAATAGAATTTTTGCTAAATGGGGCAAGGCACAGAAAAATGAGCTCCCGAGGGACTAAGACATCTTTTTTGAGGCTAGGGCAGCATGACCTCCCTGCTTGGGTCATCCCTATTCTGACACAAGGAAGCACCATCCACACAGTGCTGCCTTCTCCCACACATAAGCCTATTGGATCCCAATGAGCAGCAGGCAAATGAACTAATATGACTTAGACACCACCCACCTTTATGATATATTGCTATCCTCTGTGACAGATCCTCTGCCACACACTAATCTTACATTATATACAGAAACAAACTAAAGTTGGAGAGAAAGAAGGTGCAAGTTCAACTATTCGAATATGCCTCTTCATTATTCATAGGCAGGTATAGAAAAACTTATTCACCTCTGAATAAAGGTAAGAGTTTATCTGCAATATTAAGTGGCATTTTTAGTTAAGCATCCCTTTTTTCCCATATCAAATATTTTTCCCTTTGCAAAAAGCCAGGCATGAAGTTCACTGCTTTAGTCAACAGCCACTGCAATGCTGACAGTAACTGCAATTCCACTAAAGGAGAAGCAACTATTTATCCTAAAGTTAAAAAATCTCAAATAATCTGCCATTGAATCCTCAAATTTCCAAACTACACCCCACTGGCTTCCTAAGAATCCAGAATGTCCATTTAATACTAGTTTTAAATAATGTTCTAAAAGTATTAATATCACTAACACATTTATCCATTTATTCTTTGATCCTCAAGTTGTGTGAGAAGTGGTAAAACTTAATGCAGTAGTAACTAGCATTACCATGTAATTAATTAAATGCATGAGACCAAAATCAAATTCTTATAATTCAGACTGCTTTTCCACAAAATCTATCCATTGCTCCATAATTAATTTGTTAATAATATTTATCTAACGGCTGAACTGAATCTGATTTTAATGCTCTGAAATGTCATTCTTCCCCAAGTACTCCAAAACTACAGTTAGGTTCATTCATGTTCTAGTTCTGCAAAGTAATGGGATGTGAACAGAGCAAACTGTAGCCTGTTACCTATGCTCTCTTTTCAGTTATTGCAAAAGACAAGAGGAAAACTTGTGTTCTATTTACTCTGTAACGTGTAACTTACTTAGCTTAAGCTTTTACATGTGTCAACATATGAACCTTCATTAAAGTGTAGATACCTGAATTCACTTCTTGCTCTTTGCTTTCATTGGTAAGAGGATTATCATGGAGCTTCAAGTAAATTTCAATTGCTGATCGGGCAGCCTTGAAGTAGAAGGCATGTTTCCTGAGCACATCTTCTAATCTCAGAAGGTCTACATAGGCACGGAGAGTCATCTTTCTCATGCAGTACGTGTGGAAGTCAAACTGATCATCTGTTATCTCAAAAAAATGCTTAAAAAAAAAGAACACACTCATATATTCATCCTTTACTTAGTCTACCTTTTATTAGAGACAGGTGAATAAAGTTACAATTGATATTATTTACAGACAATATTCAAGTATAGACATATCCTTGTAATATTGACTGTTCAAGAGAATGTATTGGTATGGAAAAATCTGAGTTAACAAAGTCTATAATGTGATTATGCAAAGACTTAGGCACTCTAAAAGCCAACTGAAATTTGACTATTCTGATTAGAAATACAATTGTTAAAAGTCAGCATAAAGTAAATGTAGGAATAGCTGCACAGAAGATGTGGTATTTTATACTGAAACATTTTCACTTCAATAATAGTCTTTCACATAATAGCTAGAGAAGACATCTGTTACAAAAAATCGTCAAGTATTAGCCTGTTGTTAAAAGCCATTATACTAGAAGTTTTACATGCTTCTAGCATACAAAACTGTGCTGATTACATCAACAAATATCTTCATTTGAGTATGAGAAATACTGGGGAAGCAGTGGGTGGTGTTTGCACCTACTTACCCTTTCTACTTCATGACATTTTTTCAAGGCGTCACCGTACTTGCCCAGCCTTTGATAAGCTGCAGCACATTCCGTCTGGAACCACATACACTGCATCTCGTTAAGGTTCTCCATTGCAGAAGTTCCTTCCTGAAAGGAGAGCCATCATCAGGTTTTGCTATTGTAATTTATCAGCTGCATCATTCAGTGCCTGGTTCAGGCCATCAGGAGCAAACAATCAATCCTTCAATGTACTTGGAATACAACAGGACATGAACACCCAGTGTTCAAGTGAGAATAACACTTGTGATATTCTGTGCTCCCCCACACAGAAAAGAATAGATAGAAATTACTTAAAAACTCCAATTACGTGAAGATTAATGTCTTAAGAGGTTTTTAAGATGAACTCATGCTTGCACAGTCTCACTTCTACAATTTGGGGGGCACAAAATAACATTATTTAAAAATATTCCTTGAGTTCAGCAAACAATTTTAGCTTGTTTTTCCCCATCAGGTAAGTGGCATCCACCAGTCCATAAAACCACCAATATATTAACGGCTTTATCACACATTTCTTAGAACACATTATTACACATTTCTTAGAACTTCCTTGTCTAAATAAGCAAAGTTAGATTGATACATGATATTTTGACAAGAAAAAAACCCTAGGATTGAGACTTCATAATAGTCATAATGCTCCAGAGTAAGTGAACTGGAAAAACATCCCATATATCGTTAATATTAGCCATTAGGCTTTCAGAACAATCTTTATAGCAGATAAAAGACCCAGTACTGTTACTGAGGATGATATCCTGTCTTTCCAGATGTCTATGATAAAGTTCTGTCTTTCTTACTTTAACACTTCTGAGAAGCAAACATGATGAGTTTTAGCAATCAAATTTTCAATTTTTCCTAGAAATACCTAGCAAGCCTGAATCCAATTTCAAGTGTTACCACATCTAGAATTTAAAAGAACGAAGGAGCCAAATTTATGTACTCCAGGATATCCCACAAGTAGTCTTCATGTTTAGTTCCATAAATTACATGAAAATCTGATATTTATTAATCCAAATTTTGTCCAATGTAAAAAAAATAGAATTTAGAGTCCTTATCCCATCTTTTAGGGATAGACTGTTTAAACAAAATTTTTGTGCATGATACTAGCTTCAAGGAACCAAATATTCAAATATAAATTAATTGATATTAATACTAAATCATAGTGAGTATAGTACTATACTCCTGTGCAGTTAGATTGGATGGTACTAAAGGGGAAACAATGAGGTATCCATCAGATGCATTTCAAAAGCAGTATTTTGAAGTATGGCAATAAAAAATACTCCTGGACAACTACCCTTGAAAAACCTCTCTTTCCAGTATTTTGTTGGTCTACACAACTGGAGTGCTGCATGTATCTCTGGGGCCCCCAGCACAAGAGGGACATGAACCAGTCAGAACAGATTCAGAGAAACACCATGAAAAATCAAAAGGCTGGAACTTGTCCTGTGACAAAAGACAGAGTTGAGGTTCACCCAGGAGAAGAGCAGGCAGGCTCCAGAGAGACCTTACAGTAGCCTGCCAGTATATAAAGGAAGTTCGTAAGACAGAAAGAAAGAGACTTTTCACCAGGATCAGCAGCAACACCAACAGGAGCACAAGATTTGAACTAAAAGAGGGCAGCTTTATACTGGATGCAAGGAAAAGAAATGTTTTCTGTGAGAATGTGGCAATACACTGGACTGTAGTTGCCCAGGAAAGCTGTGCATGTCCTGTCCCTGGAAGTGTTCAAGACTGGGATGGATGCAGCTTTGAGCAACCTGAGTTAGCCAAAGGTGTCCACACCCATGGCAGTGGCACTGGACTATTCCATCTTTAAAAGGCTCTTTCCAATACAAACCATTCTACAATTCTGTGTAGTTCCTTACCATCAGGCACAGAAGTATTGTAATAAAAATGGATACTAATAAAAGATATTTGATCAAAAGTTGAGTTAAGAAGTACCAGAGGCAAGCAAAACACCTCTTAATTAAAGCAATATACTTACCCTTGTGAATTTAGAGCACATCTCCTCTGCATCCTTCACCATATTTGCTCGCAGCATGTATTTAGCACATTTAGAATTGATAAATCTGTCTGCAGTATCCAAAGACTGTGCTTCATCCATCCATTTGGCAGCTTCCTTGATGTTACCTACATGCTGTTAGGGAGAAATTAAATAGTTAACTTTCAGTAGAGGCCTGCTATTGATCAGCTCCTGAAATCTGTACTTGTTACTGGTATTTCTCCATCAGAACCAAAACCAGTGTTATTCTCACTCCCCCCACTCCCAGATTTTTTTCAGAATTACAATTCACTGTAATTTGTGATTGGCTTTGCAAAACCCAAACAAAAGGGTTTTCATTTCCTTCCTGACAAAACAGTGCCCAAAAAGAAACCCACATGAAAACTGATGCCCATAACAACTGCTAACTGAAATATTACCCACACATTCACACCAGTCTGATGGGTTGATTATTTTTTAAATACACTAGGTACTCCACGTGTTCAAATTCCCCTTTTACCTTGTAAATTTTTGCTTTTAAATAGAATAGCTCTATTAATGTTGGAGTGCTTGCAATTGCAGCATTAATGTAATCCAAGGCCAAAGAACACTGGCCAAGTTTGTCAAAGTGCTGTGCCAGGAAATAACGAACCCAAAGCAGTGTTGTTGGGGGCTCTTTCTCTCCATTTTCTGCAACAAAATGGGAAAGGTTACAATAACCAGTAAAGCTGAAGACTGCATTTGAAAAATGAACACAAAAACAAAGCTTGGCAATTTTACCAAGTATTTCTTGTGATGAATTATTTTACTAGAAAATACGGTAACTATTTTTGTGCAAAAAGTATCAGCACTTCAACAGTTCTTGATAACTTTCATGAACAGTATTAGTAGTTACAGGGTAATGAACATAAGACCACAGAAACTTACCACTTGTACTAAAAAGGTCACAAGTTTTCAAAGAGGCTTCATAACCAGTAACAAGTTCCTGGATTGTAGAAACCTACATATAAAAAATAGTACGTGCTTAAGTTTTGCTTTACTATCATTTTAACAGAAACAAATACTCTGAAAAAAACACTTGAGCAAATTAGAGAAACTATACAAAAATAACTACTTAATTTGGAAAAAAATGGATGTATCTTCACATAGTTTACTTCACACTTTTGCAGGTATTTTGATCACCCACTTTAACTAGTGATGTGGCAGAGAAATGGGTTGATCTCAGGCAGCTTACAGCAGAAGGTATTCAAGTGCATATGATTAGTATCTTATGTAAAAATTCCAAAATATAACTTCACCTATGCTATTCATTTTTAAGTGTTGAAAATGAGACAATTAAAAGGTACCTCGAAAAAGACATGCATGAACTTTCCATAACAATGATGAAACAGACTTTTGTGGTTTTTTGGCAGGTTGATCTGTATAATCAATGATTTCTGTTTTGTTTGAAAGGTATTGTTGCCTAGAATGCAGGTTCCATCTTTTGACAAAAATCTATACATTGACTGAAGGATAATACTTCCTGAAATCAGACCTTGTCAACAATATTGGCTTTCATTTCTAGGTTTAAGACTCAAAATTCATCCATGCACTTTTAACTCACATTTTATAGGTCTGAAATTTACAGTAAGTACAAACATTAGGATCTGTACATCTCATGGCAACTATTCCAATTCCAGGTCCATGGCTCAAAAATGCCACTTTGTATTTCTAAACATTTTATGAGCTGCTCAACCTGTTTTGTAGCTTCATTCAAAACATGCCTGCCATATCCAGCAAGTAACCAATGAGTCTCTTTAGGTAACAAGGACAATATTACAGTAAAAATATGAGGGACTTTAAAATGTAAGACCTGACTGTAAGAACAGCAGGGTAATGGCTACATTCGCCATCAGGTGAAATCTCCAGATGGTAAAAACCTACAACTTCAATGGTTACAAGTTATGATGATCCTACATTTAAAAAGTTGATTGCAAGATTAAAATAGAATTGTAGGGAGACAGTAAAATTTTTAAAAGGCACAAATTTACAATGCATACATTGACTTCAAGATATACTTTGGGAGAAAAGGGAGAAGAGAATAAACCTTGTTTTAGAAGATCAAAGTATACAATTTGAAGGATATTACTTTATTTAACCTAATCCAGCACAATAAGCAAAAATACTTTCAAAGAGAGCAGAGAAAGCCACAGGCCCAAGTCACACACAGCCACTATAAATATCTCAAAAGTGTAATAAAATGTATAAGCACATACATTCTGGGAAGCTCTGGGCAAATCTCATAAGAAATGAGTTTCAGTAGCAAAATCTCATAAAATATAAAAAATGTTACTGGACTTCAAATAACTATGAAGTGATAAAGGAATGTGAAGAAGTCAGAAGTAAATGGATGAAGGCAAACAAATGCATTAAGTTCCTCCCTGGCCTGCCTCAGACATCTGTTCACTGGAAGAAAACACTCCCCAAAAACATTTGAAGATACTTTTCTCTAAAAAAAAAGTTTAGAAGCAGAAACACCTCCTTCAGATAAGCAGGGCTGCAGTGTGTATATGCAACTGTGTGTTATTTTCTTGCTGACTTTCATTGCAATTTCCAAGTATTCCTAAGTTTTCTTCATCTGGCTGCCACTAACCTCATCATCAGTGAACTGTGCGTAAAGGGAGAAAGACTGCTTCATTTCTTGAGTAAGCACCACCCCCCCCCTCCCCCGCCACATTCCAAATAGAAATGTTTAAATTATTGCACACTTGGGAGTACAGCTTCACATCTGGACAAAGACCAAGCTACCACCAAAAAGAATGGCATCACCATCCCTGAGCCACATGTGCCTGGTCCCTGCTTTGGCTGAGTGCCAGTGACTGTATCCAGGGTTATGAGTGATTCCTCCCTGTTCCACCTCAGTGCACCAATGCCCAATTACTCTTTTACTCTTTAGTCACTGCCACTTTCCATCAGCAGTGGGCAGTGGCAGTGGACAGACCTGGGACATCCTTGTATAAGGGTCTTCAATCAGCTATCATTAACAGTTAAATAAAATACTATGAATCTTGATGAGATGGAGAATAGCAAGATGTGTTCTGTTGTCAAAAGATGCAAAGTTGTTCCAAATTCAGAACTCTGCAGAGGTTTTGGCTTTTGCAGCTCAAGAAAATGCACCGTAATTGTCATTCTGGAAGCTACTATGAACAATACATTTGGAAACAAGTATTCAGTGAAACCAACAGCTAAGAAAACACAAATGCAACAGCTGGATTTTTGCAGACATTCTCAATGAAAAAAATATTTTTTATTGCTTATGCTTCAGTCTCTTGCTAGTAATTTAGGAAAACAATTCCAGGTTGGTGTGCCCCTTCAGGGAGCTAATGATCTGGAAATATGAACCATAATTTCTGTGTCCGTATTAACCGCAAATTTAGTTACAAAATCTGTCTCTTGAATTTGCTACTATCTATATTCTAGAATTATCACTGCCATCTTAAAGGCAATAATATTTCACTTTTAGAAAAGCCACAGCATTCTTCCTAATTTTATAATTTCCAAAAAACTGAGCTGAGGTATCTGGAAATACCATATTGTCCACAAGCTAATTTCAAATAGAATTATTCTACGAAACCAGTGTTTGCTCTCTTGCCATTGAGTTGAGAAAGCTTAAGGTATCACAAAAGTGTAGCTGAAGTCACCAACAAATCTCTCATTACAAAAGGACTGAATTGATTCCTGGGGTCACCAGTTTCAGAAACCTCTTAATCAAAATTCAAGCCTCAAACCTTTTCATAGGTCACTACCCACATCTTTCATTCATTATGGAAGAACAATGAGCAGAGCAGCAAGAATTCAAGAAAGAGGAAATGGGCTTTAGCCTTCTCATTTGCACAAACAAGTGAAGAGCTCATTTTTCCTCCTATACCCTAAAGATTGAAATTGTACATGCTCACAAACCATTACATATTCTTGCCAACTGTAGAAATCCTGAAAGTCAAATAAACATCTTCCACACTGGGTACTACATCAGCCGAAGACTCTACAAAGGTGGCAATGCTCTTCCATTCCCATGCAGTTTATTTCCATTGGAAAGGGCAATTTTGTAAGTAAACTTTGAGTAAATGTCTTAAAATGAATAGTTGAGAAACAGAAACAGACAGCAATAAATATAATGCACACACACCTTAATTTATTTTTAGATTATAAGTAACAAGGATCCAATTGACTTAAAATACCTTTTTCTGTGAGCACTAGTTCAGTTACCTGATTACACCAAGATATGTTTTGTGTGCTCTTTGTAAGGGACAGCCTAAGGGACTGTTTCCCAGGTAAACAGGCAATGACCAGAATTCTTCTACCATCTTTTGTAGCTATCACAGTGGCAACCATAGGCCAATCATGAAATCAAAATCTGTGCTGCATGCTATGCCACACACCAAATTACTCTGGCTACAGACATTTTTCTTTAGATAAAAAGTGTTCTATAAAAGGCCTCAAAAAACAGCAGGTAAGAATTACAGTAGCCTAAATTTTATCTTGATTTTTTTTTCTATATTCCATGTTATAATATGTAATCAAGTTGAATGAGATGACAAATGTGAGGTGAAATACATAATGGAATATGACCTCAACAGCCCACTACCACAAAGCAAGGACACAAATTTTTCAAGCACAAGGCCTAAATTCTCTGGTTTATTAATGGACTCTAAATATCTATATTCCATAGCCTATTAAAACCGTAATAGACTTTTGTTTCAATGACAACCTTCCAAACACCAATACAGTATTTTCTTCAACAAAACAACTGCAAAAAGAGGAGCTGAATTATTGTCATGTACTATAAATTGGTTAGATTTAAGTTGTGTCAATAGTAATTTTTAAAGACTTCAGCTTGTTAATTTACCAGTTACAAACACTTCATTTAAGTACTTCTGCAAGTTTGAAACCCCCTTGAACTGGAGACTCTTTCATATGGAAAACTTTGGCTAATCATTCTCACAACCTCCTACAAAGGGCTAGAGGAGAAAAACCAGACAACAGTTTTCCATCAGGCAACCTAACAATGCTTCTCTTAAGCAACTTCTGGGTACTTGTTTGGTAGTCATTAGAGCAGATAGGCACTGGAAAAATAAAAATTTCACAACTCTCACCTACTCAGGTTTATCTGTCTCAGAAAGCTCCTGAACAATAATGTAAGAGAAGGACGACATAGAAGAATCATTCTATATTAAAAACCCATCTAGTATCAGACTGGAAAAAAACAGAGTGAAAGTCTGGGTGCTTCTTATGCCCCATCTAAGCAACAGAACTCATTTAATACATCAAATCCTGAAGTACATCAACCTTCAGTTGCAGCAAAGAGACCTGTAACATTCAGGAATCAAAACTGCCCTGGTATTACTGAGCAGGTATCTTCCAAATAGTTAGCAGCCTGAAAGTTCAAACACTAACTATATTATGGCACATAGATCAGATATATTCTCTATGGGCAGGCCCTTCATTTCATGGACTGTTACAAGGAGCATTACCTTCGGAATTTCAATATGCAGACAATTTTAGAGACAACTGTAGCACTTTGCTGAGGAGGGCAACCGTTTGCTGCCAAACTTTTCTCCTACCTTCAAAATAAGGGAGTAATTTTAAAAGAATATAATCTTATATTGATAAAGCACTTGTACTGTTCTAGCAAAAGACCAACTAATGCAAAAAAGCCTGGAAAAGAGACAGAAAACAGCTGGCAAGAGGGAACACCCTTTATGAACTTGCTCATCCTCCACAGGATGAAGGTGTTCTGTGCTGTAAAATAAATAGGATGATTCCTAAAACAGATGTTCTCTAATCTGGAATCTGATAATTTCACTCAGATGGCAGGCAGCTTCTTATGATTTGCAACGTTGATATGGATGGTCTTCACCACTGGGAAGATGGATTTTTCAGGTGGTTCTGCAGCTCTGGAGCTGGAGAAGGACTGCAGAAAACAACCTGCAAAGGCAGTATTTCCTGCGTTTTCACTTAAGGCAAAATGATGCTGACAGGGGAAAAAAGAGCATGTATTCTTGCCCTTCAAGGAAAGATTATGTCATCTGTCCTTGAAAGTTAGAATTGAACAGTGTTTCTGCTTAAATAGAGAATTCTCCACAGAAGCACCTTCCCTGAAGAAAACTTGTTTCTTGCAGATAATACATGGTGCTGACAATATTGGTCCTGCTGGTTACAGAAACTGATCTCAAAGCAGCACTTGCTTTATCAGCAGCAAATCAAAAGTCTCTGAATCAAATGAGTACTTATTTTTGAAAAACCAACTCCTTAAGATGCAAAAACTCCACTTCAATAGCAGAAAAGTACATCTCAAGGCTGAATAACATCTACATCTCAAAGTACAACTGAAATTTTCCAGGATCTCCCTTCACTGGCTTTGCTAACAGTAGTGCTGAAAGTGAAAGCTTTCTGGTTCCACAAGAATACTATTCTTTATTGAGGAATATGCAATTTTATTGAGTTTGTGACACCGCTTTTCCAGCCCAGCAGAAGCAACATCCATTAAACTTATGCCTATTTGTCATTATTATGCCTATCTAAGAAACTGAAAAATAGCTGTACTTATCAAAATATCTGACCCCCCTATATCTAGATATCTCCATATTGACAGACTGAGATATTTAGAAGCCATTTGCAAATGGCTTTGCTACAGGGTACCCAAAAGAAACTAATGTTGTGCAACTTCAAAATAGTCAATCCTCATCATGTAGAAAAAAATGGGATACCTAGAGACTAAATGATAAACAGCTTTTTAAGCATTATCCTTGTGCCAGAAAACCATGTTGACATTAACAGAAAGTCCTTGTGACCAAATTAGGAATATCTTTCACAACACAAAGAAACATCTACTGCATGCCCTGAGGCAATACTCTAAATGCTTCTTGGGAAATGGAGAAGCAACAATAAAAACAG
Source organism: Zonotrichia albicollis (assembly GCF_047830755.1). Classification (NCBI taxonomy): domain Eukaryota; kingdom Metazoa; phylum Chordata; class Aves; order Passeriformes; family Passerellidae; genus Zonotrichia; species Zonotrichia albicollis. The sequence continues at coordinate 70,192,377 of NC_133820.1, forward strand.
TCCACAAGAGTCCTGTGTCAATACTTGAAGTCTTTGCCACAACAAGATTTTATCTAAGAGAGTGATAAGAAAGTGCATGAAGATGTATCACTACCAGATCATGCAGAAGTGGTATCAATACACCCTAACTAACATTTATGAGCCTAGTACCAAATAAATTAAGACTGAAAACATATCATGTAGTTGCTAGCAGAGTTCTGGAGAAGGCCTTTGATGGCAACACATTTTGAACAGGGTTTGCAGCTGGTCCGTGGCACACCAAACCAAGCCTTTCTTGAGTTTTCTCAAGTATCGGTCCATTTCTGAGAAAGTGCTAATCATTCACACACACACACACAGAGCCAGCCAACACAACAGAGCTGAAAGCTGAACTCACTAAAAATGAAGATTCCCACTATAATAAGCTGGTTCCCTATTCTTCTTTTGATTCTATGGTCTCCACACCATTCTAAACTGAACCTTCCCCAGAAACAGCTTAGCACTAGAAAAAGCTCTGACACAATGACAGCACAAACAAGAATGCCTCCTGCTGCTCACAGAGACACCTTCATAGTGTCTTTGTGAGCAGAGACTTTTACTTCAGTAAACTGGATATTCAAATAAATTAGTCCAATTGTGAAAGCCTAGTCAGCCTCATACAGACAACTTCCATTGCTTGCACACAAGGCTAACATCTGAATGCAATAAAAAAAGTCACAATCAAAAGTTGTTCTACAACCTTCACACCATGAAAATCAAACCAGAAAAAGAGGACAAGCACAACTTGTCCTTTACTTAACACAAGTCACCTTAAATTTCTTGTTTATCTGAATGCAATAAAAAAAAGTCACAATCAAAAGTTGTTCTACAACCTTCACACCGTGAAAATCAAACCAGAAAAAGAGGACAAGCACAACTTGTCCTTTACTTAACACAAGTCACCTTAAATTTCTTGTTTATCTTTGACATAAACAGATATCAAGGATGCAGCTTTATTGTTTTGTGTAACACCCAATGAAATAGATGCTTTAAAACTAACAGCAATTCACATGTAGGTACATCTCTAAATTTATTCAACTGAGCCATCAATACTCCCTCTTCTGCTTCCCTGAGAAAACCATTTTTAAATGTGTGCACATGCTTATGTTACACAGGGAAAGACAAAAATATGTAAACTGCAGTAGAACACACATCTTATGGCATCATGGTTAGTCATCAACTTCAGCATTTCTCTTTGTGTGGTGGTTAAGCAGACATTTACCCTCAGGAATTCAGCCACAGAGCTACCAGCTTGTAAGGAAAATTACTGCTACCACAAAGCAGTAATTTTGCACTACCATATTTAAAACCACTGGTGCCCACTGTTGCTAGCACTGCTAACAGCTGATCTTGAAATAAAACAAGTGATACTTTTTCTAGTGTCAATAGCACAAATGAACACACAGGCTATTTAGAAACACTAAATTCCAGAAGAAAAAACTTCCTCCATTTATCTAAGTGAATCTAGTTTGCATTTGTCATTGAAAAAATAACTTGTAACAGCTATTCTGTATGCTTGCTCTGCTGAAGCAATGTGCCCTTAAAAATAATTGCTATGTGCAAGCATAATCAACTGGAAAATTTACAGCAGCTGTAGCACAATACAAATAAAAATTCAGAGCACACCAATACTAAGATGACACTGTGGTCATCACAAAACTCATTTAACGAGAATCTGGTTTTCTGAAAGCTTTTGGACAAGTCTGGAGACTGCACTGAAGAAATCAAATCATTTCACATGAGCAAAGCATCAGTACGAGCAATCATGAATAGAGATATCTAGACAATTTCTTGTGAGTCTCCAAATGGGTTAATCCCAATATAGATCACTCAAACTAATAAACTTGATAAAATAGTTCATAAATCAACTGCTAGACCTAAACTGTCAGCGATCAGCATGTTTTACACTCCCCATTCACTCTGCAGAGTGGAAGCACTGTATCCTTGCGGTACCTACAATGACATACCCAAGCTTGCTCTTTCCTCTACTTACTTTGAAATATCTCCTTACTCCTCCTTATGATCCAGCAGCACAAGACAAATGCTATCTTTCACTATGAATGTACCAGCTGTCAGCCACATCCTAGGTAAATCCACTTACCAGATCACCCCTCCTGGAATTTTAACTCAAAGACACTACTTCCTAACACCTGAAATGATGGAGCCAGCATGAACAAAGGACTGTCCTTGGTTAATCTTTCAGAACTATTTCTTCTTAAAATGCAGAGTTTCCTAACAGAATTAATGTTTTTTACTTCCTTATGTAATCCACCAATGATCTGCAGATAACATCTAACTAGAAATAAAAAAATAAAAATCAACCAACAGTGGCAACTTGCTTTGTGTTGCTTTAGCTTTCCACATTAGGGAAGAAATATGCCTTCTTTCCAGAAAGGTTAAAGAAAGATCTTCACTGAAGACAGCCTACCTTCCTGTGTAGACAGTCTTACACCTTTTTTTGAGACTGTTGTTTCTGATGTTTCTTCCAGCCAGACATTTTCTGTCATCCAGTATTTCCTCACAGTCTCCATGATTTTAGATACTCAGAAAAAGGGCACATGGTGCACTAATGTCGAGCTTCAATGGAATCAACCAATGCACCTGCAACACAATCGACGTAAACCTTGATGTTGACTAATTGAAGATCTTCACTCTTTGGATTTTTTATCTCATGGATGCAGAGACCAGCATGTATGGGGAACCAAAGAGGATTTCTGAGCATTGATCAAGTACAAAGAGAATTTTCTGGGGAGGAGGTGAGGGTAGCACTTCAAGATCCATTTCTGTGAGGAAGAGTAACAAATGAGGCTCTTCACAGATATTTCTAATACATCTGGACTGTAGCTTACAGAATGTGAAAATTACTTCAGCTCATGTAATTGCTTATACTTCAGGTTATTAGCTTCCAGCAGAAAGATGAGGCCAAGAGCCACAGTTACATTCACCCTGGGCAGTAACTTTGCATAAACATCAAAACTCATAATAATAAAGTGGCACTCCTAAATCCTAGTTTTCCTTCTCAAACATACAAAGCCTACAGCTTATTCCTGACATAAGAATTATACCAACTATGCAAATTTTATTTAAGCAGAAAAATATCAGTAGGATGTCATTTAGTCAAGTACTCTTGCTAATTAGAAGCTAAAAAAAACTGATAAAAAGATTTAATAATCCTCCATATTATACAGTAGGCTTTTTAAAATAAAAGTTTTACAAAATCAATTACCAATATTACAAAAAAAGTAAGCAGACATTGACTCAAATGGCCTTTGTCCAACTGTTCATCCTGCAATTCAATGCCTCTCTCCTTGTTCCAATATTAGAGCAATTTTATGCTATGGCATGGTATAGAACTGGACTCAGGATACTGAGTAGTTGGCATGTTTTTTAAGAAGTTTTTTTTTTTTTTGTATTTTATACTATTTGCAGTATTTTTATAATCAAAAGTTCTATCCAGGAAAACCTCAGGAAAATGGCTATAAGTTTGCTGAGATCAGTATTTTTATAATACCAAACTCCAGATACTACAGCACAAAGCCAAGTATAAACGCTATGAAACCACTTGTAGCATAAAAGAAAAGCCCCACAGCTAGACAGAAAATCTCTGCCTGCATGGGAGACTAAGACACCCACACTACAGTACTTAAATTTACACACAGACTATATTGTGTTGAGACCTTTTCCTTGTAAATGCTCCATGTTTCTCAGCATATAAAAATCCCCATATATACAGTCACATTTCAAAACCTTTCATTCATGTAGTAGTAGTTTAGGATATTATTCCAAAAAGTCTCAACAAATGATGAAAATTCAATTGTTCATACCATTAGAGAATTATCAACTGTAAGTAAAAAAATACAGTAGATTTATATTTTTAAAAGCTGTGTTTTAAGTAACATTTCAAAGTTGTAGAGAAAAGCAGGTTACCTTGTAAATAAAACTCCCAAAACACAACCACATAAGTTTCTTTATGTTGGATGAAGTTTTTTATTATGGCTATCCTCCCATGTATCTCTACTGCACAGAATTCACTGTAATTAGCCACATACAATTCTTACTACATGGTCTTTGGTTAAAAGTCACAAATACCAGAAATTCACTTTAAAATACATGTTACCTCCAAGTATGTTTATGAATTGATGATGCAAAAATCATAGTATTTTATGGCACGATCAAGAATATCAAGTGAATAAATCTCTAATGGCAATATGAGAACTACATGTCTTGAATGTTCTTAAGAAACTACTTTTTTTCAGAAATAACTACAATTCTTCAAAACACACTATCATAACTGGCCCCACTACGCACAAGCACCTCTCATAGATTTTTTTTTTAAACATGTCTGTGGACTTCCCCAATTAGGACAGCTAGTATTTTTTATTTTCACATGTTTAATCCATGCATCTTTTCAAGTTTGGCATTGCAGAAACGCTTTGTTGAGCAACTCCATTTTAACTTATTAGCACAACATACAAAGAAAAAAACTGAGTACAAATCTAAAGCTGTACAGACTCACACTGGTACTCAAACACTTGCACTGTTCTTTCAGCAAAAATGGCAGGGTGGAACAGACAATTGGAAATGTGAATTACTCTGTGTGCAAGTCAGGCTTAGATAATCCATTCTAAATTGCATGAGAGACTCATAAATCAGCTCTCTAAGAACATAATCTGCTAGAGTCCTATAAATCCTGTGTCTTTTATTCTCCCCTTCAAAATACACAGTATAGAAAGAACAAGAACTTTTCTAGTGCAGAATTTCTATATATTAAAACTCCATTATGAGGATGACAGCTCATGGGACTTGTTTTATCACCTCCCATAAAGCAAGCTATTTTTTGGGCTAAAGGCCATCTCCTCTTTAAACACATGGCACTGCAGTTGTCACCGTAGATCACAGTAAGGCAGCAGGTACTGGCAACAGCAGATACAGGTAACAAGTCCTGATCTCCAAAGCACAGCACCTCATTTATAAACTCACATATGATATTTGTCAAGCCTTAGACAACTGCACCACTGAGCACCTCCCCACAGCTGCACACTTACACAGCACATCAAGGGTAGGGGCAACAGCACACTGACCCCACCAGCATCACACCAGCAGTCCCACCTGCATAATGTTACCAATACCAGCAGGTTTGCTAGAAGAAACTGACTCCATCAGCAGAAACCTACTCAGTGAACATGAGCTATCCCACCTGAGAAATTAATCTGGACGCAATTGTGACTTTATTAGACTTTTATTAGTATTTTGTCCTCTGCTTTTCCTTCATCGTCTAGATGGGGGCAAACTCATATTCAGTGAGCATCTACATCAACAGCCTGGCCAAATGATTGCTGAATTCTAAGCTGGAAGTATTCTTTACACAGCTCTTTTTCTTTAATTGAGACTACAAGCAGCTGATCACTGACAAAATACCAAATGCACAACACTTTTTACTAGAATTTGCACTGTGAAATTTTGCAGAAATAAAGACAGATACCATATGTGCCACTTTGAGAGCTCCAAAGTCAAGGCTGATGAAGGACTGTGCAGAAACAATCATATGTGATATACAACTCACATCCTCAGCCTAACTCCATTACACTCTTTAATAAACAACCTGTTCTTTGGCCTACCTTGAAGCCTCAGCTTCACATGCTTCATGTGCCCTGTGGTGAACCATGCATTTACTCATGTTTAACATAAACCTAATGTGGGTCTGCAGCTACTCAGCTGTATTTTCAAGTTAATCCATTTCTAAAAGGCAGATTCTGTGACAAGTTTTTTCCCTTTCTGAATAGCCTAAAGCAAGAAATTCTAGGAAGTGATTATGGCTCTGCTGGCAAATGGACATAAAAATCACAGCTGGAGATCCCAAATTACAGTATGTGGATTAGGGATCTCAGTGCTTCTGTATACAGGCATTCATGCACATCAGCATGTCAGTCTCTTCTGTGCCTTCCTGCACTGTTTCCTGCAATGTCTCAGTGCTGCCACACTAACATAAAATGCACTTGCCCTGGCACAGCAGCAGCAGTTCAGACAAGCCTGCCTGTTGGCAAGTAAATGGTGACAAGCTGGTCCTGGACTTGCAGGTGAAACAAAGTAACAAGATTAAGAATTATGAAGGTTTGAAGAGATTTCTACAAATTGCCTAGTCCAACCCCTTGTTACAGAACAGCAACAGCTGAAGCAGACTATTCCTGGCCATCTCCAAGAAGGCAACTTCACTACCTCTGAAAAACCTGTTCTTATGTTTGACAACCTCTACAACAATTATGTCTTTTCTTTTGCTCAAATATTCTCTTGTATTTTAAATCATGCATATAATATCCTGTCTCTGAGCACCAATGAGAAGCATCTGCCTTGTCTTTTCTCATTCTTGCCTTCAGTTAGTTACATACACAACATTCCATCTAAGCCTTCTCTTTGCCAGGCTGAATTAAGTCACTAAACAAAGACACCCCCACTACTGGCCCCACTGTCACCGACTTGGGGACACCAGCTGGAGTTCATGCAGCAGATGACAACACTGAGCCTGGCAGTTCAGTCAGTTTTCAGTACAAATTACTGTCTACTAAGGTGTACTTCAACATGCTGTCTGTGTTACTGCAGATGGTGCCAAAAGCCTTGCTAATACACAGGATCAACTGCTGTCCCCTTGTATGCTGAAGTAATTTTGTTACAGCAGGCTATTAAGTTAATCAGGCATGAATTTACCATCATAAATCCATCCTACCTACTGTCCTTTGTGTGTTTGGTAATGGTGTCCAGGATTATTTGCCTTATCAGCTTCACAAATATTGAGATCAACCTGACTGGCTCAAAGCTCCTCAGATCCTCCTTTTTATACTTGAAAACAGGAGACATTCACTCTCCTCCAGACCTCAGCAAGCTCCATCCATCATGATCATCTCTCAAAGACTGAGGAGAAGTACAACTACATTGTCTAGCTCTGCTAAGAGTTGGAGATGCATCCCAATCAAGTTTGATGTGCATATCTGGTATGTTTAGACATTCTATCCTCCAGTACCAAGATGTGTGTATTTAAGAAAGCAGTTAAAGTGACACCCACATACCCTCAAAAATCACAAAAGTGGTGTACATTCCCTGCTGCCTTGATATATCAAACTACATACTTCAGCAACTCTCAGAAGACTACCAGCAGATTTACCAGAAGAGTTGAGCTTGAAATGAGAATCTTGTTAGAAAAGATGACAAAAAACAATATCATGGAAGGTGCTTCGAATTTTACGGGATTCTGTCTCATGAAGAAGTGTGAAATTGTATTTTCATTCATTTGCTATTGTTTTTAGCAAAACTGCCAATGAAGTCACTAACAATTGGTATCTTCTGTTTCTCCTTGATAGGTAACAGGAATCCATTCTTGTACATGCAAAAGAATAAACACGTGTATCCATCAAGACAGCACTACATGCACCAACTAGGCATCAGCTGAGCAATGCACTGCTGTTGTGCTGTATGCAGTCAATTACAGAATGTATGCAGGTGCCTTAACTGAGTCTCCTGATTTACAAAGTGTCCTATCAGAGGAGCAAAAGTCCTAGAAGATGAAAAGACAAATATCACCCTATCCAATGTTTGCCTTGGTGCTAGCAGATATGAAGATGCCAGATGAGATGACAAAAGAAACTTAAGTACCTGCTCAGGACAGGTCTTCCTCCCCGGAAGATGAGGCACGCGCTGTATCTACCAATTAAAGCCATAAATGCAATACATATGAAGAGTAAAGTCTAAACTGCAGATTTAGTGCCAACACCACCATGATGTTGTTCATCACAGAGTGCTTTGCCTTTACAGGTAAGTCCTATCATAAAATGGAAGAATTCTGGGGTAAGAATTATCCAAATGAAGTTAACATGGGGGGGGGGGGAAGGTCTGAGAAACAAACAAACAAACATGGAATGAACTTGGAGAGTTTTGTAGAGCAGTAAGAGATTCACAGGGTTCTCTCAGGATGCCTTAAACAATAGCCAGAACACACAATGTGTTTCAAGATGAATGATGTGAACAGGCAAAGGCTGGCATTTGAGAAGTTGACCAAACTCGAGATTAGGTGAGAAAAATTAATATCAAGCTCAGAACACAAGTTCTTTAACACCAGTAACCTGTAGAGGAAGCTCTCAGCTCTTGTTCAGATCAGCCATTTCCTTTTTCCAAACCTCATGGGCGAGTAGAATCTGGTGCAAAGTTTTTTACATTTGTGAACTTTGCCTTTATATAACCAGACTCATCTACACTACTTCATTATAACCATGGGTTTTCACGTTTAAAAAGCCTCAGGCTGCCATATAATGAATAGAAGGAAAGCACAGCTAATTTCTTCACAATGTACAGTGGTTACTTTAAAAATCACCTGAAACAAGCTGATAGTGATGAACATTATATTTCAAGCATTTTTTTTAAATACAAAGCCATCAAGACAGTGTTCCATCAAATGATTTTTCTAATATTTTGCAGATAAAAGTGATCTATGACTGAGAACCAGCAATGATGTACCACTGAACATAGCCTATATATTATAAACTTCCTTTGAACGAGACACTGGAAAACAGTGTAAGACTGAGTCCAGCAGTCTTTATCACCCTCCAATTGACCTTGCCTTCAGTTGGAAAGACATGCAAAATCTGGCTGTGTACCAGTGTAGCAAGTTAGGAAGTGATTAGTGCACATCTTTGGTAACTAGAAATAGGGAGCACAGTAACAATTATCACTTGAGAAACAACTTGAACTCTTTACATCCTAACATCTTTGGTAACTAGAAATAGGGAGCACAGTAACAATTATCACTTGAGAAACAACTTGAACTCTTTACATCCTAACTCTTTTTACTCCTTTTTCATGCACATAACCTGTACAAAATCAATTGCCAATATTACAAAAAAAGTAAGCAGACATTGACTCAAATGGCCTTTGTCCAACTGTTCATCCTGCAATTCAATGCCCCTCTCCTTATTCCAATATTAGAATAATTTTATGCTATGGCATGTTACAGAACTGGACTCGGGATACTGAATAGCTGGCATGTTTTTTAAAAAGTATATTTATATTTTTATATTTTTTATGCTTAATATTATTTGCAGTATTTTTATAATCAAAAATTCTATCCACAGCACAATACATCGATCAAGTTAAATTGACAGTACAGTTTCTAGGCAAAAGAATCGTTAGCCTCTTTTCTTATGGCTTCTCACCCCTCAGCCTGAACTACTTATGTCTCCTCCAGTCTAGGTGGCTTGACAAAGAAGAATCAGTAAAAAAGGAAACCAGTTCACATGCTGCTTTATTGCAGTAGCATAACAGCACAAAGCCTGAAGAAATCATAACCTCATCTGAAGAGCTTTGAAGGATTAAAGCATGACTTGTATAACTCCCTTCTAAAACTATGCAGAAAAACATAAGTCAGATCTTCGACTTGCAAGCAGTGGTGGACCACAAAGTCTGAAACTGGGTCTTGCTGCAAAAGCATGCATAGTAATTTACAGCAAATCCAGTTTAATACCTTCTACACATCAGGTTCTGTAGTTCTTTTAAAGTCTGCTTTAACAATCATTAGTGGGTTACCACATTCCACCTAAGAGGCAACATTATTGCTGGGAGTGATGAAATCCAGCACCACTTGTCCCAGGTTTCACCACACCCCCTCTACTTATTTTCTCAAGCATCCAAGTTTCACATTTACCAAATCTTGAAGTTTACTTTTAAACCCAAATGGGCAGTCAAATAGAAGCCTCTGCACATCACAAACTGAACACAAGGCCAACACACAAATTTTTTTCTGCTCCAGAATTACAGGAAAGGCATAGATTGCATAATGAAATATGAAGCATATTTTACCTCATTAGTGACTTATTTATTAAGGAATGATTTACCTCAAAACAAGTCTGAGAGTATACATAGAGCTTTGTTGCTTTCTTTATTGAACATATTTCAGATTCTCATGTCTTTGGTTGCTGAAAGTTTCTTCCAGCAATAACCTTAAAATTACTTTTTTATTGAAACAAATAGCTTTACATTTCCTACTTACAGCACCCTTCTGAGACTTCACCCAAAGGATCTTAAGCAGTTCTACTTGCACTGTGAAGGAAGATTAAAACCACCTTTCCTACTTAATCAAAGTAAGGCTGTTTCTTTTATGAAGAGCAAGTTACAATCCACACCCTTCATTACACCAATATTTGCACAAGTATGTAAACAAATTTCAATACAGTAGCTGAAAAAATAACATGTCATGCACCCAGTTGGCACTGCAGTGATTTCAGTTTTATTTTTGGTAGGGCACTCATTAATTCTTTCCAGGAGCAGCTGGGAAAGCTTCCTCAATGTTAGTTTCATAGATATGAAGTGCTCATGTAATAGATACCTTGGGAAGAAGCCTACCTAGCACAGCCAAAAGGCTGAGTACCATCTTAGAGCAATTAGATAACAAACAACATTTTCCTGAACACATCTAACAAATGTTTGCCTTCTATACAACCACCCTTTTCTCCTGGCTGTTCATGAAAGATCATAGACCTACCTGGAGCTCTAGAAAGAAGGAACTTCCTAGCCTTACACACCAGCTCTTTTGTCAAGTCTTCATATCTATGTCACTTCAAAATCCAACCACAGTTGACTGTGCCAAACTATGCTTGTTTCCAAAGAAGGGACAACTTTCTTCCCAACTGGTAGTGAAATCAGAAATTTGCTAGGTATTTTCTAGAAGGCACAACACAATGCTGACTACAACCCTCTTTCAGTCAAACTACATAAGTAATTTATGTAAGAAGCTACTACTAAGCTCCAACTTAGACAAATTATATACCAAAATAGAATATTTTCCTTAAAGATGTAGGACACGTTAGTTGGTCACAATTTTCTGCCCTCAACCCCTAAATTTTAGTAATTCTAAAATTAACTGTCAGAGACTAAAATTAAGTTTCTCTTAGTTTCAAAGATTCTTCTGCCACACTATAGCTATAAGTAAACACAAGCAAGTGAAATGTAAAAGACAGACTGCTTTTGTAAGGACATAATTTGAAATATGACAAAAATGGTTTTGCAGAAGTTAGCAGCACAAACAAATCCCAAGCATGTTTGGAAAAGGCAAAGCTCTTGATTTTAATTACTTTTTAGGATTAAGCTGGCAGTTTTGAGCAGCACCGGTTTGGTATAATGAAAACGTCTACCAGAAAGGAACCCTTCTCTGTAAGTTTGCCTCAAAATATGGTAGCTCTTTTTTTTTTTAACCCATCATGTCAAAAATTAAGTGCTAAAAATCTTTTCAGATGCCAAATGAGTTAATATATATCTTTCAACATCCAGACTCTTCGCACTTCAAATAGCAGAAGTTAGACTCCCCTACCATTGACTGTGCTTCTATCTAGATACCCTGTGCATCACAATGTAAAAAATTTCAATTCCATTTCATTTACATTGATAAGTGTGCATTAGCAATAGGCACTATAGAGAAGCCTGTACTATACAAGTATCTTGTTTCTAGCTGGGATAAAGTTAATTTGCTTCTTAGTAACCAGTACAGTGCTGTGTTTGAACTTAGCATGAGTACAGATAAGACACTAATGTTTCAGTTGTTGCTAAGGTGTGCTTGCACTGAGGTGAGGACTGTCCAGGCTCCCATGGTCTGTGAGGCAGCAGGAGAAATAGAAGCCAAGAAGGACCATGGCCAGGATAGATGACCTAAAGTAGCCAAAAAGATATTCCATACCATACCGTGACACAGCCAGTATATAAATGGGGGGAGTTTGCTGTGAGCCGTCAATCACTGCTCAGGGATGGGCAGGGCACTGGTCAGCAAATGGAGAGCAGTTGTTCTGTGCATGACTTGTTTCTCTTGAATTTTATTCTTCCCTCTCTCCTTGTCATTACAAGAGTGTCTTTTGATTCAACATTGAAGTTAAAGTCCTTATCTCAACCGACAAGGTTTAGGTATTCCTGATTCCACTCCTCATCAGGCAGGGTAGGGTGAGCAAGCAGCTGCATGGTACTTAAATTGCCAGTTGAGGTTAAACCCCAACAACATGATGCCAGAATTTACTAAACTTATGTCAGCTTCGGAAAAAGTAGAGATTACAGAAATGTACTGAAAATTTCATGTTACAACCCCAGCAAAGAAACTCTTTGAAAGAAGAATAATTTTAGTCCAAAAAAGGAGTATTCACTTGGTTGAAAAACTGCATGATGTATTTAGGGTTTTTCCAGATACAAATCCCTCTTAAGTCATGAATGGCTTCGAATACCTATAATGTTTGTAGCAAAGATCTGAAGAGATATCTGAAGAGACTGATATAAATTATTCTGATTTCTACACACTTGAGTAACATGCTTTAGTTCAAAATATTTTTTTTGGTATACCTTACAGTCAGTTTGGAAGGAAGAATTACATTTGAAATAACAGTTCTTTTGTGACACAATTACACCAAAACAGAGTTTAGAAGTACAAAAATATACACTGAAGTTTTAGTGAAAGACTGAAAAAGGAAACAAGCCTTTGTGGAAAATACTTATGTATTCATGCAATTCAGAAATCTACATAGATCAACAGCCACCTCTTATTTTAAAAGCATTACTTCTGGTGACATCATAAACCATAAGTTGAAAAAATTCCGCAACACTTGCACTCAAAGCATACCAAGTTAATGATCCTGATTTTTCAAGAACCTCAGTGCACTCTGCACCAATCTGACTTCAAGCATTTTGACATCGATCATTCACATATGACAAAATAGCACATTAGGGAAAAATGTTCAACAACTCTAATTGGCAGTTTACAGGGAAAGCTACAAAAACTATTAGATAGTCTATTAGCAATTCAATACAGAAGACTTCATTAAAACCAAATAAATACTAAATTTTACCTTTTCTGGATTGTAATATAAAGATTTCAAAGTGGTAAACAAGGGTGGGCAGCCTTTACTGAAGTTAACCCTCAGGAACTTATCCGTTAGTTCTCTAAATTTTTCACCTAGGAACAAAAGTGTGTTTGGTTATATGTCAGTGATTGCAAGTGTTATATAAATATATGCACTAACTGCTGTGCAACTCTGCATAACAGAGTAACTGAGAAACTGCAATTGCGGCCTTTAGTTTTTCCTGTTATTTAATAAGACACAAATATGCTCCAGATTAAAAAACGAAAAAACCAAAAACAAACCCACAGAGTAAAATGCTTAGGTTGCTAGTGTTTAGGAGTCTGCTGGCAGACATTGTAACAATCCTCATACCTGCAGTCTATTAGAGAAAATATTGAGTGCTGACTACAGAGGATGTAGCAAAAGCCATTTAAACAAACACTGAAAACACCCTATAGTATTAAGAATAACAATGGAGATTTTGCAAAACCTCCATCATTGGAGGTTTTTATGATTAAGTTAGACAAATATGTGTTAGGAGTAGAGCAGATATAAAGTATCCTGATTTGAGGAAGAAGGATGGATGAAATGAATCCTTTGCTGCTTCTCTAGTCCAATTTTAATTAGTAGGACATGACTTGTGATATGATTGTTTCTGGAATTAGAAACAAGACTTATTGTTTCAGAAACATAAGCTCCATATCAGAATCACCTGTATCAAAATATACTTCAGAAAGCTAAAAATCTGATCCAATTATATTTTCAGTTAAAAATTGCAATACTTGCAGTTAGGTGCCACCTTTCTACAAAATGCTGTTAAAAAACAAAAACAAAAACCAGTACTTCTAACAGAAGACATCCAGCCAGGAAAATAGCTGGTTTTCTTTGTTTCTTGCTATGATGAAAGTGATTGTTTACAGCTGGGGGGTGGCAGGGGGGGCTGGAGGAGGCAGTAGTTGTTGTTTGGTTGGGCTTTTTTCTGTTATTTTTATTGACTTTGTTTACTTGGCATGGGGATGAACTTTTTCCACACTTCAGTGCCTCCTCTGTTGTGGACTTCTCTAACTTCCTCAACAAGAAGCACCACACTTCATGTAATTCTAAGACTCACCCATAAAATTGACAAAACTGTTGAAATAAACTTAACTTCAAAAAGAACACATGAAAAATTTTATTAACAGCTTTTTTTTAGATATTCAAAAAACGCAGACACTACTGCTTTGTATACGACATTTTCATTTACTCCTCTCAATTCTCAATTGTCCTACAATGTTATCAGCAGTGTTGCTAATGAATACTGAGATTAATGACAGTAATTCATGTTCTCATCTTGCTGTACTAAACCAAACTGCTGCATATAGAAACTCCTACTACCTGTGGACTGGAATCCATAATTGGACTGTAAGCACATGCTTTATTACAGATGGATTAATTAAAATGTGTTGTCTCACAGTACAGAAACTCCCTTATATAAAGAAAAAAATCCATCTCAGTCTCTCCTGTTGAATTCTTCTAATTATTATCTTGCTGGAACAATCATAATTTAGAATTTAGGAAAGCAAGATTCAAGTGTCCCTATTTACTTACAGAAAACAACAGTTTTAAAACAAAATTAAAAAAAAAAAAAAAAAGAAGGCACACAGCTGGGCACCCACCTATGACAAGAAGCAGAGTTACAGTTTAGTCTGGGGCACACACCTTACCACAAGAGCATAAACAAATCTAAAAATGCATGCACACACACTTGATCAGTAAAATTGATGGTAACAGCCTTCCTCCATAAAGATGTTTTCCAGCTTGATCAAGGAGCTAATTTGCTTCAAATACAACGTTAGGATTCAATGCACAGCAAGGTCTGGACAAGAACTTGTCCTTTTAGCATTAGCCTGGATTTTAGAGTATTTTAATTTTTAAGAGCAATTTAATTCTGAATCAAACAGTGACAGCTGTAACTGGTCAGTGACCACACTGGAACAGTAACTGCATTTAGCCAGAAATTCTATCATCTTGAAACTTGCCAACATTTTCCTGCAAAGATGTTTCTTTCTACACCTTCACATTCTCACTATCAAATTTCAACCAATATAAAGTCTTGTCTCCTGTACTTGTAAACACAGAAAATCATTAGTAAATAGACTAATCTCTACAGGATCAAAAACAGTCTTACACATTCATGCTTATAATAGGCTTAATAAATAAGTTAGCAGAAACAAATTTTAATTCTGAAAAATTCTTATTTGTTATAAAATGCTACAGAAAGCCATCAAGAGATTTTTCTTGACCAAACTAATAATGGATTTTGCTTTCATTTATCCTATTGTTACAGCATGAGCAACTAATTCTTGTTACTACACATATTTCTACTTAAATGAACATAAGCTGTGAAACTACACTGCCAGGTGTAAGGCCACCTAGAGCAAAACACAGAAAAATGAAGTCAACAGCAAAACACACTAATAATAAAGATATAGAAAAGTGTTTTGCAGGTTACTTCCTTGTTTTCTGTGTTACCATAACAATCTTATTACATATTTAAAAAAAAAACAATTACTCATCACCCAGCTTTTCAAAATTTGCTGAAATGCTTTAAAATTTGCCCCCATATCTACGAATAAACTAAGGTATACAGCATGATAAAAGGCACAAGTGGTCACTTCTTATGAAGCAGCTAAAATCTTTGGATTTTACACAGGAAATGTGTATGCACATTCAGACACATGAGCAACAGCAGGGGAGTGGACTAGATGCTCTGGAACATTTAAAGGTTGCAACAAATGTGATGCTGAGCAAATTAGCTAAACTAAAAACTAACCTTAGAAATTTAAAAGCATGAGGAGGTATGCTGGGAATCTGCAACTCATCTCAAATTTCTTGACATCTGATATCTAGCTCATGTACTTTCCAAAAGTCTTCTACTGGAATTTCAGCAGCTAGACAGTTACACACTAATTACACATTTTTATGGTATTTACCATTTGATTTAGTTTCCTTCCTTCCATTTTAGAAGAGCCCAGCTCTTTGTTATTTTAACAAGTATGTACAAATTTTCCTTCAAAAACTGAGGGTATTTGTGCACCATATTTCAAAACAAATTTTGAAAGGGCAAAGTCACAAAGAACTTAGCTATAAAATGAAATAATTTGGGCTACATAATACTGCAGATATTTTTGTTCCTTTTCTTATCAAATTAGCAGCACAAAGGTAGTTTTTGTTGTCAAATTAAGTCCTAATGGCTCTACAAGAAAGTAGGCGTACATTTTAGTAGTAAAAGTATGCATATTAAAGATACAGGAGGGGGTATGCATACATATATACACCCACACCTTGAATTAAAGTGTACTGTACCCTTCATTTTAACTCATGATTCTTAACTTGCATAAAGCAAAAAAAATTATGTATAGAAATTCCTACAATCTACATATCATTCTGTACTGTAATTTTATCATCACAAATACTATGTTGCTCAAATCATCATATTTGAGTGTATGAAGCTCTATCAACTCCTAAAACATAAAAGAATTATGTCTAACCCAAGAGAAATGCATACATTTGATTTGCCTATATTGTTCAAGTAGGTATATTAAATGCACATGTAGGTATGAAATACACATTACACAGCCTGAGGAAAACTGCAGAAAAATATAGGAAAAAAAAAACTATTACAGAACAGATATGCAACTTGTTACCTGAAACAAAGTTTAAAGGTAATCTTCTAGGTGAAACTGCTCTGGGATGTCTTTTACTAACTTCTTCATAAATCTGAAGCCTTTCTTCTAAAGTGCCTATTATCACCAAATACAACAGATATAAGTAACATACATAAAAACCTATTCTTTTAAATGTCTTTAAATGTTGAGAATTAATCAAACTAGACTCCTTATGAGGATTTGGAACAATTTAAACATTTCATGTTACTTCTTCCAGTTAATCATAAACAAAAATTGTACTGAGAACACACTGTATATACAATACACAACTACCAGCATTAATCACTCTAAGGATAAACTGTAAACAGGACCATAACCTTGCACATTCAATCACACAGCGCTGGAGTTTGGTTTCTTTCAGTTACATGGTCCTTCAGACCCATTCACTCATTGTATTACATTCATAGCTTCAATTAACCCTTTTTTCACTATGCATTCATTTCAGACTTAAAGCATTCAGAGAAACATGCTGCATTTCTAAACCATAGGTATACAGCACACTATACAAGTACACCTCTATTGCAGGTCCTCTGGTGACAGCAAAACCAGGGTACAATACTGCCAGTAAGTACTGAGCACCAAACTCTTTATACTTTAATGTTTAACAAAAATAAAACTACTTGAAGATTTTCTGCCCACTCCTCCCCTTTCCCCCATAATATGCTTTGGAGCTCCAATGTGGTTAGAATTAAATAACACTAATCTTTTGCTTTAAAATGCCATTTTTCATGTAAATAAAATCGATTTTGCTTAAATATTAAAATAATAAATTCATCAAACAATTTAAAACTGAATGTACAGATCAAGGCTACAATACACATGTATTAAATATATCTGTTTTCCTTTCATACGAAAAACAGTTTATCTTGTCACTGAGCTCAGATGTTGGGGAAGGGGGGGGAATCTATTACCCAGTGTCTCCAACAGATGTAGAGTTATAAAAGTAATGCTAAAATATTGTTTGGACTGGAACTAAAGCATATAAAAAGCCCTAATTGAAGTCACAAGTTGGAGCTCCAGAACTTACCATGGGGGAGGAAAAAGTCCTAAGACCACCTAAAAAATAAAGTAGCATTATTAGTTTTATAGAATTAGTACAGTTTAGTCTACATAGGACTTTATTGTGTCAAAAACTACAGGACTGGTTTTTTGTTAAAAACTACATGCTTTTGTCAACAAATTTGTTGTATCAGAGAGAATAACCGAGTTCCTGGGTAGTTTAATTTCTGAGACAATAACCATGTGATTCAACTCCATGGATTCACCAGGAAAACCACTCAAAGAGCAAGGCTACACTCTGAATACATGTAACAAATTAAAATTTGTTTTCATTACCGAATCACTAGCTGTATTCTCAGAGCTCATGAGACCTAATGGTAAAACTTTCTGGAAGAAAGTTGGTTGAGAAATGTAATGCACCTATAACATCTACAAATAATATAATCGTGAGCTTATGATTTATGATGTCATCAGAATAATTCCAATAAACTTTCACTAATTAGTGAAAAAATAAATACAAAGAAACCATTCCTGTATAAATGTAAACACTCGGGAAAGTTATCACTGCAAAACACTTAATATAGCATAAATAGTTGCAATATTGCAGTTTTGAAAAATGAGCTATTTTTTCTGGAAAAACAGTATAGCAGAAACGTGAGCTGGCATTGAAGTAACAAAGGCATTATCACATTTATCACCTTTACCTTCTGAAGTGCCAACTTAAAAAAATAGGGGGAAAAAGGGCATTTTTTTCAGATAGTCTGCCTTAAAAGGCCATCCTAAATAGATACCTGAGTATTTCCCACAGGCCCCTAGAAAGAGGTACCACTTAATGACATTTCAGAATTCTAACTACATAAAATTGTGGCATATGATAACATATATAAGTCTGATAATGAACTACGAGACAGGAATTACTAGCCATTTGGTTTCCAAGTTCACATGTGGCAAGGTAATGTTCTTCATATAAGCATCTTAGTAAATACCACCCTTAGTTCCAAGAAGATAAATACTTGGTATTGGTATTTTCATGCATACAAGTTTTCCAGTGAACATTTTAAAAATGAAAGAACATATTAGATACAATTCAAGATCAGAAGGTATATGATTTTCTGTCAAGTATAACTTTCTAATCTAAAGCAGGACCATATCAAACAGTGTATCCTATATCACAAATCTTTTCACTGTATCTGTGTAGCTTAACTTACTGGGTTGTAGGGCCTTTTCCAAGCCTTCATAATAATACCAGTTTTCTGCATTACGCTCAATTAACTCCTTGTATACTTCACCAGCTTCTTTCAGTCTTCCTAACTTCAGTAACATCTCTCCTAGAAACAACACAGTACAGAACTATGAATCACATCACAAAACATGTGTGAGTAAAGTTTACAATACTAGATATAGAAAACTGTTTTTAAACATACAGACTCTTAAAAAGAGGCCTTATTTCCCAAAGGCATATGCTGCATGTTACAAATGCTACCTGAAGCTACCACATATCGAGCTCAGAATATTCATCACCTGTGAAGACAAAGACTACCTGAATGTCTATATCTGAGTATTTAAAATAGCTATTGGGAATATCAAATAAAAGCAACTCCTTCTTCCAGGGCTTCATCACATAACTAGATCAGTTTTTATCAAGCTGTTTACTTAAGCACATTTTTCACATCAACTAATCAGTTTTTAACTGATTAAATCACACAGATTTCCTGCTAAGTAAATCATTGTCTACCAGGTCTAGCTTGAAGGGAATTAATTTTCTTCCCAGCAGCTCATGCTGGGCTGTGTTTTGGGATTTGTGACTAAATGCTGGTAAGTACACCAATATTTCCACCACTGCTAAGCAGTACTTGCAGACCACCAAGGCTTTGGCTTTTTACCCCTACTCTGCCACCCATCAAGTAGACCAGGGTGGACAATAAGGCAGGAGTGGACACAACCTGGCCAGCTGATCCAAACTGGCCAAAGAGATATTTTGTGCTATTTAGTTTCTTACTAAGCAATGAAAATTAAGGAGGAGTGTTGGGGCAGGTAGCCATTGCCTGGAGACTAGCTGAGCATCAGTCTATGGGAAGTGTACAGGGACTGTGTAAGCCAAGGAGCTAGGTTTGATTTTCCTTCCTTTCCCTTTCCATCACTCAAGCTATCTTCATCTCCATGCACAAGTTCTCCTCCTTTTGCTCTTCCTATTCTCTCCTGACTTGCCAAGTGAGGCTGGGTGAAGTGAGTGGGCAGCTGTGTGGGTCAGCCCTGATCACAACTGTGCAGGCAGGGAGTAGCTGAAGAACATGTGCCATTACTCACACATATTCAGAACTCAGTCTTAGCACTGCAAATCCACAAAACAACAGAGTTATTTTTAACCAAAAAGGTCAATCTCAGTATTCACTTCACTAAGTAAGTCCATTAGGAAACTTGAAAAGGAAACAAGAACTTGATACTTCAGTCATGAAAAAAGAAAAATTTATGTTTGTACTTCAAACAGTATTCTTTATGAAATTCTTTTTCATAAGATTAAAATTGGATTATAACAGTTCTGATTTATGGAAAGCTACTCTGGTGTACCAACATAACATCTGAGATTTCCTCTATTTCTGTGTCAAACCCAGAGAGACTACCTGCATCCACTACCACCTTTGGTAAGAAAAGTTATTTACTCATACACAAAATTGTAAATCTGTTAGTATCAGTTTTCCTACAGTAATTGTTACAAATAAATTAAAGACTTTACATGCTGTATTTTCTTCCTTTCACTGCTTTATTGCACCTGTAATCTATTAGCAAAAATTTCTAACAACACTGGGTAAGGGAAGAACAATAATGACTTACCTTTGATTTCTTCTACTATTAATTTATCACATATTTGCTTTTCATAGGTCTCTATATGTTCTAAAGACTCCTGAAAAAGATCTGCCTCTCTCATCACTTGATTCTGATATAAAATCAGTTCACTATATTCATAATCTATTTTGTTAGGAGGAACCTGGGGGGAAGAAAACAATGTAACAGTTAACATTTACCTGTACCTTAAATGTATGCTGTATTACAGAATACAAGATTTAAGCTACGGAACATAACCAGGTCTGTTTATATACACCATCTAAACATTCAAAATGTAAAACTTCCATTACTCACAATCAAATCAGATTCATTTAAGGATATCCATTGTGGTTAACATTTTAGAAGAAATCCTTTATTTCTCTTTTTTCTATCACTGTAGCGAGCTAATTAAAAAGTTAATTGTATGAGAGAAAGCAAACATCTTCATACATTTTCTTTCTGAAGCACTTATGTGCTACACAACAATTTTGACATAAATTCTACAGCAGACGGCTGGGGTCTAACAATCATTTTTAGTATACCAGAGTTCTGGATCAAACTATATCCAAGAGGAATGACCCATCTATACCTTGAAAACTGGAATTTTTCAGATAGAAAACTTACACTATTTCTCTCTAACCAAGTGTTCTCTGTATTAAAGTTCAAGTCCTGAGAAAATACAGTGCACAAGCATACAGAATTTTTCAAGCAACAGAATTATTTTTAGGCCTGCCTGCAGTTGCAAACCTAGGACTTTCTAGAGGCTACAGTACAACTACTGGCTTATCCACCTTGCAGGGCTAAAACAGCCAAGGAAGCAGGGTAACATTGAAAATCATTCCTTTCAGAGATGACTCCCTAAAGCAGATTTAGGCAATGAAATGTCTTGCCAGAGTTATAGTAATTCTTTTCATAGTAAATGCTCTTCACTAATATCCAAAACTACTCCAATTGCAAGAATGTTAGAGAGCAAATGCAATCTCCAGAAAATGCCCAACAGAGCAATAAAATTACTGTACTGTCCCAACAGAAATTGAGAGAGAGACTTATAACCTAACATGATTTTTTACATAATAGAAGATGAGAAACGGGTGAGTTTCACAAATGTTAATGATATTTTTCCTGTGACACTACATACTTTGTTTCTTCCTGAGCAACCAACACTTCAAAGTCACATTGGTCACTAAACAGTTCACTATGATTCTGTTCCCTAAAAAAAGCTTTTCCTTGATCTTTAAAGACAAATTATTTAATAAGAAAAAACAACACAAACAACCAAAACATTACACTGGGTGAAAGGAATTTTCTTATTTAGAATCCTAAACCACTACTTCCAGTCTTTCCCAAAGCACAAACAGGTTCTATAGGATTTAGCATTTGTGACTCCATGCTCTTCAGATTTTGAGAGCCAACTTTTACAGTACTGCTGGGCATTTTTAGAAATATTTGCTTTTATATATAAGTGGTCTGAAAGATAGTATAACTAAATAAAATACTGTAAAGATGTATCTGACAATGAACTATGAAAATACTATCATTCAAGTACATTTTTACCAGCTAATAATACAGTATAGCAAATGATCACTAATGGAACAAGACTATACCATACACAAACTAGTGAGCAGGTAGCATGAAATTCTATACACTTCCCAAAGTACCTCTCAACTACAGTTCCACTTCCATTCTCTATCACCCACTGGAAATCACTAATAAAAACATTGTTACCAGAAAAGCATTTTAACTGCTTCACAGCATGGACTCATGGGACGGGGTTAAGCACTACACATGATTCCTGTTTATCCTTACTGCAATACCATGGAACCAAACTGCAGAGCACCAATTCAGTTCTTTCTCCTTCACCTCCTCCTAAAAATATCCTTTCCTCCAACAAAATACACATATCTAAATTCCAGATTCCACAAGTAGCACAGCTTTTTTGGCACCTAATGAACCGGTTTTAGGCCTTTGGAACACAGATTACCCAAAAAGCCATAAAAAATATATACACAATACATATCCAAAATATACACAAATATATCCATTGACTGCCTCATTGCTGTTTTGGGTCAGCAGGATAACAAAAAACCCAAACCAAACCAAAACCCCAAACAAAGAAATCTCAAAAAACCCCACAACAACCAAAAAAACCCCCAAAAACCGAGCAAAACAGTTCAATTATTCTTACACATACAGTAAATCCACCAGAAAGATACTGCACTTACTATCACTCCATTTAAACGGTTATTTTTAAAAGTAATTTTAAGAAAAGTCTATTTTCAAAGATACCTTGACATCTCATCAATTCAATGAAGATTTAAATCTGTAATTCATCAGAAGGCAAGCAGTTAACAACCCCAGTAGTTAACCCTAGAAGAGTTATGATTCTTCCACAGGAGATGTCCAACTTTCTCCTGAACTCAATTCTACTGTTTCAGAATAGATTTTTTCCTCTCCTCCTCGGACCAAAGAAGGATCAGCTTTTCAACCACAGGTCCCCTAACAACTGTCACTGAAAGAATGTGACAAGATACAGCCAAAACATACCTAAGAGCAGACCCCCAAAACTCCAGAGGTTTTCTGTCCATATCTGTATTTGTGGGCCTGATGCGAAAATTAGGAATAAAATAAAAAAAATAAGAATAAAAAAATTGTTCTGGAAAAGAAGAAAGGAAAAATGGGACATACAACAGTAAAATGAATTGCATAGTTGCTTTACACTTTGGTTCCCAAAATTTTAATTCTGAACTGACTCTTATGTAATTTTGACTTAAGTTAGGACAGCACAAGCTGTTACATTTCCTGCAGTGATGTCTGCCTTTAACCTCATAACCTGTTTTTGACTGAAATATTGTGCATCTGACCAATTTACAGCTTTCAGATGACAGGCAACATTGATCTTAACACACTAAGAGAAAATTCACCATTTCCAGTGATAACTTAGCCACTAGAATAAAACTGTCAAGGATAAAGAGCAATTTATCACTTTGCTGATCAGCTTCCTGACACTATTCCTTTATTTTCCCTGCTAAGCAAGCTTCTTAGCTACTACTCTTCCCAAATCCAGCATACAGTTTTAAAGTCACCTAGGCTTTTTTCTGTTTACAATAAACAAAAACTCTCTGCCCTTCAGACAGCTTTCTCTGTAGTCATCTTATCTTGCCATATTCTTTTCATTTTCTAACTTTTTTTTGACAACAGCCTCATCACTAAGTCTTGATCTGTCAGTAATGAGTACCTTATGGATAAAAATCCCTGCTTAACTAAGAGTGTACTTTACTTTTCACCCATAAGCTTGCCCTGAGGGACAGTTTTACAGCAAACTAAGTCAGACTAACTGCAGCCTGGATCAACAAAGGCAGCTCACTTCCCTCTATTATTCCTCTTCCTCTATCATCTCACAGTTATTCAGTTCAGCCAATCAAGCCTTCCCAAGAGTGATTTTCTTTCTGGCACTTATGCTTCCTGAAACAACCCTCCACAAGTCAGCCCGTACTGCACAAGGAAGTGGTGTGAGCACACAGGAAAAACTCAGATTCCTGATTTTGGCAACAACTTGTAGCTAGATTAGCTACATTATTTAGTAATACTGCATCTACAGATATTCATCTACGATCACTAAAATGACAGTTCCTTGATTTTTTTTCTTAGTTTTGCTGCTTGGTCTTGGCTGTTTGCATTCATATCTGAAAGGACAGAGCTGCCTGAGTAATTCACATAAATAAATATCATCATCCTGCATTACCATTATTTCTCAATTATTGCGACAGCAGCGTTTTATGCAACGTGTTACATTGCCTTGTCTATTCATTAACATGAATGGTAGACAGTATCAGGCCTAATACAGATTGCCATAAAACTCCTCAAAAACATCCGTTTGTTGAAGAGTGCTGCTCACAAGTCATTTGGAAACTCTTCAGCCTTTTAATCCTCCTTTTAAATTACCACTTTTCTACTGCAGTCACATGCAATTGTCTATAAAGTCCATCACAGAAGTTTATCCATCAACTTGAGTGCTTATGCACTACAGGCCAAGAGAGAGATCTGGGAAGGCAAGTAAGCAAGATGTGTATCTCCTTAAAGATCCATGCAATGTCCTGAACTTAATTATTTTAACTGCAGGACTGAAAAATCCAGACACTGCAAAAGCAGTACATTTAGGGAGTATTGTGGAAGAGCCAACGCATGGCAAAACTGAGCTGCGAGTTCGCCTGGGCTCTCCTGACTGTTCTAGACCCAACTACATTGATTCTCTCTTCCAGTGTTTGGGGCTCCACCTGGGCCTGCACTCTTCAGGGAGCTAGCACAACAAAGCACTAGACTATTTTCAAGAGAAATGCAACTAATGTGTGCATACCTATTTTTAGTGTTTTGGAGGAAAAAAGACAATATACCTACTTAACTATCTCTAACAATCTCAAAAAAAAAAAGAGGAGAGGCTCAACGGGACTAATTTCCTATAAAACTATGTTGTCCAATATTTGTAGCATATTTCTGTCCTTCAATGCCTAAGCAGCTTTTCCACCCCTTGCCTGTGACTGACACGATACTAATCAACAGTTAAACCAGCTCATTGTACAAGTACAAGCCATCTTCCTATTCACATGAATTTCCCAAATAGCTCCAGCTTTATCAGAAAATGGCATCAGTGTTTGCACTCATCTTAAGATCACCTTTGTTTGGGTGAGATTTGAGATGGCGCAAACTTGCACAGCAGACTCAGCAGATACATTTATCTACAGTATTTAAATCTGGCTTAGTCACTAGACTGCACAGTGTATCATGACAGCCCTCAAACAAACATATTTACACACAACCTTTTAGAGAGACAACAACACAAACACCATCACTTCCAAGGGGCCAATACCACTACTAAGCTCTCTTAGTCCTTCACAAGCCTCAGTTTCTTATGCGACGTTTTCTGGTTTTCCCTCTACTATACAGTCTTTCTTTCTAACTCAGTCATTTTGGCACCCAACTCAGACTGGGCGCTGCTGACTAATTTGAGAATGACTACTTTTTGGTTGTCAAACACTCAAAGAAGATGACCCAATTTTGATTAAAACTTACTCTTTCCAGTTTTCACTCAATGCTGAAGTTACAGTTCTTCTGAAATATCAAGCTATATATACCCAGCTTGCAACATCCTTTTTTCACCATGATATGTGATCAAGACAAACACTGGTCTCTCCTAGCCATTTACTTCCTTTCTTACACTTAATCCCATATATAACAACTCAAAAAGGATATGAGATTTTTGCTTTAAAAACACAGTTTAGAGGTCAGGTAATACCTTAGTATTTTTACACAGTACTTCCCAGATGCCTCCCCAGCTGAATGGATCTATAAACATGTTTCTTTTTCTTTCCACACTGCAGAATAATCAACACATCAACCCTGTTCTGCTAATATAGACTTTATAGCTTCGCATTACCACTAACAGAACAAGGGAATAGCCTCTCTCAAAACGAGGTTAAATTCTGTGATTTTAGGATTGTACAGTTTGATTTACTCAGATCTCACCAACACCACATCTGATCAAAGACTCTTGAGCTACACATTAATGTAACTTTGAAACCAAGCATTGATTTTAAGATGCATACAAACCATTGACAATATTTCATTCTTTGTAGAGATGTAATGGCATCCAGACTATGGCAGGAGAAAGGGCAAATGAGTACATCCAAAACATTAAACTATTTTCTGTAGTTTCACTTACTGTAAAGGGGCAGGATCATCACAGGTTTTCTCTAGCTACAAGTTTCACAGACATTAAGTTACTTCACATGAGACTACTCTTATAGTTTATTTCTCAAAGCAGAAAGCTTCACAAACAACAAATTTATTCCCAATTCATAATTGTTTTCTATTTCCAAAGTATTAATTCCTCAGATTCCATCCCTTATATAAAAAGTGTTCTCTTTCCAGACCAGGAAATCTTACCTGCTGGGTTTTCCTAAACTCTTCAAGTAATTTTAAGGCCATATCATAATCTTTTAGTAAGTGGTATGCAATAGCATATCCAATCCAGGAAGCGCGTTGTGTGGGGCGCAGTTGAAGCAGCTGGTATCTTGTCTCCTTCAGTAAAAGAAAAGCAATTTTAAAGGAAGAATTTTTAACCAGAGTTACTACACATGTATCATGGTTTAACACCAAGACAGCTAATATTTTCAAAGAATTTTTAAAAGTCCTAGGCAACCTTTGAAATGCTAACAGCATGGTGAAAAGCAGCACATTTCTGTTTCATAAATTTGGACGTTACATTCTAAATACACAGGCCATGGAACAACGCATAAAATCTATTTGAGGAGACAAAGAAGGTGTCATTCTCAAGAGCACCTCCTAAGGGCTAAATTATTTCCATAGATAGAGCTTTAAAATCTCAGAAAGCCCTTTCCAGCAGAAGGCAGGAGCTCACTGCCACTGAAAGAGTAGCATTCACTCTCATAGGTACAAAGTCCTCACAAACTACTGTAACACTTCTCAGAACTTGTTCTCGAGTCAAATTGGGTCAGAGATTCTATTTTCCCTTTGCATTAGCAAATTCAAGGGAATGATCATCCTTAGTAAGGAGACCAACTAATGCCAAGCCCACAGTCCAGTCCTCTACTTCATATGAAACAGACAAATCAGTTCAGCCATTTTGAAGCAACTCAGTGGTTTTGGACAAATTTTAAGGTTTTATTTATAATAATAATCATCATCAGTGGGATTCCAGAATCAGTCATCATGGGGCAAGTTACCCACATACTAACAAGAAATGTCATAGTGTACTTCTTACCAAAAACACCCTCAGCATTTGCACCCAAAACAGAGTTTGTAGGGCTCACAATTACTTGGTAAATACTTGCTAATTTAAGTACTCTACCTTTTTCTTACTATTTTAATAAAAAATTAGTTAAAAACTATTTTTACAAAGTGACTAGTGAATCCAATTGCACAGAACAAGTATTTCTAGTTTGCTCTCAACCACATATAGAGGTTTACTGCAATATCTTTTCCTGCTTTCCTAAACAATAGTTTAAAATATTTTTGAAACAGATAAAGAGTGGCAAGAGAAATACTACCAATAAAAGGCTTACAGAGGAATAGAACAAGAGAAGGTGAGCAGCAATGAGTGGGAATTCAAAGAGAATACTTACTCTATATCCTTCTAAATCCCTCATCTGAATCTGCAACAGAGAGAGATCTCTCAAGATCTGTAGGTTATCTTTATCTAGTTTGAGCGCATTCCGGTAACACTTGATGGCTTCATCATATTTCTTATCTGAACGCTGCAGAAGACCATAGACATGCCAACCTAATGCAGGTTAAGGAAGATACGTTTACAATTTTCACAAAGTAACTGCAGCACACTTGTGTTACAGGCCAAACAACTTGACATCTTCCTTGAAGATCAGTACCCTTACAAAGGAAGATGGATTACTGCAGCCAGACTTTACTAACACATTGCAGACTATTAAATGTTTCCAGGTTTTTTTTAAATGACATGTTACTGCTTAAGTCACATTCAGAACCCTCTGAGCACTGTTATACAAATTAAATTATCCAAATTCCACCAGACTGTAAGAGTTAGGCACAGATTTATTGTTTAAAACATGCTGCCACAATTACAATAGGAATTCTTACTCATAGAAGTGTTTCATTCTAACAACAGAATTCATGTGTGATTTCTACTTTTCCTTGCTTGCCTATCTGTAATCTCAATTAGACTCCAGCTTTTACAGTAAGGAAAACACACAGAACTCCACTTGATTCGCCAACAAAAATTTTGTGCATCAGAAGTCTTTGTCACAATCTCAGCATCTTAGACTTCCATCAACAGTGTGCCATAGCAAAACGTCAGGTTTTGTACTACAAAGGATACAGACGTGACTCTTCACATCATTACGAAGCCCTTTCCGAACAAACTCGTACGCTTCCTCCTTCTTCCCTAAGCAGTTCAAGGTCAGTCCTTTCATCGCAAGAGTCTCTGTAAGAAGGATCAGATACTTATGTTTCTGACTTCCATATGCCAGCTTCACAGTGCAGATATCCTTTGAAGTTGTAAAGTCCCCCATTAAAAAATAAATTTAGATCACGACAGCAGCCTAGTACAGCTGAAGACTATTACATGGATCATTTCCTTTCTTGAAACTCATTCTAAAAAGATCACTTGTAGAGCATCACGCAGATGTGATGAAAACAGACAACACAAACTTTTATTAATTAAAAAATACACTTAGCTGGCTTTGAGGGAGTTAACAATAAGCTAGAGCAAATTGAGAGAGCTCCTCAATGTGTATTAAAGTTCTCCATGAAAAGACCAAAGCGAAAAAAGGCTGTGTCCACCACAAGAAATAAATCGCTGTCACAGTCTGTTCCCCTGTTCCAGACTTCTTACAAAACATGAGTTAAGGGAAGCATATTTACTGCTACCCTATTAAGAGTGTATGCAATAACATTTTAATCAACATTCTGAGAGGCACAGGTTTGCAAACAGTATGCTGGTATGACTACTGCTCTCCCTCTTCCCCCATTCTTCAAGGCACACAGTAGACAAGCAAGTTGCATGTAATGCACGCACTAGGTCTGAAAGCTGTTCCAGATTTATATTTCAGTGTTTTTGTTAAATGAGACACCACTTGTTTTGGCTCCTGCCAGAAGATCAGTCACCTTTTTCATCATAATGCTGTTTTTTCCTCCAAATACAACCTCTTCCCCAGTATTAATAGCAACAGACCATAACCTCAAGGTCAGCTGTAACAGCAGTTTGAAGTTTTATTGATAGACCCGTTTTACACTTTTTCTGCACAGCACACCTATAAGTGAATCATGACCCAAAATTAGTCAACGGTTTTTTTTTGTTGTTGTTTTTTAGCTGTCCTACATCCACACTGTAAGAACAGAGAAAGCCAGAATGATACCTTTCAAATAACATTAAGACATTTTAAGAAGAATATCTGCACTGTTGGGAAAGGGAGCAAGCTAATCCTGCCATCCCACACCAGGGAGATAACTGCCCAGCTACATCAATCCATCTGTTTTGCCACCTTCTCACTAAACTTTTGAAACTCCTTTTCTCTGAAGCTTAAGGTGACAAGTGCAGCTTTCCACCAGATCATTTCACTGGCTTAGTTCTGCCTCAGCTGTCCATTCCAGGCTTTACTCCCAAGCTTCAAAGCCATGAGTGGCTCAAAGCCACGTAGTACGTGGCTTGCCAAGGCAGCTAGCTGTCTTGGAAAAGTTTAAGAGGCAGCAAGAGCAGAAAAGACAGATCTGTATACTGAGATGTTACAAAAACAGAAGTGCTAGTAGAGACAAATGCATTAGGTCAGAGCTGAACCACTCTAGATTTGAAGCAACAAAAAAAACTACTTTTATCTCTAGGGAAGTAATGAAGACAACAAAGAAACAGTAGACATGGATGGAAGCACAAAAAGGATTAGTCAAACATTTTGACAAGATCTGACAACATCAAGTAGGAAAATAATTTTACTGACACAGTACATGCACACTCAGTTTTAGGTTGCTTCAACAGAAAACAACCCCCCAAAAATCCACTGTATCAGAAGCAAAGTGTCTGAATAATGTAACAGAAACCTGTAATACAGTAAGACTAGAGTATCCTATTGAGGATGTAAATAGAATTTAACAGATGTAAATTGAAGCAATATTCTGCTGCCCTGCTTCCTACAATACTTATCAGAGCAGGATCACCAGATTCTGTTTTCAGCTTCAAGTATTAACAGCAATAGTATTACACTTAACTCTACTCCTTTTAAGCAGCAACTTGGTATGCAGTGCAGGAAATTTAAGCCTATGAACTTGACAAAAAACCCTCCAGATTTTTAATTTTTGGCAGAACACATTCATATAATATTCAAAAAAAGGCTGGGCTTGCTTTAAATAGAAATGTAAGGAAAACCCACACTAGCATTCTGACCCAGAAACCTAGAAAGGCAAGTTGGAAGCTTCAGTGAAGTGCTGCTTCCACCATGTATTTTCATCTTCAACATCCCAGTGCACAGGAGTGTTTGACTGAGGCAGAGTGGAAACCTGATCTGAATCCACAAAGACTGAAAATCCAGAGTAATTATTCAGTCATAACAACAGAATCACATTCCACAACATGCTCTTTTTTTCTCAACCGTATGATGTAGACTAATAAAACATTTAAGCTCTTGACAGGAGACAAAAAAGTAATCCTTAGTCTGCAGTTACCTCCATGTTCAGCAAATTTTGGGTTAGAAAGGATCATCTTGCAGAACTTGAGTCCATTTTTGTACTGTTTTTGTTCGTAACATTTCTGTAAAAGATGAGAAATATAATCACTGAAATGCATTTAAAACCACAGTACCTTCACATACTATTACAAATGCAGCCACTTGTTCAGCAAGGTATGGTGATCAGATCACCACCATCCTCTAGATAAACATACCTACTCATATTAAATTGCTTCTTCTCAGCATTCAGAACATGCAACAAATACTCTACCTCATGGTCTACTTTTTTATTAAAAAGTAATTCCTTTTCAACAGAAATAGGAAAGGGAAGTGGCAATATCTACTTCAATTCAGAAATTCTTCAAACAGAAATCAGTTAGGAATCTTGACTCAACAGAACTTTTGAGGAGAATTAATCTCAGAGTCTAGACACTTCTTTCAAAATCCCATTTCCCTGGCCTAGTGACTTCCCAGAAAAAGACATTTCAAGACAGAAAACTTTCTTAGTTGCCAATACAGACTTTTAGAAAAAAAGAGAGAAATCATGAAGTAGGAAACACTTATTATAACCTCATTTGATTAAGTGATAGAGGTATCAGGATGGGAGAATTTACCTACCTATTAAAAAAATAAAACATTTAATTTCTACCTGTAATAGCTAAAGGCTACTTATACTTAGATTACCATTTACCTAATTACTAGGTAAACTGGCAAACTGTACGGTTCAGCTGTGGGAACATATGCAAGAAACAAAATGTGAAGGTGGGTCCCTTTTCCTCTTTAGGAAGATACTACCTAAATCACCAAGGTTTTAGCAATTTCAATCAACTACTGAGCACTATAGTGGATCACTAAGACAAATATGTTTAAACCAGTTAAAGGCATGCTTGTGTCAGTAAGCATGAAAGTGATTCCAGGTCACTTATGGTTTTTAACTGCAGGAAAACTACCAAGCCAGACTTAACTTGGCATCATTTTCAGCTAATAAGGAGTATTGTCCTGCTGTAATTTAGATAGCTATTCTCAGGAGAAGATGTGTCATTTATGTGCTTGAGTGCTTTAGCAGTCTCTCATAGATCATTCCCACTCCATCAATCTTCCAGGATAAAGGCAAAATCTGTGTAAAATTAATATGGAGATAGTAACTCCTTTGCAATCAGAACAGATTATCCCATTATTTCACAGGGTAAAAGCAATACAGAAACATATGCATACTCACTTTGGGGAATTGGCTAAGGTAGCAAAACAAGGGTCCTCCCCCCCAGTCTGTGAGGAAGGGCTTAACTGCAGACAGTTTTTAGGTTCTTGCTGCCTGCAACTCGAGAAATTGCAGCTAATCATGACTGAGTGCAGATTGAACCATAGAACAATTTAGGCCAGCAGGAACCCTTGGAGGTCACCAAAATCAACTCTCAAAACAAAAGAGAGCAAACCTTGATATGAGATCAGGTTGATCTGCCTGACTGATTTCTGGCAGGATGGCTAGAGAAGTAAACAGTTATACTATGGGAATTCACATTAAAACAACAGCAACTGAAAAGATCTGCTTGGCTTTTTTTCTTTTTTTTTTTTTTTTTTTTACTGAGAACTAGTTTCAAAATCTTTTACCAGAAATAACATAGTTTGTTATAGTTGTGGCAAAACTTGGGAGTCCCCTCTAGGGGAAGGTGACACTATCCTGTTCATCTACTTTCTTCATTAACTTAGGATGCTTTGTATCATTTTTAGGGAATCCTAGGAAAATGCCAACAATGTGCTATGTATTCTTTCTAAATTTATTCAAGTATGCCTAAAAATTAGCAATAGTGAACATTCATTCACAGTTCTACAACTCTTGCAATGTTGAGTGAAACCCCAGATATACAGCAGTGCTTAACCAGAAGCTCTTTGAGACAAGTGTGCACTCAAAATAGATTAACTACTGGAGAAAATCAGATCCATTATCCTTGTTCTGACATTTTTATCCTATAGAGTTCAGTCTCTGGCCTAGAATAAGAACTGAATTGAAGATAATTACAGACAAATGTGATTTTTGGAGGACAGACAAGATGACATTTTCTAATGCCCAACAGATGAATGGGAGGGAGAAATTAACACACTTCACACTGAGAGGAAACGTGAGTTCAGTATTCAGTGTTTTGGCTTGCTGACAAGACAACCCACATCCTTAATTTAGGCTGAGAGAAAACCTTGGAGGCCCAAGTCCAAACTTCAATCCAGTACTGCCAAGTCCACCTCTAAACCGTGTCCCCAAGTGCCACATCTACACATCTTGTAAGTATCCACCATGGCTGGTGATCTAACCCCTTTCCTTGGCAGCCTCTTTCAATGTTGGACAACCCTTTCAAGTGAAGAAATTTTTCCTCATATCAAATTTAAACCTCCCCTGGTGCAACTTGAGGCTATTTCCTCTTATCCTGAAGCTTCTAGGAGAAAAGACCAACCACCATGTTACTACAGCCTCCTTTCAGGTAGGACAGATGGACATTACATAGTTGGGAAGCCTG
Source organism: Zonotrichia albicollis (assembly GCF_047830755.1). Lineage (NCBI taxonomy): Eukaryota > Metazoa > Chordata > Aves > Passeriformes > Passerellidae > Zonotrichia > Zonotrichia albicollis. The sequence continues at coordinate 70,225,487 of NC_133820.1, forward strand.
ATGTCTCCATATGTGTTCTCAAGGTTTTTTTAGTTATCAGGACAAGTGTAGCTGAAATGTATTTACTAGAATCTGTCTCACTGCATTAAGTCTTTGGTTCACCAAAAGCTCAAGTTAATTTGCTGAGTTGTCTTTTTTAACTGTCTTATCTGTAGTGCTTAATGTGATGCTCCCCATCACCCCTTTATGGCAATCACTTCCTGCTAAAGCTAAAATCAGATCGTGAATGTTTACACACCTGAAACCTCAAAGGGAAATTGTGGCAAGACCAAAATGTTTTTCAGAACTTCTGCTACAAGATGTTCCTAGAAGGATCCTACCTCATCTGGCAAAAATCTCATTTATTCCCTTTTTCAACACTAACTCAACCATATAATCTGCTTGTAGACTGCCATACCAATCTAGACACCATTTTGTGCACTCTCAGGTAAGTATCAAGTGCCTCTACACAGATGTCAAATTGGCACTGCATCTGAGAAGTATCTGTAATTGTAAAGGTAAAAAATCCTACTAACAAGGATACAACAATGAAAAACAAGAAAAGATTTGATTCCTGTATTACAATTCTTTGATGCATCTGCTTAGCAAAATGTCATTCATAAATTCTATTTTTTTGTATGTCATTTTTAAAGACCTAAAATCCCTTCCACTACTAAATATGAACAGAATCAAGGATTTGAATCACTGGCACTACTTGTAAAACAGAAGGACTCCACATATCACTACTCAATCATATGTCTCATTTATATCTTACTTGTGTTTAACTATTTACAACATCAGGTTAGTGCAGGGATGATTTTGCAAACCACATCTACCCAAGACATCTGCTGCTTTGAAAAAGGCCCTGCACTGAGAGAACAGTTACATTTTTCACACACAGAGTTTAATATACAGGCAATTTTAGGGCTGAAGAACATCCTATTATCTCAGCCATTAACACTCACTTCCAAGTAGTCGTCTTAACAAAAAATAATCTCAACTGGTGACTGGAAGAGAGACTGCAGCAACCAATTCCCTTCTTCACTCCATGGCCCCAGTGCCTCTGAAGGTATTCAAGTGATGCATTATTTCACAAAGCATTTTTATGTGAAGACTAGATAAAGAGTAGTATCACATTCAAAGACTGAGGACAGCTATTGCATCAAACCAAATAGTGTTAAACACAGCAAACAGGCTTCCCTGATCAGCTTACATGTTTCAATAATTTGAAGTTGTTTAAGATGGTCTGTGACTGTACCAAAGCTGCACTGACCTTCAATCCAAATTGTACACTGACCCACCTGATGGTGAGCTTGTGTAAAGAGGGCTTGTAAGAAAGGTGGGGACAACTTTTTAGCAGGGCCTATTGTGATAGGCTAAGGGGTGATGTTTCTAGCTAAAAGATCAATTCGGACTAGACATAAGGAAGACATTTGTTATGATTATAGTGGTGAAACACTGCAATAGGCTGCCCACAGAGGTGACAGATGACCCATTCCTGGAAATATTCAGGGAGTTCTGAGCCATCAGATCTAGCTGAAGATGTCATTCCTAATGGCAGGGGGTTGGGACTACATGGCCTTTAAAGGTCCCTTCCAACCCTAGCTGCTCTGTAATTCTATGTGCAATTTCTTTAACAACAACACTGCAATTTAAAAATTGATTCTGCTGTCTCTTGCTAAGAACTTATCAAACACAAAATCCAAACCATAACCAGCATTTTAACATTATTCTCCGATCCTACTTGTACAGCCCACATTCTGTTGAGACAGGTCTGCACATCAATAGGCTGCCTTGCCACAAACATCATGGAGCATCAGAACCACCAAAGAGAAAAATAAGCACTTCAAACCAAATTCAACAATTTTAACATAGCTGGGTAAATACAGCTTCAAGTTTTATTAGAAAAACAAATGAGAGAAACATTAAGCTGGAAAAGACCTCTACAATTGCCAAGTCCAGCTGCCATGTTCTCAATGAACTACGTTCACGAGTGCCATATTTACACGCCTTTGTAAACACTCCCAAGGGTTGGTGGCTCAACCACTTCCCTGGACAGCACGGTCCAGTGCTTAACCACCCTTTCTGCATGGAAATTTTTCCTCATATCCAATGTAAACCACCCCTGATGCAACTTGAGGCCATTTCTTCTTGTCCTGCCACTCGTTACATGGGGGAAAATACTGACTCCCACCTCACTACCACCTTCTTTCAGGCAGCTATGGCAAGTGATAAATAAGGTCTCCCTTGAGCCTCCTTTTCTCCAGGCTAAACATCCACAGCTCCCTCAATAAGACTTGTTTAAGACATCACTTGTTTTAGTCTTCCCTGCTACTGTTCTTCCATACAATCCTGCCTGCAGACCTCTCAGCACTCAATAGTTCCTACATTCTTCTTGCCAAGTAGTGCCTTGGCTCCTGTTGCCAAGATTTTGGTCTAGAACTCGGGGAAGATTTCAGCAACACCTAGGATTCATTTAAAAAAAATTACTCTTCTCAGTGCTCTGTAACACTGATGGAAGTGCTGCTTAAAGCAGGAAGCCAAGGACTAAATGTGGAACTTCAGAGCCTAGGGAAAAAGGGCAAGGCTTCCATCAAGCCTTATGGAAAGAGTGTTGGAAGTCAGTTATGCTGGAAATCTCTCCCAGTCACAATGGTGATCACGTTCAGTAGTAAAAAACCCACGGAGTTATCAATGGCACAGCTTCTCATCAGTACCTTTTCCTAGGAGCTATCTGACAACTACTTTGGGATTGATCAAATTACTGATACACATTCCTGACCAAAACCAGGCACAACCAACACAGGAACATCAGCACACTGTCAGTATTCTTAACTGGTATTTAACACTTGGACCTTTTAAAAAGCCTTGTTTTACAGCACATCTATAAAACAATGCATCAACATAAAACAGGTAATCTACTTCCTACAGCAGCTGACAAAATTAGTTGAATCAGTACCTTAGATTTAGGCAACACTCAGCAGTTACTGCTTCTAAGCTAATAAATAATTATTAAATTATTCACCAGTTTGATAGCAAGGTCTGTCCATCTTGTTTGAAGGCATTCAGCATCTGTGTTGGAAATGCTCCTCATATTACAAACTACACGAATATTTCCAATGCTGATACACAAAAAGAAAGTATCACGATGCCACTGAATTCAGAGACACTAGAAACCTCCTCATGAGGTTTTCCAAACAGCATCCCTCTGTCTCTCTCCACACTGACTTCAAGTCACCAGTGTTTTAGAGAATGAAAAGTAGTATCAGCTGGAAGGGGCTTTGGGTCATGAAGGCCAAGAAAACCCTGTCTCAAGCATCCTAAACTTCTAGTCCCAGGGGAACCACTCCAGAGTATCAACATGCTTTTCTACCCATTCTCCATACCATACCAGGATTTTCTATATGCATGGCCACCCCATGTCTGCTATTACTCCCCTGGTAAGAGCAGTTAACATAACCTCATCATCTGAAATAAAAAAAAAGACAACATAGATACATCCTAGCTTGCTTCAATTGTAAAAATGGACAGGCCACATCATTCCTGCCCAGACCTGGGGACTTAGCAATGCAGAACAGTGCTGAGTCAGAACACAGACAATGATGTGCAACAGAATAAGCAGCCAGCACTACACGGTGGTAACATTTTGGTCAATGTATTAATGTCACAGTAATATCTAAGCTTTCACTTTCATGATACTCTGTATACAACAACAGCATTTTTGCTCCTCAACCAGATTTTCGTAATTATTCAAGTTCAAATCATCAGAAGATGCAAAACTTGGTACATAAAGCAGCTGCTTGTATTCTTTATTACTGGCAGAATAAAATTGATATTCTATTTATTATGGGAAAGAACATGTACAATAAGAGAATGTTTTTTCACCATTTATTGTCCACAGACCTCTTTAATAGCCCTCTAAACCCCACCTCTTTAAAAAGGGGAAGGCATTATCAATAAGCTTTCCTTAAGGCCTAGTGTGATTTTGTGCTGTGCACAGACTCAATACAATCTCAACTCCTAGAATATCCTTTGCTTCAAAAGGGCAGAAATAAGAAAACAGAATAGAAAGAGCTCTTGCTGACAAGTACTTTGCATTTGTAACTTTTCATTGCTTGACTTAATACAGTTCTCTCCTGTTTATGAACATGTGTAGCCCTACAAAGCAAACACCATAACAGCAACACTAGAAATGAGACAAGTCATAGCCCAGACAGACATTTTCCAGTAATTTTCAATCTGCACTTTGTGCAGAAGAACTGAAGAGCCCAATCTACCCCATCTCCTGGGATGAATTGCAATTTCCTTAGCAAGAACTCAGACTAAGCAGGTGGCTCCACAACTTAGTGGAACTGCATCTGAGAGCAGTTAAGTAAATGAAACCATGAACACCAGCACTGTTTTGTGGTATCTGATACAAAACACAGTAAAATAAACACCAGGCTTTAAAAGTGACAATTTTATTTTGGCATCTTCAAGCAAGTTCAAGACAATTACCAATGCAAGCCTTCAACATCAATTTAATATCGACATTCCAACCTTAAGAACACAGTGATTCAGCCAAAAATGGCATGAATCACAGCAGATCAGAGCTGACATCAGACACACCTGGCACAGGCCACTAGAGGTAAGGTACGAGGGCTGGATGCAGAGGGAGGCTTTTGAGTAAGACAAGCACTACTGCAGCTCTCACCAGAATGTTCTCAGCCTCCACTTATTTGTGCCCCATCAACTTTCCAAGCAAAGGGTTTATCTTCACTCACAAAAAGTTTTGTTAACAAAAAAGATTCTACCTTTTTTGTTAACAACTTCTTGTTTGGAGTCTGCTACTTTGCAGCCACTGTTTCTACCAAAATCAAAACAAATCATGATAGCTTGAAGACAGGCAAGTACTTACTTAACTTCTGTATCTTCTGTTAAGGTCTTTCTCCCTCTAATTTCATACTCCTCCTTCCAAGGAGGCTTGGGGGAGGAACCAGGGCAGAGAGCAAAGCACGCTGCACTGCAAACACAGACTTACAGCGTACCTGGGCAGCAGCATAGCAGCCTATGGATTTCCCAGGAATCAACAGTTTTCACTATATAGGGGAAACTTCAAATATATATAATGAAACTTCAAATACCTCTAAAAATCTCAAGTCTTTGTGATGTGCAATTCATCTCACAGCCCATACAAGGTCTGCAATAAATTACGATTTCCAAGTCCTACATTCATCTACAACCAATTCTACTTGTTATGACTCAACTTGCTCCAAAAACATGGAAGCTTTCAGGTGGCCTTCACTTTTTGTGCCACAAATAGTTCAGAACTGAACTCTTCTTGCTATTCAGTGCTTGTTCTCTTCCATATAAACAGCCAAATAAGAAAAAATTCCAGCATAAAACATGGAGAGACTTAACTCTGAAAAATTAACATTTTTTAAAAGAAAAGTATAAATAAAAGTCCAGAATCAAGAAACAATCCACAGCATTCCACAGAAGCCTCCTTTCTGAGCCTTGCATGACGACCTTCACAAACATCTTTTGAAAAACTAAACCAAGAATATCTATCTGGGATTAAGTCTTCTCCTGATGAGACTATCTCAAATCACTGACAAATATGAAGTGTGACTTTCCCTTTTGAAAGCCTTACTGACTTTTAGCACCAGCCTGGCATCTGCCCTCTGCAATTGTGTCATTTCAGCAGTTTGCAGTGGCCAGGCACCCTCACCACCTCGCCTGAAAGTCCATGTGGAGGGAACCCCCTGCACTCTTCCTAGGCTGCCTGTCCTCAGCAGCACCAGCAACAACCACACCAAGAATCAGTCCTAAGTTACACCAGAAGGTTTAAATCAACTGCTCCAAACTCCTGTCTTTAAAAGGAAGGGGTCTTTACATGTCAGAGACTTCAAATATCCACTGCTCCAGTGGTGGGTTAATAATGGCTACCTCAGCTATGGTACCCATCTTATTTGGGAGATCCTAATTAGCATAACTTCCCAATTATCAAATTTAATAGTTTAGTAACTCCCCCACATCATTCCCAGGAGAGTGACTAGTTGCATGCTTATAAACTATTATTATTTCATTAAATAAAATTTTAAAAAAGCTTTCAGAATTCTATGGATAAGAATTATTAAATCCTACAAACACCTGTATATTTATATTTTATCAAAAAATAAATCTCTTAAGGTTATTGAAGAAGTTGGAGAACAAAAAGGACATTACAGAGACGCTGAACCATTCCTCAGAGAGAGCACTTTAAATAATTTCTAACATTTCCTTACCCTGAAAAACGGAAAATGTATGCCTGAATGAACTGAGCAGCAACAACCCACTGCTGCAAGGTTATATACTTCCAGACTTTTTGTGTCTTATTAGCTGAAGTCATCTGCAATTAAAGCAGCAAACCTTATTTTCGGCAACAGCAACATGAGGAATTTGCTAAGAAACCAAAGGATTAGTCAGTTACAGGTACAATACTATCCACAGTTCTATCAAACATAAAACAACATCAGATCAACCTTACACTGCTTGAGCCTGGGCTCACACCAATACATATTAGAAGACAGTAAGCGTTTCTTGAAAACAAAACAACTTGGCAAGTGAGCCATGCAAGCATGACAAGAACCCCAAGGCTTTCCTCTGAAGCCTTACTAGATTACTTACAAAGACTACTGCCATGCCCTGTGCAGACAGGGCTGACTTGATTCCATAAAGCCAATGTTTAAGACTATCTCTGAGACAGTTTATAGCATGGATTCTTGGGTGAAAGAAAAAAAAAAATCAAAGCTACTTAAACTGAAACATACTCTGAAGGCAAGTTTACAGCTCAATTTTAAATAAACAAAACAGTTTATTTAAAAACAGTTACAGTAGTCCTGATCAACTACTACCTACACCACAATTGCTATTCCTTCCCTAATCACCTAAGTGCTAGTTTTAAGTCAGCTTGTTCAAGCCCTGCCAAGCATGCAAGCACACAAATTGATGTGGCTTAAAGACTATTTACTCGGCTTCTCGAGCAGACTTCTCAGCTTACACTCATCTCCAAGAGGCCACACCAGCCAGGGCAGCTCTGACAACTTTGCTGTTACTTGGGCATCTTGTTCAGAACATTGATTGTTGTTGTATTCATACTTCTCAAGTCCCATACTGTACCAAGCTGTTCCTCTCTGCAGCACAGTCCTTCGTGTCTGCTCAGGGGCTCCTCCTGGGCTCTTGACCCACCCCTATTTATTCCAGTTACCTTCACGAGCTACAGCTGCTGCCCAACTAAGGCCTTGGCAGCTGTAGCTCGTTTGGAGTAACTAGGACCCACACATAAATCTTACAGGGACTCTCTCCATAACTGATAACCTGTCTGATATGTTACATCCACCCCTCAAGTCACTGGGAAGGATTTCTCATGATCTCCAAATGAGTCTTCCCTTTTTCAATTGCTAATTCTCTGCAGAACATTCATAAAAATACTAAAGTCTTAATCTATGAGTATAATTTCTTTGCATCTGTTCCAAGTGATTAAATCACTACATGCTTGTAGGGTCTTATTATGCAGCCTCCAACTTTATCCCTGCCCCCAATTTTGGAAATTACTAGGAATGTTATGGGCATTTAAAATATTCTAGCAGTGCCAAAGTAAGCAAAAGCTGGTTCGATTAAAGGGCCTTAAGCACCACAAGCTATACTACTAAACAAAAATACCCTGAGACGTATCAAGCAAACAAAGGGTTCCATTTGTAATATGCCAACATTAGTATTCCAGAAAGAAGTGCACCATAAAAGAGTCAGAGCTAGTCAGAAAAAAATTTTAAGAAATTAAGTTTCAAGAAGAGCCACTATATGAAGAGACAAGCTAGTAGCTTTGTGATCAACACTTTAGGACTGCAACTGGCTACTACACAGCACCAGTTAAAGGCTTCTGAAAGCTTTAGAACATAAGTACATTTCTGCATGAACTTCACTTAAGGTTTATGTATCTCTCCTCCTTGCCTAAGCACTAATTTCCAACACTTTTATCCATCGTTTAATATTTTAAAAAAGTCTAAAATATGATCTCTAAAAAAGCCATTCTATAATCCAATCAAAAAAACTTTATAAGTGGCTGCTACTGTGAACTTGTCTGCTGCTAGTAAGAATAATCACTTAACTGTTCTAATATTAGTCACTTATTTTTAGCCGAGAGAAAGAAGAGTGCTAGAATGACTTACTAAGATGCATACCATAAGCATGGAGTAAGCAACAAATCACCATTAAGAACCAGTAAGTTTTTAAAACCTGTACACTACGCAAAGCGGCCAAAAGAAAACAGCTCTGAAGAACCAGCTGAAAAAAACCAGCTCTATTCAGAGTACAGGAGCTTGCTGACACTGTTTGACCTCAGCTTCCTGAAGCCCAAATGTCTACCTCTGAACCACTACGGTGGTTCTGAAGCACTGGAACTACCTAACCAACTCAGAGAGAACTAAAGAAATTTCCGCCTGCCAGCAGGATTACTTAGTGTGCTGCACAGACGTCCTCTGCCTGCAGAGTGGTTATCTGAAACAAAATACCTCAATTTTGTTGAGGCTGGAACTCCATTGCTATCACACTGACAAGCTCGCGAAAAAGAGAGTGTGGTGTTTTCTTGTCTCGGGAGGGAGGAGTGGGGCTTTTTCTTTCCATAAAGTGTTATCATGATAAAGTACAGTGATTGAGTTAGAAACTCACAGCTAAAGCGAGCTCCTTCGTCAAAGTTATGTCGCGAACACTAAACGTCCCTTGCACCGTTAAGTCGCAAAGAGCGGAATTCGCCCAGCACAAAGGAGTTGAGACAAGTCCTCCAAAGGACGCCCAGAAGCAGGACACCTCATTCCACCACACGTCTTCAACAACCCTCAAAACTGCTGAGCGAGCGAACTACTTTCAACCCGGTCCCTACACCAAAGCCGAAGCTCTCGCTGGAAATGAAGCGCAGATGGGAATCAACCAAGCAACAGCAAACCCTGCCGCACTAGCACCGTGCCTCGAGGTCTCCTCCTTCCGCGCTGCGCGGCGCGGGGAGGGAGCGAGGGAGGGAGGGGAGCGGCGGCGCGGCCCCGGCCGGCCCCGCAGTCCCCGCGGCGGGCGGGAGGAAGGCGCTCGGCGGCCCGGGGAGCCCGCCTGGCTCCCTCCCTCCTTCCCGCCCTCCCCCGGCCGGGGGCCACACCAGCCCTTCCCTGCCGCCAGCACGAGCAGGGGCGGCTCGCCCGGCCTGCACGGCGGGCCCCAGACAAAGGAAGGAAGGAAGCGGGGACGAACCGGGGCGAGGAGGCGACGGCAGCCCGGCTCCCCCCGGCGAGCGCGGCCGCCGCATCCGTGTGCGCTCAGCCGGGGCCAACTCCGGCGGCGGGCGAAGTGACCCGGAGGGCACCGAGCGAGGCCGGCGAGCCAGAGGGAAGAGGAGGGAGAAGCGGCGGCGGGAGGAGGAGAGAGGAGCGGGGCTGGTGGCTCACCAGGATCCGCTTGAAGAGGTTGCTCTCCTTGGGCGGCAGCGGCACGGACGGCATGGCGCGGGCGGCCCTGGGACAGGCACGGCTGGCGGGGGTGGGGGCGGCCCGGGAGGGGCGGCTGTCGGTACGAGGTACGGGAGGAGGGGGGAACGCCGGGGAGGAAAAGCCCGAACTCGGCGGGGCGGCGGCGGCGGCACTTTAACTCATAGCCCTGCGCCGCCCGCCCTCCCCGCCGGCTCCCCCGGGCCCCTCTGCGCAGCTGCCGGGGCGCCTCGCCGCCCGCCTGACGCTGCAAAATGGCCGCCGGGGTCCCCTCGGCGCAGGCGCAGCGCCGCTTCCCCTCGCGGACACCCCCTCCGCCCGCCCGGCCCCAGGGCAGGCAGCGAGGATTCCCTCCGTGATTCCCTGCGCGATTCCCGGAGTGGCGGCTGAAGCGCTCCGCTCCCGACGCTCAAACGGCCGCTTCGGAGAGCTAGGCTGCCCCTCAAGGCTGGGAGGGAGGCGGCCTTGGGAAGGAGCGCAGCCTCCGTCAGCGGCGGGGCTCGGAGCGGCTCTGCGGGCTTGCAGTGCCCTGGCTGGTATTTAAGGAAACAACAGCAAACTTGGCAGCCAGGCTTTGAGCGAGCGGGGACGGCCCCCGTCGCATTAAGGCATTTTCAGCAGTTGGTTATGTAAAACTTCCCGACACCATCAGGCGTCCACAGAACAGCGGCATTTTTTCATCGCTTGGCTCCTTCACCGAAGGAGGTCTAAGGTCCTTTTTTTTTTCCTTGTTATTCCCAAAAATCGTTCTTAAAAACAAAACCAAACCAAAACCACCAACAACCGGGAACGCTAAAACTGCATGGCCTAGGGCATTACTTAGAAGGAAAATCGGTTAAACTGTCAAGGTTATAACTAATTTAAAAAGCCATCTTATAGGGAAAATAAACTAGGCGACTGCAATTAAAATCTTTGTTTACATAATTAACCTTTAAAAATATTAATTATATTTTGGCATTTATTTCAAAGTATCTTAGTTCTGTATTAATATGATTACCCACCTACAGTCACAGATGATGAACACGATAGATATCCCCAAGTAAAGCAAGTGCGCAAAACAGTAACTCACAAGAGCCAATTAGAAAGTCTGTGTACTTAATATATTTTATTTGGTACTCGGTAAGCAGATGGCTGTGAGACTGAAGATCCCAAGCAGCATGTCCTTGACTTGACACGAGCCTTGCTGGAGCTGATGACATGATAGCTGCTTTCCTTTCTGGCTAACAGAGGGAACAAGACCGTAGGCAATTTCTTGGAAGAGAGTAACCTGCATGTCAGCCTAATAACTTGAGGACTAATAAGTTAAAAAAAAAATAAAATGGTATGTTTAGGCAGCTTCCTGAGATGAAAATAGTAAAGATGAGAACGTAAAGTATATGCTTTCCTATAGTTCTTTATAGCTGAGCCATCAGCTTATGGACAGTTTTTGTGAATGGTTGTTTCCGTAGTTAATCTGTCTAGATGTATGGTCTGTCACAAGGAATATCTCTGTTGTGTTTATTTCTCACTTTTTTGTTCTGGCATGCTTCTAATGATGTCAGTCAGCAGGGTTGCTGATCATAGGATGTGTGTTTTCCACACACAGTACCCTATTCACTGTTCTTTCTGCTATATGCCGTAGTAGTGCTGCACTGGGTATCCGATTTTTACAAAGCGGGAGTATTACTGAGAGGGATGGCAGCCTTGGCTTTGCCCTGCAGCATCATTTTCAGAGCCTGTTTGTACCTTGGCATGTCTTCAGCACTTCTGACAACTAGCTAAAGCCTCGATTCTATGAACCCTAATTTCTCTCTTGGCAAAAAGGCATCTTATGCCTCTGGCTGGGTTGAATGATAAACTGATGCATCACGGAGAATGATCTGACAAATATTGTGCTAGGTGGACCTTTGATCTGAAGCAATAAGGCTGTTCTTCATAGCTAAAGGTCTCTGTTTCCTGATAGTCCAAACACTATCCACTAGTCCACACAAAAGAATGCTGCCTGAAAGTAGGCAAATTGCAAGTAAGAGACAGGGGTTCGATTTGCATCTAGATGTGTCCATATTAAAAGTCTGTTAAAAGCAGCAAGAAAAGGAAAGCAGAGAGGCAATAAAAGAAATGTTTGCAGGCTAGCTGGGAAAGAATAAACAAAGAAATGAGCTTTGTGGGAAGGCAGAGCTCCAACTGAAAGTGAGGTTTGGGAGCGCAGTCAAGAAAACTTCTTGTCATTTAATCCCACAGTGCTGGGCAAAACAAAGCTCTCTCTACAGGCTTTGTTATTAAACAGGACTGTATTCAAGATGCGTATGATTCTGTCACCATTTATTCCTTCAAACAGAAAGATGTCAGAAGTCTGACCTGTTTCGGCTAAAAGGGGGGAACAATATTGAAGTGTTACATACATTGTAACAAGTTTGCTATTTTTGCAGAGTGCGTCTCTTTGCTCCTGTGGAAGTTGCTGGGAGATGCTGGCACACTGCTAAACCCAGTTAGGGCCCCCTGGGTGAGGAAGGGCCCCGTGTGATCATGGACCTGCCTTCAAGCCAAGCGTTATGCAAGGCCTGGAGCCTGTTGTCTGATGAGCCATCCTTCTGCCTCCAGTTTCTAAATTGGCAGGTTAATAGTGCCAGCTTTTAAAGTACAACACCACCATATCTATCCTAAAGCCCCAGAACCCAGGTGTCTTCCTGCTGTGACTCTTCCCTTCTGCACCCAATGTGCCTGTGGGCTGCTGAGGAAGGTGGTGGCACCCTGCCCCAAATAGCCCATGCCCCATAACCCCTTATCCTCACCAGCTCCATCAGCACCTGCTGCTCCAGCCATGCAGGTTTTAAGGCATTGAAACAAACTGCGAGAGGGGTAGAAGCAGATTTCACATCCTTCTTACTCAGTTCTCATACTGCAGTCTAAAAGTGCACGGTAAACTTAGGGAAGGAGTGTATCTTACATATTGTGAGTATGAGATGCATGGACAGGTCCTGTGGTGGGTGGTCCCTGGCAGCCCTGCTGGCTGCACAGAGTCCAGCCCTTGTCTTGGCTGTGTTGCCCCTGCGTGCTTTGCTGGCTGGTAGGGAGGGAGCAGGACTTTGTTACAGTCTCTGTTTTCACACTTAAAACATTCAGCCACAAGGCATAATAAAAACTGAACATGATCATGTTAAATCAGAGGATTCAATGCAATAACCATTACTGACTGGAGTAGAAGCTGATTTGATTTTCCTTGGCCTACCTTCTTCTTTTAAAACCAATTTTGGAGCATGAGGTCTACTTGCAGTTTCAGATTATTAGGTTCCTGGTTGTCCTCCCAGAGAGGACCTTCCCAATACTTTTAAGTATCAAATTACATATTTAGAGTACCAATGCAAGTACAATTTTATTATTTCATTTCACTGAGTCCCAGAAGTCAGAGTGGAAGAAGAGTGAGGTATAATGGGAATGGTGTCTGGCTGATGGAATCTCTAAGGGCACATCAGTGTGGGCTCAGGCCTGGGGAAGATTTCAAGATGTCATTCCCTGTAGCCCTTCCTGTGGACCAACTCCTGGTCTCTGGAAGTGGCTTTCCATCTGTCTGCCTTGCCTCCTGTACCCACGGGTAGAGCAGAGCCAGAACCTGTCCTCAGGCCTAAACAAGGGGTTAGTTGTCATTCAGGCACTGAGCTTTGATCCAAATCCTACCCATTGATTCGTCCTGTTTTCAGTCTTCTGGAATATTTACTACACCAAATCCCATGTTTTATATGCCAAAAACAAAAGTTTTACCTTTTTTTTTTTTTTTTAATTTCATAGAATGACAGTAGCTAAGAAGAAAGGTATTTTGGTGATTATAGGTATTAAAAAAACCATTGCTTAAGTATTTTTAAATTTTTAATTAGGGAGGTAGAGGTTTAATAATAGCTTTTAAAATGTCCGCATACATAGTATGTTTTAATGCATACTTTATGAGGAAGCTGCAGCTGACTAGCATAGTCATAATCAGAATGGTAATTATTATTAATATTTTGCTTGCTTTTAGTAGAATAGTAATTCATTTTAAGTAGAATGGAATAGTGAGCTTTGACACAAAGTGGAGCTTAATGTTATTTCATTCAGATGTCTCTGAAATTAATCTTTCACTAACCAGACTGGCAAGGCGGAGGCTGCCTTTGCCGCCGGCGCGGCTCGGGCGCGGTGCCGGTGCCGGTGGGGGGACGGGAAGCGCGTTTTCCCGCAGGCATGCTGGGACCGGGAGCGCGCCCGCCGCACTTCCCGTCTGCCGTGGGCCCGCGGGCCGCGCCGCGATCCGGCGGTGGCCGGGCCTGCGGACGGTGAGAGCCGGAGCCCCGCCGCGGGTACCGGGCAGCACGGCCCCCGCCCCGCCGGTGAGCCTGCCTCTCCTGCCCGCTCCTGCCGCCTCTCCCTGCCTGCCCCTGCCTCCTTTCCCTTACCCGCTCCTGCCTTTCCCTGCCCGCTCCTGCCGCCTCTCGCTGCCCGCTCCAGCCTCCTCTCCCTGCCCGTTCCAGCCTCTCCTGCCGGCTCCTGCAGCCTGTCGCTGCCCCGTGAGCCCCGCAGCGGGGCCGGGCTGCCGGGGCTTTGCTGGGCGGCCGTGGTGGAGGCAGAGGTGTGGGGGCGCTGCCGGGGCCCGAGCTGTTCCTGGGCCGGTCGGTGAGCCTTGCAGGGCCTCCTCCTGCCGTGCGCCTGTGTGCTCGAGTGCTGCTGCATGGCGCCGGTCCCATCTTTGGTTGTTAGAAATGCATTTTATAATCTCTGAAAGAGTTCGCAAGATTGAGAGCTCTTTCCTGTCTTGAAATTATTTTTTAAAAAATTATTATTTTAATTGGACAATTACAGTTGTCACTTTCGCTTATTGGTTTTTGATTTGTGGCGTGCACGAGGGCGTTCTAATCATATTTAAAAGTTATTAAAATCTGGTTTGGAGATCATTTAATAGGTCATCTAATGCTTATAGCTCTGTAAAAATTATGTCTGTTTATTTTTATGCAAATAAGGTGCGGCACCCCCACTCTGAGAAGGAGATATCTTTTTTATTTAACATAGCACAATGATTTTGAAACTTCTGGCTTCCTTGAAGGTCTGTGTTATTTCATTACTTTTTTTTTCTTTTAAACCCAAGAATATTATTTCTGAGAGCTCAGGCAAAGCAATACAGCAAATGTGTTATTATTTGAGTGCGTTGCTTCTTAACTACACCAGTAAAAATTAGCTAGGTGGTTGTAATTAATAATTAATATGTTTAATGAATTAATTAAAATAAAATATAACATTAATGTTTTAAAATTGAGTTGACGATGGTCAGCACTTAGCCAAACAACAGTGGGCCATGCTGATCTGGAGCAAGTCCATATTCATTAATGGAATTAGGTCTTTTGGAACTGAGTCTACTCATGCTGAAATCCAGGATTGTGGATGATGAGCCTGGTTTGTGCCTTTTGCTGTGCTCCTGGTGAAGGGAGCAGGATCCCTCTGCTGCAGCTGGTTTTAGTCACTACAGGATTCCAGGAAGGCTATAATTTGCTTTCTGTACGTTAAAGCAGTCTTGAGATTGCTGCTGTGGATTCAATAGCACCTGCTGGCTGGGGAATCTGGGGGGGGTACAGAATAGAATAAAGGTCCTTGCCTCCTTCTGTAGGTAGTAAAACAAGCATTCAGACAGGATGCAGTACTTCTGGTTCTGCTGCATATTGCTCTTTCTTCATTGTGGACAATGGATGGCAGTAAATAGGTGAGAATAATGGGCGAGTTGAGTAGTTAGAGTGTCACAGTGATTTGTTAGTAAAATGCGTGAAGATGCACAGAAGGTCTTGTCACTGGTGAGTAAAACATAATTTTGTCAGGAAACTGAAACGTGTGTTTCCAGGAGATCTTGTTGCAAAAAGATTTATGCTCCTATTTTCTCAGAATCCACGTTTTTGTAAAAGTCAGTGGGCAGATGGGACAGTGGCACTGGCAGGGTTACTAGGAATGCTTCTTTGTATGTTAAACCTTTTCTGTGTGAGTAGCCCTAGAATAAGTGTGATCTCAATGTAGTTTTCCTGGCAGAGCCTAGCAGTCCAATATAAAATTTTAGAGCACAGTAGTAATTCATAACATAGTTTGCAATGTTGATGATATAAAGTGAGGAGGAAATGATCTTTCATAGAGCAGCAGTAATGCTAAGGGGAGCCTGGGTCCTATAAAACTGTAGGCCAAATGTCTCAGAAAAATACAGGAGTTGTATTTCAGAGTACCTGCTTCTTACTTTTTGGATGGAAAATATTATGTTGCTTAAGTGTAAATATATCACAGTAAGGAGTATGCAGGGGACATAAAGCACATAAAGAAGTTCACCTGTCTTCTCCTGTCCTCAGGTTCACTCACTTCTCATATGAGTGAGTGATTTTTTGTAAGTGCATTGAAGTCCTGTTGACTGATCTGTTGTGTGGTCATCTACATATGTCCTCCTTTTATGGTAGTGGATGTAATTTGACACATAATTCTGGACATTTATTACATTCTCTGTATAGAATTCTTTACCTCTAGTATTGATTTGCCTTCTCAGCAGCATTTTTCTTTCATCAGTAAGGCATGAAATGGTTGGATTTTTCTGATGAGACATATGGCAAAATGAAGCTACTGTCTTTAAGGCCTCATCCACAGGAGCTTTTCCATAGTATAGATAAACTGTTTGAGAAGTGGGGAGAAAAGACTTTTTCCAACCCTCAGTCGGTACAGTGGTAGTGATAAGAGCTTCTTTAAACTGGTTTAAACTGGGACTGAAACAGGAATAGTTTTGTCCATGACAGTTGCATTTGTGTCGATGTAATCAAACCAGGATATGGCCTTGATACCATCCTTGTGTTTGTTTGTTGTAGTTTTTTTTTTAATAGAATGCTTTCTTTTTCCAGATAACAACACTGGCCAATGTACTGTGTACTTTTAATTTCAGGAGGTGGAAAAATAAGAAACAAAATGAAACCTCTGCAAAAGGTCTGCCGTTTCAAGAGCCTGCTTGCCAATTGCTGCTGTCCCAGCCAACTTGACAGCTGTCTTCTCCCTCCTGTTGCAAAGAAGATAGGCTGCATGGTGGGACTGCACAGCCATGGATTTTGGAGGCCAAAGCCTTTATTGGACACAGCTAGATTCACTCTGTCTTTTAACAGTTGGCACAGGAAAAACCATCAGGATTCTCAAGCTTTGTGGAAGAATGAGGCTGTGCAGAAGTATCTGGAGTCTCTCAGCAGGGAATACCAGCAGGTTAGTCATCAGTTAAGTGCACACTCATTAAATGACTTTGAGCAAAGAACCCTGAGGAGAAGATGTGCCGATCTGTCCCCCATTGCAGCTGCGTTTCAAGAAATCAAAGAGGCTGAAAGAGAAGTTCAGGAGTTAGAAGCGATGTGCACAGGTAAAGGAAAACACATCTACTTGCTTGCTTCAGAACAGCAGCTGTGCTTGGGATAAATTTCATTGCCCAGCCTTTGAGGAAAGCTTGTGAGTAAGTTCAGCCAGACCTGGAACACTCCCTGGTCCCCCCTGCTCCCAGGAGCTCGTGTGCTGCAAGGGCTTTCTGCATCCAGCCACATCCTTCTGGTTTTCTTCTCGCCTCATCTTAGTTTGAGGTCTTAATATGATAATTTTGGGAGAGTAGGGATTGTCTGGAACCTCAGGGATATCCATCTAACAGAAATAGTTGGGAAGTGTTCATTTGGAGGTTATTTTTTGGTTGAACTGAAGGAAAAAAATTAGCGAGGCTCAAACCTTTGATAGATGCAGACTTCTGCCGTGTTATTTAAAATGAGGTTCCACCTGACCAGTTCAGTGATATTTATTGAGCAAATGACATGAACTTTCATTAGGCTCTGAGTTGTCAGCTTCCAATTTAAATGGCAAAAGCTAATATTTCTTTGAAAATATTTGGGGAGTTCTTTAAGGAATAAAAAAAAATGGTTTAAGAAGCTGCTGTTTTCATAGTTTGCTACAGTAGAAGTGGTAAAAAAGAATTAAAAATTGTAACTGGTTATTGTATCAAAAAGAAAGTAGATAGGGAATAAATAAAAGAATTTACAAAATAAGTAATGGTGCAACATTTGGGAAAAAACCTAGCATTGTTACAAGTGTGAGGAGGTGCGCACAGTAGGAAGGAAAAGATGGCATCCATTCTGCTACAGTGGCAAGTATTAAGTAAGCCATGAGATTTAGACACTGACCTGAAGAGAATGGGATTTACACTAAGGCAGAGAAGGAGGGGAAAATCAAAGGATGGGAGAAATCAGTACCCAGCAGTGTAAATGGAGGAAGACAAAAGTTCATGGTGCGTTTCAGAGAGAGACAAGGGGTGTGGACAAAACAGTAAGAGACATACTGAAATAAAGATGTAAATGTAACTTATTTAGAAAGAGGTGGAAAACATTTGTATACTTGAGTTTTAATAATAAATAGTTGTTTGTGCTTTTGGAAAAAAATGGGTTATTTAAAATATTTTAATCCTCAACTCTCTCTAATTCTCTTCACTGGAGAAAAGAGGAGAATGAGTGAAGGAGACAAGGTACAAAAATTTAATGCTGAAAAATAAATGCTCTTGAAACTATTAAAAAGTATTAAGAAAATTCTGGAAAATCCATATTTCAGCTTAGGCTGGTTTTGAATCAAATGAATAGAATGAATTTTTCTAACTCCATAAATTATGATGTGCAGGGATGGAGTGAGTTCTAGTTGAAAGAAGGGAAAAGAATGGTAAAAAATGATGGCCCATAAATTAATTAAATAGAGCCAAATTGTTCTGTCTGTATAAATGATAAATGTCTGTACCATTTATCCTGTGGCCAAGTTAAAACACAGATGTCCCCTTCATTTGGCTATTCACTGTTTTCCACGTAGCTCCCTAACTGACCCTCTTCTCTCTGCTACCTGAATTCCTGACAATTGATGTAGGATTTTATATTTGCAACACTCAGTGAAGCAGAAAAATATTTCCCAGTTTCCCTCTGGTGGTGTGAGTCACGAGGTAGGTTAAGTGAATGCTGTTTTGAGGGAAGGTAGGAATGGGATACCAATCCTTTGAACCTGAAGCTCATTGGTCACAACCAGACCATCTCTGCTGACAGTAGTTAATTTGATACTGTTTATCTAACTGATCAATACTTTTTGGACCAGCTAGAAGCAATTGAGAGTCCAGTTTTATGCTGCATCTGAGACAAACCTATGGTTTCCATGTTGGCCACAAGGCAGAAGGTTTTCACCTTCTCTTTATTGCTTTGTTCCCTCATTCTTACTCCCAATTGCTCAAAGCTGGCTTCAGCCATTCCCTCCTCATTTGTGTTGGTAATTGTCCAGTTGTAATTTAAATCTAGTTCAACTTGGCATGGTAAAAACGTGCACGTATTCAACCAGATTTGCTTTTTAATTTCAGTGACTTGAATTGTTTCACTTTCTAGTGAGTAGAAAAGTGGAAAGAAAGATGAAAAGGAGAGGGGGTTCCCTGTTTTAGCAGTGTCAGGTTTTTCACTTGACTCCAACTGTCTTCAAGTTTCTATTTAGTGTATAATCTATTGCTAACTGATCAAAAATTTTTATTACTGTGAGCTGGAACCTATAGCAGAAGAGGCTTGGAGCTTCTGTAAGCTTTACTTGAGAATGTGTTGTAGTTTGTTAGTAAGCTCTAAAATGTGGGACGGTAAAGGTAAAATATCTGCTGCTCCTTCTAGTACACCTGGAAAATATGATCATTGAGTTAGCAATGTGCATCCTAGCTTGGGCTGCTCTTATTTGAGTATTTTATGCTGGCAAAACTCTACAAGCTTCTCTGTGCTGCAGTGCATGTCTTTGGACAGCTGTGTTATAATTTGCTCTTGGTGAGATTGGCTAACATCAATTCCTGTTGTTTGAATTTAGAGCTAGACAGCAGAGATGAGAAACAACTTCTAGAGCTTGCCTTAGAAGAGAAGGAAAGCCTGGATAAAAAAATGAACATGTTGTGCAGAAAGGTGAGCTTGAGGTAACATTTCACTGCTTTGTAAATAGAGATGTCAGAAAACCTTTCCTCTGTGGTCTTACTAATAGATTCTGACACTTGAGTTTAATGAAACAGAAGTCCAGCTTTTGTATTCTGCCTGAAAAAAAGTGGCAACATTAATCATTAATAAGCTTGTTAGTGACAATTGTGTCTTAGGAGATGATTGAGTAATTTCTCTTGTCTGTCTGCAAATGCTGAAGGGGATTAAAAAAGTGGTGAGTCTGTGCTACTGTGATTTGACATAACATCCTAGTAACTGTTTGTGGCAGTGGAGCATGCACTCTTGAGGGATTTCTGATTGCAACTTGCAATCATTCATTTTCTCTTCAGCTGACAATATCCCATGAGTGAGGGAAATAAAAGCAAAGAAGTTGAAACAATTCAGTGGAGACCACTGTGTTTGGGCTCATTTCTATACTCAGACTAAAATAATATGAAATTACTTTCTGAGAAATAAGATTAATGTAAAGATTGGCTGGGTTAGCTAATAACTTTGTCTCCATAGGTAGCTGGGGCTGGGGTGGGTGACCTGGCACCTGACTTGGGAGGACTGGACTTTTCGCTAGCTTTCATGTGGATGCACTAGCATGTTGCCTTTCCACACTGACTGCACTGAGTTGCAATGGTCATTGGACAGTTTTTAGTCCTACTTAAGTTCCTTGTCAAAGGAAGTCAGTGGTAGTGTGTGCTCAGGCTGTGGCAGTTGTGAAGTCTGGCTGTAAATTTGATTAAGCAAAGATCCAGGGTCATGACAGAGATAATGGCGTTCTTTTTTTTTTTTTTTTTTTCAGCTTTTCCAGCTTCTAGTGCCAAAGGAAAAATATGATACAAGTCCTGTCATATTAGAAGTGACAGCTGGCAGAACAACTGGAGGTCAGCAAAGCCCCTACAGTGAAGATTACTTCCAACTCCATCCAACTCCATTAAACCTCTTATGGGTTATACTTAATGCTTTTTTTATACTTTACTGGCATAAAGGAATACTTTCTAAAGATGAGCCTTAGCCTGCCTAATGACTGGGGTTAGAGTTGCAGATAAATCTAAGATGTGCTGTTTATGTGGTAATGCTTTTTGATTTTTAGGGGACATCTGCCAACAGTTCACTAAAGAAATGTTTGACATGTACCAGAGCTACGCTGACTACAAGCGTTGGACCTTTGACATCGTGAACTATACCCCAGCTGAGATAGGTACAGCAGTTCTTCAGAGATTCCAAGACAATGGAATTGGAAGCAGTGTTTCTCTGCTGTATTTGTCACACACTGTTTGTCTCTCCAGGAGGTTTGCATCATGCTGCTGCTCATATTTCAGGAGAGAATGTCTACAGGCATCTGAAATATGAAGGAGGGACTCACCGAGTGCAGCGAATCCCTGAGACGGGCTTGTCATCAAGAATGCAGCGTATTCACACTGGGACAATGTCAGTCATTGTCCTCCCTCAGCCAGAGGAGGTAAACTGTTCATTGGTTTGCTAAGGTGGTGCTGAACCCCTGCTCACCCATTTTGGTATTGGAGTAGGTGTTATTTAAAAGCATGTTACTGTTTTGGGGATTTCACTGATAACCAAGTGCTTCGTGCAAGTCTCAGCAATTGAAACACAAGTGCTCTGACTCTGGGAGGTGATAGTCCTTGGCTCTGTACCTTACATGTATAAATGGATCATCAGAAGCAACTTGGCAGAGATTTGATGTTGCCTGAAATGGCACGTAAGTGAGTGATCATTTCATTAAGTGTTCCAGCCCCAACACTGACACGACTCACTGCTATGAGTAAGCCAATTTTAAATTACATCACGTACTAAGACAGAATATATCCAAGAAAATACTCAGTGTTGCATAGTAATGTGATTCTGTACATCCTTTTGAGATTTTTGTTTCATTTAAATTATGGTGTCCTTCTCTGGTAAATCAAAGACAGTCTCCTTTGAATGTGAATGAGTGTGTTGGCTAGTCTGTCTGAGATTGCACTGATACGGACAGTTCTTACTTACACCATGAATTTACACAAAAATTAAACAAAACCAGATCCTGTAGGCTTTTCCTGCACCTTCTCCTGCTTCTTTGTAATATTTTCCTTGCAACACTGATCAGATCTGAATGTTCCTTTCCCATCCACTGAGCTCAAACTGTGGTCCAGGTCATTGTGGACTCCTGTTTCCAGTGTGGCAATCCTTACTTGCATAGATCTGGATATGCCTATTCTCAGATGACTAAGTACTCTTGCAAGAATCATTCAGGCATGATTCATGAACAAGATCCTTGCACTGCTGTTTAGAAGTGGTTTTTAAATATTTGCTTATTTTTTAGCCTCTCTGCCAAAGCTAGTGGTTTTGCAAAACAGTGATTGTGTTTTGTTTGACACACACACATACTTTGTTTTGTGAAGGACCTAGAGTAAGAGTTTGAAAAACTAAGAGAAATCCGTGAGGCATCATTTGCTTTTCAGAGATATTTAACACTGTATTTTTTTAAATTATAATGACTGTTACTTAGGAACAGTTGTAAAGGAGCAATTTTTTGAGAAGTGATTTCTTATTAATGCTGAGTGTCACTGACATCCAAATACTTTTGGAATGACCAGGAAGTAGTAATTTTCTTTGCTTCTAGGTTGATGTTAAAGTGGATCCCAAAGATCTGCGCATAGATACGTTCAGAGCCAAAGGAGCAGGAGGGCAACACGTTAACAAAACTGACAGTGCTGTGAGGATTGTGCACCTTCCTACAGGTAACTCTGGCTGTACTTTGCACTTCTAATCACACTGAATCTGTATCTTGAAAAGGAAGCTTGTGTTCCTGCAGGTTGTCTCTTGCAGGGCTGGGCCTTATGCCAACAAAAAGAGAAGTATCCCCTTCTGGTTCTGTCCCTCTTGTAGCCAGGCAGTGTGAGAAAGGGGCCGTGTACCAGGGGCACAGGGATTATGCCAGTTCTGTCTTTGGAGGGAGTGTTTCATGAGTAAACTGTCTTTGAAGGATGAAAGAACAAATGGAGGGTGACAGGGATGGGGTAGAAGATGTAAATAATTTGCACTGTGTGCTCTTTACCTTCAGCAGTAATCGCTGCTGGCAAGCAAAGGCGTGCTTAGCCTAGCTGGAGTCTGTGTAGTTACATGACTGATTAAAAAGAAGGCTTGAAGATCTTCATTCAGTACTAGATAATGCTATCATATGTTGGATAGAAAGGAAAATGTGTATTGATGGGAAGGTACAGTGTAGATTGGACCATTCTGTCTTTTTTGGGATTTATTTTATTGAAACTCAGTGAGCTTCTCTCTGTAAGATGCAGAATCACTTTAGGTGCAGGAAATTGTCCTGAAAACAACTGTTCCCTATAGGCCTTTTTCATTCAGAAATCAAATGAGATTTCTTTTAAAGACCTAAAGGTCTTGTTTTGTATCATTTTTCATAATTTAGTTCAAGACTCACCAGTGTTAATTAGGCACCCCTTTCTCCTGGAATAATGAATTTTCCAGTCTCCAAGAGCTTATCTGGACTAAGATTTTAAAAACTTGTGTTACGCACTTTTGAACACCCTCTTGTAGACTGTTCAAATTGCATTTTTAACATATGGCAGCTAATTGGAGTGAATTCAGTTTCTAGAGGCAATGTCAGAAACTTGTTTGCTTCATGAAATTTTAAAATATCCCTGACTTTTCCGTAGCACAGAACAAAAACCCCCCAGTGCAGCTGTGACAAGTTTAAAAATGCACTAATGGTGCTGGCCAGTGTGTTAAAATGACTTTTTATCCTGCAGCTGAAAGGCCCTACAAAGCAGCAGCATTCCAGTAGGTTTCATTTGCCTAATGTGTTAGAATTAATTCAGCTTGTTTGTTCTCTGTTCTAATGGGCTCTTGGATGGCTGTGTGCAGGGCTGGCAGTGGAGTGCCAGCAGGAGCGCTCGCAGCAGCTGAACAAGGAAATCGCGCTGCGGACACTGAGAGCCAAGCTCTACCAGCAGGTCCTTGAGAAGCAGCTCAGTCAGGAGCAGAGTGCCAGGAAGCTGCAGGTGAGGCAAGTGGTGCCTGAGACCTGGAGGGGGTGTTGTGTTGTGTTGGAGATTTGTTTCTGATCTCTTTGGGTTGAAGGGACAGAGCAAGTGGGAGTGTGTGTCTAAACTAGCGGTGCTCACATGGGAGGAGAATCTTGTACTTCAAAATGGTAACTCTGCCTTTACTTACCCCAGTTCAGTGGTATTGTAGACTTCTCAGGCAATGAAAAGAGACATCAACTGTGTCTGGAAAGAAGGGTCAAAAGAATGGCTGAAATTTTTCAAAAGAGAAGATTCAACATCGTGTACTGAATGCCCCCATTAAGGCCAGAGTTACACAAATTCAAGCATCAGTGAAAAGTTACGTTCAATGGAAACTAGGATCAGGAGTTCTCAGAAGTTTTTAAGAATATCTTAAGGCCATACAGAGGTTTGAGAGAAACAAGTAAAAAATTAACAATCCTGCCACAGTGCAATGAAGTAGCAGCTTATTTGATACAGTTTAGGTCACCTTTTGAGGAAGAAATAGCTTCTGGAAGAGTTACCTCAAGTTAGGCTGCCAAGTGTGCTTTTTGCTCAAAATGTCCTGTCATTCCTTTCCCATTCTTTGAGTGTTTTCCCAGTTGTGGTTCAAACTTCAACAGCAATCTATTGGAATAAAATTGCTTCAGAAGTAGAGAATTAATTAGTACTCCAGATTTTCCAGCTCAGCTATTTAGTCACTTATTTCATGTTGCATTTAAGTGTATTGTCCCTGCAGATTATTAACCCCATCATTGTAAATTCACTGCAATTTATCTTTGTTATTAATTTCAGTTTGAGAGCTTTCAAAGCTGCATAAAGGATTTATATTTATGTTTATGTTTATGTTGTTAGTGTGGAAGATCAGGCAAAAGTGAATTACCTTTCCTAATGCTTTGGAATTTATTCAAGAAATTCCATGTTCTAAAATGCACATGTTGAGAGCAGATGAAATTTTCACCAACGCCCACTGAAACGGACACCTATTTATTTCTCTGAGAGTTTTTTAACATTTAATTCTCCATTTTAGTGGAGACCAGACCACAGTGTTTAGTGAAGTGTTTAATCCCTACAGTGCTACATTTGGGTTTCTGCTTCAAGTTAAAATTGTTGTTTGCATTCTCACACTTCACCGCTAGAGGGTAACTTCACTTTTTACTCTTAATCTCTTTTGGTGCTCATTTCTGACAGCCACACATTGACTGTGCTGCTTCCATTATTAATGGACCCTATTTCCATTATTTTGTGTGGAAGCTACAACCCTCTCCCCCGAGAAAACCCCACTTGTAAATTTTTTGAGGTAAGGACTTTGGTACCTTACACGACCTTTGAAAGCGATGTGATTCTTTCAGCTACAGAGGGGGAACAGGAATGTGCTGGAGGATATAGAAACTTGGTTTGTGATACACAGTCACAGACAGTACAGTTCAGTAATGCCAAGCCAGTGACCACTAGGCTGGTAGTTGGAACAGGCTGATCCATCACTGTTTATTTTGAGCATCCTGTTCTAGAGAAGTATTTGTTTTTTTTAAAACACAACAGATTTTGTTTTTTCCTGCTTTGCTGCAGTTGGGAACAAGAGCCCAGTCAGAGAGAATTCGTACTTACAACTTCACTCAGGACAGAGTGACTGACCACAGGATCTCATATGATGCACGCAATATCAAGGTAAGGGCTCCTTACGAGAGTACTTAGGTACTCACATTTACCATAAAAAGAAAAAATTAACTTAGTGACTACAGCTTAAGATATATATGAAGAATGTAGCCAGTTGTGCTCTAACAGAACACTAGATTTAGAAAGCTTAAACTTTCTTTCCCGCCTTCTTGTAGTCTTAGAGATGACTGGCACAGGCTGTAGCTCACTGGCCTACACCTCTGTGTGTTTTTCTCCTACGATGTGAGTGTAAAGTGACCAAGCATGTAGTCCTCAATGAGATCCATGAGTCCTTTGGCCAAACTGGGCAAGTGACATGTGAGATTCTTGCAGCATAGTACATCCAAACAAAAATCCTGACAGGACGGACTTTTTAGTTTTGTTAGGCCATTCTTTCCTCCTCCTAATGCTCAAGGAAAGAACAAGAAAAACTTCTACGTTTTCATCGCAAACCACAGTTAAAAGAAACTGTAATGGAATGTTTTCATTTTAATATTATCTGAGATCTTGTGTCCGAGTAAATATCTACATATGGCTTGAATCTTACTGATTGTTCTACCTGGAAAAGAGAAAGCTTTGGGGTGACCTAATTGCAGCCTTCCAGTACTCAAAGGGAGCCTACAAGAAAGAAGGAGATTTTTACAGGAGCATGACAAGGGGGAATGGCTTCAAACTAAAATAGGGTATATTTAGATTAGATGTTAGGAAAAATATTTTTACTGTGAGGGTGGAGAGACACTGGAGCAGGTTGCCCAGTGAAGCTGTGGGTGCCTCATCTCTGGAAATGTTCAAGGCTGAGTTGGATGGAGTTTTGATCCAGCCTGGTCTAGTGAAAGGTGTCCTGCCCATAGCAGGGGCTTGGAACTGGATGATCTTCACTGTACCTTCCAACCCAGGCCATTCTATGATTCTGTTTACTGGGGCTTTTTTACAATGGGAAAAAAACCCTGATAATGGATTTTTTAAAATTAAATTTATGAAAAACAACGTTTAGGGTGATCCCTTGATATTTTGGTTTAGGTATCCAGTTTGCTGTAAGTGCTGTTGCATAAGGAGCAACACATTTGAAACTGTACCCACAGGTGTCCTGGGTAACTCCAGAAAATGCAGAGCATACTGAATATGGAATGGTTCATAGTTAATGGAGTGCAGAATACCATGGCAGAGGAAATAGTTCCATGATTGCTTAAAAGTGGCTTTTGTTAGTCAGTTCCTTAGAGTTTGTGTCTTCCTTGAGTGAAACTGGAGCCATAAAGTACCTGACAAAAGTTAGTCGAGCTTTGCTTGCAAAACAGCCTCACTCGTGACATGGCCAGCAGTGTTTGAGTGAGGTTCTTCAGTCCTTGATTGTTCTTGCAGGGAATTCTCATGTAGGTGCATGAAACCAAGGCAGCAGCTGCTTTTGTTGCTGCCAGAATCCATGTGCCTCGCACACGCAGGCAGCTGATGTCCTGCTGCTGTCCCCCACTGCTGCTCTCACATGGGAGCAACCTGAAAGGATGAGCAAGTGGAGGGACTGCAGGCAAAGTGCATTTCAGGGGTCTGAATAGTTGTTGTTTCAGAATAATGCTGAAGAACAGTCAGTAATGCTTTTGTCTGCTTTTTTTCCATAGGAAATTCTAAGTGGGAAAGAAGCACTGGATAAGCTAATCAACAGACTGCTGGAGTTTGCAGAGATAGAGGCTGTCACCCAATATCTAGAAAATTTGCAGGCTTTAGAAGGAGGAGGCTGAAGACCTCAAGTAGAATTAAAAGAGAATTATTGTGTTTGGTAATCGAATAAAACTGATATGTTTGTTAGATGATATGTTGATTAAAACCTATTTCTCTGTTTTTCAGGGTGTGATACTATTCTTTTTGTATCTTGGTGGAAGTGGGTTGAATTTTTATTGCAGCAGCCCTGGCAGAAAAACATCAGCTTGGAGTTCTGTGTGCACACTCCTGTCTTGGCAGCTGGGCTTTGTTAGGCTGATCCTTCTCTTGACAGTGTTGCAGCTGGAAAGACAGAGAATTGTGGTGGTGGAGCAGAATAAATACCACATAGTGCGCTTTTTGTTTGGTGGTGGGAGATGTTCCTCTCTGGGTGAAAGAAACTGAGCTCCCCTAACATAGTCTAAAATCTTGCCTCCTGAATACTATTTATTTTTTTCCACTTAGTGTGTGAACTTCCTAAATTAAGTACCTTAGAAATAACTTTGTATTGAGATGCTTTATTTTTTTAGAGCAAATATTTAAAAACAAAGGGAGTGAAAAAGGGCCAGAATGTTTTAAGAGAAACTTGTTAAATTTTTTCCAGGAACTCTTGGGTCAGCTTGTGGTGGGACTGGCCCATGTGCTGCAGTGTAGAAGTATGTGCTCTGCTTTTCAATGAAGTTGATGAGGTAACAGGCAGCTCCTTGTCTCCTGGCAGAGAAAACAAGTTCATACTGCAGATGCATTTCAACAAACCAGGTAGCCCTGGAATTGAGCTCCTGTCTTTGGGAATGTCTGCCTTTGCCTGTCCTTGAGGGGATGGATCCAGGTGTGTCCAGGGCACCCCTGGCTTGGCAGGACTGGTGCTGATGTTTTGCCTGCACATGTGTGGTGCTGGCAGGCACTGAGCGCCTGCAGGCATTCCTTGTGTGCCTGACTCAGGAATGCTCCGTGCTCAGGGTGGCACAAAGGTTGGTGCTCCGCTCAGCTGGCTTCACTTGCCAGATCATGGCAGCTTCTTTCCATCCTGCTCGTCCCAGGTTCTGCTGGAAAGCTGTTCTGCACGTCTTCTGCCCGAACCAGTTCATTGTTGCAATTTAAATTATGCCTTGTGGTTGATTTATATTTGCATATTTACTTTGTAACCAGGAATGATGCAGTGTGAGAAAGTGTTCTTCTAAAGGGTGTAGTTTTTATTACCATATATATAGCAACAATTGTAACATTTTTCAGCTATATTAAGAAAAATAGAATTTCTAACAGGAAGAAAGCAGGAAAATTATACTCAGTTCCTCCATTCTGTAGTTATTTTCCCATTCTTTTGTGTATTCTTATCAGCAAGCTTTGTCTGACAATTTCTCTCTTGCTTCCAACACTAATTACAAAAGCTTTGGGGCTTTGGTTGAATTGGTTGTTTGGTTTTTTTTTAATTGGTAGCTCTGCAACTCAATCAGAAAACTTACTGCTGTGCAATTCAGGATTCATTTGGACTTGGATTTCTTTCAGTAAGCAGTCCAGAAAAAGAACCCTCCAGAAAGATCTGCAACTGAGCATATACTTCTTGCAGTGCCAACAGACTGGCAATAACTAATATTATCAGCTTATTAATATCTCCTTATTAATAGGAGAATATCCAGCTAACATGGTTATTGAATTACCATGCTCACTATCATTATGCAGTTAAATGCACCAATTAATTTTATTAATTCTATCTCTCAAACATTTCCAAGTTTCTCTTAAATACTTCCTAAAAAATTTAGGATTCTGCTTCCAGGGTTAGTTAGTGTCTATGAAGTTCTTTACTATGAAAAATTATTGAAACACTTAAAAATATGAGCCTTATTTATTTTACTGGAAGACAGACAGTGATATTTCTGCAGGACCTTATGGATATTTGTGATTGAATAATTTCTGTAGCCCTTTCTTGTTGATGGTTTTGTGCAGAGTGATGAGAAGAGGGAAAGCAGACAGCAGCTCCCCTCTTAGTAAATTTTGGATATCCTGAATATAGGTATTGAAATTTAGAAGGCAAGCCCCTTCTGCCAGGCTGGCCCAGGAGATCCTGAAGGGTCTTTGTCCTAAGCTTTTCCTGCAATTGCATATACCTGTGTATGTCAGCCAAATACAGCTATGACAGCTGGGATAGAGTGGAAACACTTCTACTGGAGGCCACTGCCTGCAATGCTCTGCTTTACTAAAACCAGATATATTTGCTTCTCCTCATTGAGAACACATTATTTGAACTTGTTTTCTCCAAACTTAAAAAATACTTGAAGCCATATTTTATTCTGAGCTCTTCCACCCTAGCCTTTCTGCGGGATGGAAGAGCTGCAAGCTGAGAGATTGTGTTTGACCATGGCCTGGCACTTTGTCCTTAAGGAAAGGGTGTGCAGCATAACACTGCTATTTCTGAGGTGCTTTCAGGATGGAATATTTCAGCTTGGGCTTTTTGGTTCCTACAAGCAGTCAGGACTTCCAGCAGCAAAGTCAATAGCAGGGAAAATTACACTAACAAAGCATGGGGAAGAAAAGGGAAAAGAGTTTCTTGGGAAGAAACAAACAGCACAACAGTGCAAGAGAACGTTCCTCTGCTGGAAACAGCCTTCTCCTGCACTCTCCCTTGTCAAATAGTGTTACAGCAAACAAGCTACCACCCTCTGCCTGGCTTCCCCACAGCTGTCACATCACAGCTCTTGCAAGGCACCAGCTTCACCGCTCTGCAGCTCCTGCTGATTGATAGGAATTGTAGTTCCTGGACCCCTTTCATTTCTCTGCTGAGGTCTCACCCAGCCAGCAGGGAAGCCAGACAAAAGCTGTGTGTGCCTGGAAGCAGCAGCCCTTCCATGGCAGTGCAGAGATGGATGTTCCCCCTCTGCTAAAGGAGGGCAGCCTGGGTGCCTCACCTCGATTGCTTTCAGTGAGTCATCGAGTGTGCATCTGACTCTCAGAGTGCTGCTTATTGTTCCTAAGGCCAGCAAATACATGAAATACTGAATCACAGTCAGTTATCATCAAAAAGCTCATATATTCAGCTTTATTTTGAATGTTACTAACAGTAACCGCAACAAATCTTAACCTGAACTCAGTTAAAAACTTTTAAATAAAAAATTTAAACCCAAGGTTTTTGTTACTCATAATTGATGCACAGAATAAACCAACTTCCAGTTACTGCTTAAGGTGCTACAGGAAGGCACTCAGATATTCTGTTGGTGGCCACAAAATAAAATAATAAAAGTAATAAAAGTATTATTTTTAAGAAGCATTTCCATATTTACAGACCTATTTTAGTTTATATTTACCCCAGACTCCATTTTTAACAGAATCTGCACCCCTCAATCTCCCAGGTTGCCCTAAACTCCCTGAACAGATACACAATGGTACAAACACAGATTGTTCAAATGAAAGCTTTATTCAATATTTGCATATAAATTCCACTTCAAGACCTTGCAATATTTTATAATTGCAACTGAGAAGAGAAACCAGCTGTTTAACTTTGCAGACTTACTTAAAAACTAAAACAAATGCTTTTCAATGACCCCAAGCAAGCCATTAAAATCCACTGTCTCCAGTCCATGGTCTGTAAAACACTGTCTGCTGGTTTTTAACAGGCTATTTATGGTTTTACAGGTAAAATCAAATCTGCTTTAGAATCCTGGGAATTCCCCAAATTCTCCATGAATCTCTGAAATCTGGTTCTCTGGAAATCCTCTTGGGCAAATTTAGCCTTTTGTGAGAGCATAATGTGCAACACTTTCTGCTTTGTACGGAAACTTTAATTCAAGTTCTATCCTGAAACATTTCACAAAACTAAACCTGCTAATCACACAAATATTTAACACAAATTCTGAGTTAAATTATTTAGCAGGTAGAAGGTAGGAGCACTTAAGAGGTAGATAGAAGAGAGACTGAAGAGGTCTGGCTGACAAAAAACCCAAGGGTTGCCACAGCTGATAGAAGGAGGTACAAAGACAGCTTTTGTACCAACAAGCAAAAGGATCTAAGGGCTGCAAACCCTGTGCAAGGAATGGAATCTGTCATGGGAAAAGGAATTATCAAGGAAATCAAAAGAGTACATGTAAAGTCTTGAAACAGCTTGTGTGTTGTTGGAAAGCAGACAGGGCTCTTCAGGGCACAGTGCAAAAGGCAGCAGAATCGCTCCTGAGAGCCGGGACCCGGACACACAGCAGCTACAGGAGAACACAAAGCTTTCTGGGAATCTCAGCAGAGCAGGGGAGAAGGGAAGGTGGACAACAGAAACACGGCACAGCGGTGATAGACTGGAGGAAGACAATTCAAGGAAGACAGCAATAATAAAGAAAGTACTAAAAAAGCAGAGACACAACTCAAAAAACAAATAAAAGAAACCAAGCAGCATGAAATTGTTTTTTACTCCCTTTCTGAGATGCCCAAATTTGCACTGAAATAAAATTTCTTTCAGGGAAGAAAAAAAGAAAAAGGGGAAATACTTATACATGCACAAGTTAGTGAATTTAACTCAGATCCATGTCATGATCTCCCCAGCCCTCCCACTTCTAAAACTGAATACTGGAACTGGAGGATGATGCAGGCACAAATTTTATCTATGAGGGTCACTTTCCTATTAGGAAAGTGTGGATTTCAATCTACAAATCCTCAGGTGAAGGATTAAAATGCATTTTAGCCTAAATAAGAACAAGGATTATTCTATAACATGGGTAAAATTGAGCAGTCTCTGCACAGCTCCTGGCATAGCAAATGCTCAACAAAACAATTTTTCTATTTTCCATATATGCAATATCCCCAACTTCAGGCAGGCCTTGCTGTAAAAACACACACGAGTCTTACGCTGTGAAGCTGCCTTTCTAAGCTGACAGGGTGGATGAAAACATGAGGCAAGGAAAGAAAAATACAGAGCAGTGAATTGACTGGCTCAAAACCACACAGAAGAAATCATCATCATCAGAAATTGCAATGAGTGCCCCCTGCTCTCTGGCTCTCCTCATATTGCTCATAATGCTTATGACATCACATAAAACCAAAGGTGTAGTCAAAGAGCTGGCAATAAAAACAGGCAAGCAGATAAAAACACTGTCTGATAGAAAATAGATCAGCCAGAAAAGACAACTCTTGGCTGAAACAGCAAAAGGAACGTTCCTTTGTCAAAAGCCAGCACAGCCCAAAGAAGGGTTAGCAGATGAGGAGTGTAATAGTGGCAGTACCTAGAGGGCTCCTATAGCAAATTCCAAAAGCAGAAGAGTTTGCAGGGAGCTAGGACAGAAGGGAGGGAAATCTGTGCAAAACAGATGTCCTGGAAAAGCAATGTCTGCCTTAAATCTCACACAAGACAATGTTTTTGTGTAGAGCAGAAAATATTTGGTTTAGATACACAGTAAGGAAATTGAATGACAGCATGGTGCAAAATTAAACAATGGTTTAGGATATATCAAAACTCAACTGGCCTTTTTTATAACTTACACTTAAGAACAAAGAATTAACTGGTCTCTGACTTTCAGAGGTAGTGGAGAGCAAAGTGCTGTATTTCTTTGTGAAATGCAGGCTTTAAAAGTCACATCAGCTAAAACCACACGTATGGTATTTAAACTAACTTTACTAGCTGTAAGCAAAGAAAGCTTTCAATCTTTTTTCCTAATGTTCTGGTTTGTCTACTTAATACAATACAAAGACCTTTGGCTTATATTACAACTAACAGCAGCTCCACAAGGAAAGAAGTTTTGAGCACTCATTTTCAGATGTCTTTAAACATCTGCTCGAAAGATTTAGTTACAGGTATCTTAAATCGCTGCCTGTGACCACTTCAAAGTGACAAAGCATTTTAAAGGAAAGATGCTAATATTTGGGGAACCTCACTAAAAGAGGAAAGCTATCCTCCTCAGAGGGCATTAAAAGTGGAACCTACAAGAAAACTCTATACTATTCGATAAAACTGTACTAATAAACAAAATCAACTTCTCAGAAATCATAATGAAATGCATATACTTTGCAGTAACAGAAGGAGGATGAGTACAGCAGTACAAAAAAAAGTCTGAGAAAATAAAGAATTGTGCTTGAAAGGAAAGCATGACCAGCTGGTAAGTCAGCAGCTGGCAAAAGCAAAGGAGCAGAAAGAATAGTGCTAAGTCACTGGTAACGGTGCCCAGGGCCGACAGTGTGTGAGGTCATGTGAAAAGCAAATGAGGTTTAGGGAAGTATCGAGAGTTACTTCCAATATGCTAAGAACTACTGGTGATATCATGCATGGCCTTAATCAAAGTGAACTAGCCCAGGGAAATCCATCTAGGCAAGTGTAGTCCAGGCAGACACAGGCTGGAATGGGTGAAGAGAAGCACTGGTGGGACACTGAAGATCCTGTCACACAGGGATGCTGTTTATGATTTCAAAGAGAGAAGATGTGATGGATTCAAGATGAAGGAAAGCTACTTAGCAGGACTTGTGTAAATTGGAAGAGCAAACTGGCCACAAACACAAGAAAACTTCAAGTTAGAGCAGGCTCCCAGAGTAATGCACAAGCAAGAACAAACCCTAAAATATCTGATTAAGAAACCCTCATCTGGGAGTACACGTCATACATTCCTGCATCTCAGAATTTGAAGCATCCTGCATGTGTCCTGCATCTCTAAATAATAATCCAGGGTCAGATATTACAGTAAACTTTCCAATTTATCAGAACAAACATCAGCCAAATTACATCAACCCTGAGGAAGCCAAGAAAACACATGGGATTAAATACAATAACTAATTCTCTTCTAACAATAGAAAAAAGAACTTCAACTTCCACTGTAATACAGAATAAACCAGATTCCCTATCCTGCACTCCTTTCTCAATTGATCCAACAGATTAATAGTTGTTTTCTCAAAGACATTCAAGCTCAGCAGTTACCAACTCTATGTTGCTGGACTCTTGGCAACTGCCTTAGCTGCATTCCTTTTTTGTTCTTGACTGAGACTCTCCTGAACAAAACACTGTGAGCTTTAAGATTAGAGACATAGTTTTTAACAGACCTTTCTGGTTCACTGTTTGATGGCTAAAGAAGCAAGGAGTGCAGCTATATTCTGACACAGACAATGAATCCTGGTGATGCTAATGCAGACCAATCCCACCAAGTGGGACAATGCTTAAGAACATGTCCAAGTCATCTTGGACTCTACAGCCATCAGCTCTGCTGATCTTTTGGTTTCCTCCCCTGTGGCAATGAGAATGATGAAACTTCAACACACTTAGGCCTCTCAACTTATCCAACACTGCAACCATAAAACACACACTTCTTACCAACAGAAAAAACACAACCACCTCAAAAATGGTCGTGTATGCTGTAGCAGGGCCAAGTCTCTAAAGTATTTTTTCATTAAAATATCAGGCAAGTGGTTTTTTGCTAGGAAATAGACAAAAAGAAAGCAAGACTAAAAAAGAAAACTTGGTAAGTAAAAGGAAGGAAAAATTCAAGTAGACAACAAAGCAGGAGACAGGAAGATATCACAGAAATGTCTACTCCAACAGGGGTGGCTCTGGTGCTGTGACTACAGGTTAGGATTGATCAGAGTTAAATCTTCTGCAGAGGTTTAATACATTTACCATGCACATACACAAATAATTTTTCAGAACATCATTTGGAATGGGTGGCACTGATGTGACTAACTCTTCTAAAAACAGCTTCTAAATGATCAGTTTGAAATGCTGGTAGTCTCACCACCCACTCTTTTGCAAGCAATCAGACAAAGGTTAGTAAGCACAATATTTTACTTGTTAGTGGAGAAACTACACCACATAAACAATCTTGGGGGATGATTTTGCTCTCTAGTATATTCTGTTGGTCCAGTTCCTCTATGAAAATAGAAGGTCTGCTTCATTTTTGTCAGATTAAGGATTACTGCATTCTCACATACTTAGAAAAGGAGTAAAAAACCCTTATGAAATGTATTTAAAACAGCATACACAGAGCAAATAGAACTTGGATGGCATGGTTACAATAAAGAATACATGTATGTACAATATTGCATAAGTAATTTCACACAAACTTCCATTCCAAAACCAATCACATCAAAATAAAATAAAAAAATATTAAACTCACGTATGCTTTATTACCTATAAATCCTTAACTTCTATCCAACACTTTCTTTATAAAAGCCTGTTGAAAATATTATACTTTTGATTCACTCTAGCTTAAACAGAATCTAAAATGATTTGTTAAGTATTACTGATCACTTAGTCTTTGTCTTAAGTTTCTAGATTTTCCATTTTCAAATTTCCTCTTCTTAAACATGGGCACCCCTTCTGTCAGGTCTCCAAGGGAGGTGACTGTCTTCTCTTTAAATATGACTGTTTCCTCTTCTGGATCCTCTAGCACTGGGGCTGCTACATTGTCACTCTCTGTACTTGGAAGCTCCAAGTCCACTTTTTCACTGGAAGAAGAGAGGAAAATATAAAAGGGTTAATCTACATGCAGAAAGCAACATGGTGTACTGCGGTCAGCAACAGCTATTTTTATTTGACAAAACAGCTTTGAGCTAGATGCAGTCTTGTAGTTATCAACATGACAGGCATCAAGAAAAAACACCCATGTTCTTTGTTTCTTCTGTGTGGGCTGCCATAAAAAGTAACAAACGAATACCTCATTCTGTACAGAACTTCTAGCATGGCCCAAGCACTCACTGTGCCGACAGTCCTGCAAGAGGTAACAGGGCTGTATGGCTGTACAGGTAAGACTATTGAAAGATGGGAGAGAGTGAGTGGTAGCAGGGTTCAGTTGTTTGCCTCAAGTGTCCATTCTGAAGGGACTGCATGGCAGAAGAGAGACCCAGCTTACCAAATCAGACAGCAATCCTAAGCTGGGAGAGGCGGCTTTGGAGGGCAGGATCACAGCCAAAAATGATCCAAACAAATCAAAGACAACAACTAAAAATGACCTATCAATTTTAAGGGGTCAACAGCCAAACACTGTGTTCCACAAGGATAACACTGTGTTCCACAAGGATAACCCGTGGCACAAACATATGACAAAGAAGAAGAACCAAAGAGCTGGCAGAGAGTTACCTAAATCACAGGTATTGCACCAGTACAACACTGCTGCAGAGATATTGGCCAATCCACACACAAATACTTTTGCTCCTACTGAGTGTTAGCCTGATGTCAGCTCGTGTACTACACCCAGTCTGAGGTTCCATGCTTCTAGGAAGACATGGATCTGGTTCAAGCACCCAAATAGGAGCCACAAGAATGATGGCAAGTCAAGAAAATGTGATTGTTGTAGTATCCCAAAAGTGTAAACTTTCTGGAAGTGGTTGACACTGTTCCTAGACTGAATTTAAATAATGACCAACTGCATTTGTCTCATTGACACATGTGCTCATCTCAAGCCTGTCTGGTGAAGTACAGACTGATCTATCAGGTTCAGTGGCTGAAAGCACTTTTTACTACACAGTGCTTTCCAAAAACCCAAAAGAATTTTTCAGCTCAGGAGTCAAGGAGCAGTTTAGCTGGTGCAATCAGGAGGTGTTACGTGAACATTATCATCTCCAAGAAGTGCATCAGCGCTTAATTTAGTATGAACACTGTCGGAGCTCTACCTGCTCAATAACATTGAAGAATGGAGAAGGCATAAGGGGAAAGACTCTTTTCACTCTCCAAAACCTATTTTTGCCAGACTCCTTGAGGAACCCACAAGAAGAAGCTGACAATAAAAGAGCATACTTCACAAGGAAGAAACAAAAGATCCACCACAGGCATTATGCAGACAAACAAAACAACCCTTCTGATCAGATGCACTTCATGAAAACATCTGCAGTTCATTGGTCTGACATGGGGGAGAGAGAGAGAGAGAGAGATCATAGGAACTCCTGGGGCAGCTGAATCAGTTTGTTGAAGGAGATGATGTAAGGAACATAAGCTCAGAGTAACAACATTTAAATATTTGATACTCAGCCTTTGAAAAAACAGTGCAAGTCTATGATTCTTAAATCACTTCAATTTACTTTGTACTCATGGTGAACTTGTACACAAAACCTAAAACACCACCTCTGTCTGCAATAGAGAACTATTACTTAAAATAATCATTGTGAAAAGAATTGTATTTGGGCAATATTTCCAGTCACAGTTGTGCTAATTCTGCCAGAATTCAGAGAAAGAAGCTTCAGTTCTTGCAAACAACATTATGAAAGTACGGTAAAAAGATACTCACCCTGCTTCTTCTTCTTGTTCTTCCTCTACTTCTTTAAGTGCTTTCCATTTTCCATAAGGGTTGGCCATGTTAGATCCATCGCTAGAGCCTTCTTGGGAAGCTGATGTAGTCTCCTCTTTATCCGTGGTTTCTTCTGACTTAACTTCTCGCCATTTCCCATAAGGGCTAAACTTTTTAGCTTTGGGAGATTTTTTCCCTTCCTCCGATTCCTCACCATTATCTCCTTTCCTCTAAAGAGGAAAAAACCCATCTTAAGCAAAAATGCCTAAATAAAAACATAATGTAGCTTTATTTTACATCTTTTATTTGCTACTATTATTATCTACTATTCATGCTTTTCAACCAAGAGTAACTTGAAGCAATAAATTCATATTGCAATATGTAGTTTGTAAATCTACAAACTTTTCTACTTTTCTTCTTGAGTTTTATAGATGAAAAATATATCTTTAATGTCACAAGAAATTAAAGCAGGAAAATCCCATCTACCAAGGCTGAAGTGAGAAAACTTACGAACTCACTTGGAAAACAAAGCTTAGCATATCTTAAAATAAAGATGAAAAATTTCAAATACAACTTCCTCTACATGCAGATGCACACACTTATTGCTAATACCTGGTAGCAGTTTGTAATGATGCACAGTGATACAAAAGTATGTGTTTTACAATGAATACCTGTCTATGAATACATTTTGTATTTAAATTGCCTGTGTCTGTTCTGAATTACCAGCTTCAGTGAAACCATCCAGCTCAAGCAGAGACATTATCAGATGTTTTATCTCAAGTTTTAATGTATGTTTAAAATATGTAATTGATACAGATTTTGTACTATGTGCTATGTTTTTTCTCAATTTAATAAGGAAAATACAACCATTTCATTTCCAGTCCAAAGTATTCCCTGAAGGTCTACTGGCAGTCACATTTACCAATGAAAGGTTGAAGTCATCCTCACACTGAAATCCAAACCATTTTGTGGATTATTTCAGAGAGATGACAGTGACCTTTCTCAGAGAACATCACATGTCTTGTAGAATTCAAGGTACTTCTGGTGTGTTGCAGAAAAGATCATGCTTTCTATTCTGGAACAGTGCCACTAATGAGCCAAATAACTGAATAAAGATTCATTTAATTAAGTAGTGCAAAATTTTACTTTCAGTCACACATTTTAATCTCATTTCAGTAAGTACAGCCTACCACAAATCATCAAAGATTCAGTTATAATTTTCTAGTATAAGATCATGTATGCAAAATAAATCTGAGGAAAACTTACCTTGAAGTTTGTTTCTGAACTCTCTTCCTCATTCTCACTGTCTTCTGAGTCTGATTCAGATGCTGTTTCTGCAGGCTTGTCACTTGAAGATGAAACAAAACCAGCCGGTTTCTCCCATGTGGATACTGTCCAAGACATTTGAACAACCACATTATTTATGCTTCTTGTTTTGATCTCTTATTGCTTTGACAACATAACCTTTCAGAAGCAGTGCTGCCTTATGCAAAAATACAGCAAATAATTTAGCAAAAAGCTTTTGCCTTTGTTTGGTACATTTGTTTTAATAACCATAATCAGAAAGATAACATTTCTTCCCAGCAGAGACACAGTCAGAACAGCTGAGTTCACTGTTGATAAAACTTGTTTTAATTAGCTCTTACAAAAAACATCACACATAGTGAACTGTGACCCACAAGACTGTGGTCCCTCTCATCCTTACACAGGAGAGAAAAATAAATTAACTGCCCTGTAGATGTGCCTATTTGATTTGAGCTGTTCATTGATTACAAGGACAGGATAAAGTAAAGAATGATAACTGCAAGCTTCAGGTCTCCAGGCAGCTAAACCCTTTTCTAGTGCTACTTTTCTTAGTAATGTTAGGTCTCTAATTAAAAGAGCTCTCAAGCAAACAAGGAAATACAAACATCAATCTGAAAAGATATGGAAGTACGTACACGATATGCACATACACATATGTCCTCATTTTCAATTTAAAAGCAGTATTGCAGTGCATACACTGAGAAGAAACACTCAAATAAAAGTTGACTAAATGGTCTTAAAACTGATTTTAGTAAGAATACGGCAAAAGTGCCCCAACTTTCAGTCTATAATTTTATATAAGCTTTCAGATGTAAAAAAACCCTGCTTTTTTTCCTAACTGCAAACAATACAACATGTAGGTGCCTAGATGCATCTTGAAGAAATGAAGATGTAAGAAACTGGCAATGAATGGATTTGCATGAACAGCGCAGTCTCTTAAGGGTACTGCTGTAACTGAGCAAGCCCACTTTCCCAGGTGCCACATAAAGAGTGTAGTAGGTGCAGCCTCCCAGCCTGGTAGCACCAAGCCTGGAGCCACCAGTCCCCTAAGTTATGTGACTGACATGAGACACTTACAAGTATTTATATCAGTTAAAAATTTGTCTTGTCATTAGAGGATGGGATTACTGTTAACAGAACAGAGAAGTAATTTTCAAGCACTCCCAAGACACGCACTTACAACTATATAAAAGTGTATATATCAATTTGAAATCTCAAAAGCCAAAATTCTGCCAAATGTGATGACTAGTAACATATTCTTCAGAAGTGTCATATGGCCATGAAGTATTTAAAAGAACAGCAAACATAGGCAAAAATGGATGTGAACTTGAAAGGCAATGTTTAAAAATAACCAACATCTCCTTTCCCCTTCAAAAGAAATTGCAAATCTTTTGGGCAGGGGAGTGGCCCCATGAAAAACTGAAAGGTTTTGGATTAGTTTTATTGGTTGTTTTTTTTTGGTTGGTTTTTTTTCCCCTATTCTTGGCATCATTAGCAATGCCACTTCATACCCAACTGCAGAAGGAAAACTCATAGCCAGCAAAAAAATCACTTGCTCTCCAGAGAGGCATCATTGACCTTAAAATTATTCAAATAGATTTAGAAAACAGATGCTATTCTGAGGAAGTTTCCACAAAGTTCCCCACGTAGGGAGAAAAAAGTGGAAAAGTAGTAGGAGGTAAGATTCTTGACCTTCTTATCAACGCTACGTCAGCAAGAGGAAAAGTTTGGAGGGGATTCTTAGTCAGTTCTACATGCTCATTACACAAAATCCTGCCTTCTTCTGGTTTCCAAATTATAATTTCAATATGTATGCAGTAAAGACAGATGCCTAATTTAGAATTATGAGTTGAATGTCCAAAAAAACCTCTGAAGCAAAAACATATGCACACTGACAAGGCAGCCCGAAAGCCAGTACTGACTTAAGCAACTATTTTATTCCAACTAAAACAGCAGCTTAAAAAATACAGGACTTAGTAAAAAATTCAGCTATTGCAAAACAAAAAAAGAAGTTTTTCTGAAAACCCTCTCTCCTGACGCAGTGTTTAAGAAGAAAGTACTTACCTCCAGTTTGTGTGTTATAGTAATAGGTATGACCATCTTCAGTGACACCTTCCACCCACTCTGCTCCCTAGGAAAAAGATACAGGAGCTCATGAAAAAAAGTTTTCAGGATCAGCCAATGCATCATTTATGAGTCTATTCAACCCTTGAGTACTTTTTGTCTGTGACCACCTTACTGGTTTAAAGCTTGAATCCCTAATGTTGTTAGAGAGTATTCCCTCTGACTCCAATGAGATGGAATTCCATAACTTAAAATACTGCAAATGCACCTACACAATTATTTCTCAAACAGTAGATAATTAGTATGAGGCTGCATAATAACTGTTACCATACTGTTTGAATTTTTATATGGGCCATTATTTTACGTGTTTGGGTTTTCTCAAAGTATTCACCCCTGAGGCTGTAATTTCCTATTTGTGTCATTCTCTTTAGTGAAGACTGCTGAAAAAATTCTCTGGGACTTAGGTCTTTGTGAGGGCTACAGAAAACTAGTATCAATAAATTGTATCACAAATTAAATATACACAAACAAATAAAAATTTATCCCAAAACAGAAAATTACAACAAATAATTATAGAATCAAACTTTGCATGTAAACAATTTAACTTCTTTACTAAAGCATCAATTTCAACAATGCACTTTTTTCCCCTACTGGTTAATAAATAAACATGAAATGTGACCGAAATTGCTGGTATATCCTTGTGAGTATGTAATTTTTTTTCAGAATCAGTTACAGCTATATAATCAGTCATTACACATGTCCTAACATCTTCCTTAAGAAAACAGTTTTCATCCCTTCTTATGCACGCAACTACCTCCCTGCTCCTTAAGTTCCAATACTGCCAGCTCTGTGTTGGGAAACTTCACCATGTATTATTCTGGTATTAATAAATGCATAGATGTATACAGAGATACACAGACAGTTTTTTGTATACCTATACATTTGCTTAATACTCTCGTTAAAACTTTGGGGTTTTTTTAATAAAAGCACAGTACAGTCAGAAGGTAAAGCTCTTGCACTCACTCTGTAAACACAAAATATTGTACTGATAGTTTCAGAGCAGGCAAAGGCACAAAAGCCTTCAGAATCATGCTTTCTCAAGGTTTTGGCCTCAGAAGTTTAAGTGCGTTTTGACAAAAGAAGCAAAAGGAAAGTTTATTTTAAGGATAAAGAGGCCAAAAACATATAACTCTTTTTTTTTTTTTTTAATGAATTAGATCCAGAGCATTTGTAGACCTGTTGGTTGGAGGTTTTCAGCCAATACTGACACTGGGCACACTGAGTGTGACCTCAATGCTGAGAAGCACACTGTCAGTCTAACTGGTTATAGGCAGCCTTCAACATGCCCCTTCATGTCCTCCCCACCTCTTACCAAGTCTGAGCAAAACCTAACATGCTGTAAAGCCAGGAGGGCTCCTGGCACAATGTACTGCAAGTATGCCCTTTAATTTCTGGGCAGTGAGTCCTAGTCCTTGCTAGAGATCTGGAATGTTCCCAATATCCTTAGCTCAGACTAAATAAGGGAGCAATCAAATGCTTGTTTTTAGCGATAGCGAAAATAACTCAAGACAGGACAAAGTCACTGAGCAGGGTGAGGGAGGAATGGCAAAATACAGAAATACAGCTGTGTGGTGTTAGAGATACTGGGGGCTGAAGGTGTGTGCTTCTGATATGGCTAGGATGAGCTAACTTCAAATTGATGCCAAGAAGGGAGTGCCTTCTCACCCCCAATCTACTCTACCCACATTGGCATTTTTCCTGATTATTCAGAATGCTGATAGCAAGGGAATAAGTCTCCAAAGCACTAACCTAAACTCTGATGCCTTCACTGCCTGAACTAGGTCACTGTCAGGGTAAATATGTACCAAGGACCATACAAGATTAGTTTTAGGACCACATCTTTCAGTGGAAGGCTACAGTAAGACTGACTTTACATATTGCAATGTTATGCATTGACTGGAAAGGTAAAGTAGAAGTGCTGATTAACAAGTTGTGCAAAACCACAGGACGAAGGAATCAGAAAGCCAGAGTAGCACGCAATGTAATGATACAGAGCTACAGAATATCAAGCACTCTGAAAACACCAGGGTCTTTTGAACTCTAGAGTAAAATCCAACACTGGCAAACCCAACAGAATTGACATCAAATTAAAGTGTATATATGACACCGATCTTGATAACTGGGAAACATGACATCACAGGAGTGTTGGAAAAATCCCATTTTTAATGCTGAGCAGCACAAAGATCCTGGAGTGGTAAGTATCATGGGAAAACCCATTAATCATACTAAGAATTTTTTCTGCCTTTGGACTATTCTACAAGTTTTTCTGTGCCTCAAATAAGGAAAATTAAGTAATGTACTAAATGACTAATTTTGCTGAATAATCGCTTGCATATAGGTTCCATAATTGTAAGAACCCTAGTAAAACACAATTTATTATGTAACTGTATCATAAAACAAACACAAAAACATGGGCATTCTTTTTTTTTTCAACTACTACAATGCAGTCTCATTGTTGCCTTAGATAAAGGAAGCTTAACTACTCCAACAGTGTAATGTTTAGTTTTTATAATTACATTTCATTCAAAAAAGGTTTAACAGAATTTATTCAGAATTTCCCAAAAGCTTTCCATTTTATGGGTTGAAGCATAAAATAAATATATTCTGCAGGAACCCAACCATCACTAATTACTTCTCTTCCCTTGACAGAGAAATTAGCCAAACAGAATTTCTGTAGAAAAACTGCAGTTTATCATAAAAGATTTTACATATTCAAATTATATTTTCCTAACTTTAAAGGGCAAAAAATTCATCTTCCTCAATCAGATGACTTGCAAATTGCTTAGATTATTTAAGTGTTTACAAGGTCAAAAAACTATTAATAATTTGATTACCGTTTCCGAGTTTTGAGAGTTGCCCTGGAATCCTTTCGGTTTCTCCCACTGTGATTCTTAAAAAACAAAAGCATATTTCACCCATTTCACATCATTCAATTTCATTTATATTTAATAATCTTTACTAAAAACAGATCTAAAGGATATGACACTGCAGCATGCACACATATAAACAAATTATATAAATATATATACACCATGCTGGAATATGAATAATCCTTGACCTAACTGTGGTAGGAACAATAAACCAAAGTATCATAATTACAGCTGGCTTTA
Organism: Zonotrichia albicollis; assembly: GCF_047830755.1. Classification (NCBI taxonomy): domain Eukaryota; kingdom Metazoa; phylum Chordata; class Aves; order Passeriformes; family Passerellidae; genus Zonotrichia; species Zonotrichia albicollis. Next base: position 70,268,988 of record NC_133820.1, read on the forward strand.
CTGGAGCTAACAACCCTCCAGACTCTATTACTATGCCTGATACAGAGATATGGGAATTTTAGTTAAAAAAAAAAAGAAATTATGAAAGACTACAGTAATACTAATGTTAATCCTTAAATTTATAAGAAACATTTTGTAATATTCTCATTAATCATAAAAGAAGGTTGCTTTTATATTCTAAAGTAAATCACAACATGAAGCTCCTCAAGAGAAGTCAGTTAGATAAATCCTGTGAACGTGGAAAGACACAATGAGTTTATTTCACATCCCTGATCACAAAGCTTCTTCAGGAAGAACACTGCTATCTTTGTGTACTTAACCCCTGGCAAGCTAAACGTTTCCAGAAACTGGAATTACTGTATTCTTCCATTATTAATCAACAGTAAAACCAGTCTGAAATTCTGGATACCCAAGTCTCAAATGCTGTATACCAAAACTCCATCTACATGCTCACATTTTAACTAACAGCATACTACCAAAAGAGCAGAGAAGTAAAAAAAAAAAAAAATACAGATAATATCTGCACTTGCTCCTCAAGAGCTTTTACCTCCAGTTTTTGTGTTGTAGTAGTACGTATAGCCTTCGGGAGATAATCCTTGCACCCACTCCTTCGTTTCAGTTTTTGAGGCATCCTGAGGTGTCTTTTTTTTCTTTTCTTTCTTTTCCTTCTTCTCTTTCTTTTCTTTCTTTGCTTTAGTTTCCACTGTGTTACTCTGTGTTTTACTCTGTGTTGAACTGGAACCTACATCATCTTGGAGAAAAAAAATATCCTTGAAAAAAGAGTACTATTCTGAACTTAAATATTAGTCACTCTTGCACAACAGAAAATAGGAAACTTTGTTCTTATGAGTATTCTCACTAATGAGTGAAAATCATTAATGAGTGAAAATCACTCCTAGCAGGTGCACTTAAAAGACTATATTAAAAGAATCATGCTTTTTACCACTACTATAGCATCATAACAATAACAATGTCCAAATTTAAAATTATGAGTTAGAAAGAGAAAAATCGTAAGGACCAATGAGCTCTAATTGAACAACAAAAGAGAAAATAAAAGAGTTATGAAAAAGCTGCTCTAAGGGCCTGAAACTACAAACTTGTTTTTAAAGGACAACACGTCTTCAATGTCCAGAACAAAGGTCCTTGTTGGGCTGCAAGCTGACTAGGAGATTCTCATCTCCACTCTTTCACACCAGTGGGAACCCAGCCTCTCCTACTCATGACAACTTTTGCCTCCAACTGGCAAAAGTGAAACATAAAATTAACCAAAGGAAGCTGCACTGCTGATTCAAAGCACCAACTACAGTCTAATTTTCTGTTAACACATTGTTTACTTTTTCTACTCCAAATTTGATTGTTCCATGGATCAGGGGATACCATAGCTATAAATACTCTGTACTGTAATTTCTACTGCTGGCAATTTGCAGACTCCATTTTTTTAAACGAGCAACAGTCCTGGAGGCCTTCTCTCTCGCTCCTAAACCTAATTTAAGACAAAACTTTCCTATTCAATATTCTTTCAATTCTGTCTTTAATCTTCTGGCAGCTATATGAACTACCTGGCTTAATTCCAAGCCTTTTCATGTCCTCTTGATATGCTTTCATTGCAGCCTCCTCCATTGCTGCAAATTCTTTTGACATGTTTTCTTCTTCTTTTGCCTTTTCCAAGCTTTTCTTCTTAATCTAAAACAAAACAAAAAAAACCCCAAGAGAATAAATTAAACCAATCTGATAATGAAAAAGAGCAAAAATAAGCATTTGTGCAATTAAGATATTTGAGTTACCTCACTAATTCTCTTTGCCACATTTTCTTTATGATTCTTTCCTCTTTCATGAAAATCAATGCTCTTCAAAGCAAGAAAAAAACCAAGAAAAGTAATATGTATTATACAATTTTAAAACAGTTAATTTTAGTTACTTAAAATTTAGTTGGACTAATTTTAGTGGAACAAGCCTAAGTGTAACCTGTTCTGAGAAGACTTACAGCAAACACTACAGCTCTAAAATGGCTATAGGAATAAAGGAACACTGAGAAACATTCAACAGAGAAATTATAAAATCTCATAGTATTTGATTCTATGAGTAATCTCATAGTATTAGAATAAGATCCTTTATTTTTTCAAATAATACTGCTCAACACACATGTTAGAGACAAATAACAGGGAATCTGGGTTCCCTCTTCATGCTGTCCTTCAGGATTCTATCATCTTTCTCTATTCTCATGCAAACTTTTAAAAACCACATGGGTTGTTTAGAGTTCCAAGTATTAGCTGCTGCTCTTTATTACATTATGCTGCACTTCAGAAATATCTCATGAATTTAAACTAATCTGCAGGTTCAAAAATCTGAAAGAGAGAGAGAGAAGGACGAAAAGGCAAAGTGGGTGAGTTGGATAACTAAGGACATCAGAACAGTCTGCAAGGCAAAAAGCTGCCAGAAAGACTGACACCAGGAGCTGGAAGGAGTTCAGAAGCTCAGGTACAACAGTGGTAGTCCTCATGTGGTTCTCACATAAAAACATCTGTGCATTTGGGTGTCAGATGCCTAAGCCTGACCTTGGCACAAACTGATGTGCAGAGGATGCACATCCCAGGATGATTCATCTCGTTTAGAGACAGACTTTATAAATTGCTCAAATCCCTCCCTTGACATGTATTTCTCTTCACTTACTCTTGCAGATACCTGCAGTTCATGTGAGCTAATTAAGTATCTTACTGTAAGCCAGAGGAAGCTCAGCTCTAGGAATACCCCTGGCATCCAGTCAGGAATGCAAAATCTACTGCTAAGGAAGACACCAATGTGTCTAGCAGTCTGCAAAAGACATCTGCAGGTCTGAAACACCTTTCTGTAACCCAGTAATGCTTCTGTGGGCTGTGTGAAATGAAAGAAACCTGCTTTAAGAGCTCAGAGCACTGGCTGTACTGTGCCTACCACATACAAACAGTACAGATGCCAGGTTTTGCTTTCTACTTGCACATGAAAGCGAAGGACAGGCACAGAGAGTTTCAGGACAGACCAAATGTTAAGTTACAGAATTCGAAGAATAAGCAGGGTCAGATATTTAGTCCCTATCTGTACTGCCAAGGAGAGCAGCAGACACCATCTTGTATGTGGGTATCTGGTTCTCATGCAATATATTTTAAGCACTACATGTACTACAAAGGCATTATTATAGAACAAATTGCATGCATCAAGAGACTAGTATCAAAAAGTGATGTTTAAAGCCTGTAATTCAAATTCCTAACGTTTCAAATAATGGACATAGTATGGTAGACCATCATACAGGTCTGTTGTCTGCTATCCAGCACTTGCAGTAATCGCAGAATTTTTTAGGCTGAGATTTCCAGTAATCGGCCCTGGGGAAAGAAAAAAAAAGATGTATAATCTGAAACAATAACCAAAGCCACAGGTTTTCACATATATTTATATATATCTTCAGAAACTAAATTTAGTCTTCATTGGGTGATTAAATACTAAGAGTTTGGTTGGTTTTTTTTAAACCAAGTCTACCAAGAGTAGCTGTATTAACAACTGTGTCTCATAAAGCACAGTCTCAGTTCAGTATTGGGATTTTGACCATCTGACCTCCAAAAACTGCAGAATTTTTACAACTGAGGCAGTGCTGTAAGAACCAGAAACACAAGACAAAGCAAGCCAGAGATAAACAAGCAGCTCTAGGTACCCCATTTAAACATGGAACTGTCAGAAAAGTGCAACTTGCACTGTTTTTCATAAAAATGCTGGATACCGTACACAGTGAACTCAGCAACACAAAGGTGCAGTTCTGGACAACGCTGAGCTACTGTGGGGAGTGAATCCCAGACCAGATTCTGACCTGTGGGGTCACAGCCACAGCAGTAAATTGTTTGGATGTTTCAGTGTAAAAAAGTAGGAATTTCTGACCCATGTAATTAGATAAGCGAGGAAACTGGGGGAAAACTCTTCAGAACTGAAAAGTTAGTATATCAATGTACTTAACAATAAAACCAACAACCTCCAATGACTGTTCGTTCATCAAAAACTGCTTTCTAATGCCAGATGAGACTTATGTATAAGCAATTCTATGTCTCATTGGCTTGCAGCAACAGACACAATGCTTTGGTTCACCAGAACACATTTGAACAACAGACTTCTACATTTTTAAGTTAAAATGACAAAGAATGAGGGACAAAATAAAAAAAATATTCTCAATTACACTGATAACATCAGAAAATTTGAATCTTGGCCTTTTGTCTGAAGATCTACAAAATTCAAGGACAATACTTCCTGATATTCAATAAAACCAAAACTTCTTCCATGCACAACAAAAGCACCCTCAATCCTTATGATACGTGTGAGCAGTTCTTTAATTACAGAAACAGACCTGACCAACTCAACTCCTACAATTGAAGCAGATATTAAAATGCATTTTCCCCACCAGTGTTTCACACAAAAATGCAAATGCCAAGAGGCTATGATTACTTGAAAGTCTAAGTAAGTCCAAGTACAAAGGATGTACTCTGCAAAAATGTATCAACCTATAAGCAACAGCATGGTTAGCAATGCACAGCTTTTCAAGCAATTTCCTGGAAATCTAGAAAGAAGCAGCTGGGCTTTCCCTGATTTAAACAGAAATTTGCTCATCCCTAAATGGTGTATTTTAGAACTGTGCGATTACTTAATCACACATTTAATTAAAAGGGGTTTTTTGAGACTTACACCCAAACATACCGAGGCAAAGCCCAAGAAATCTAAAGCTCTGGCTGGTAAACCAGCTGAGTGGGAGGGAAAAATTCAAAGCTAAGAAATACCTCAAGATCTCTTTTCCTGCTTGAGCTATAAATTGTCTCTAAACCCTTTGACATCATCTACAATAAATTTCCAGCTAAATGCAGGGTTAAACTTCCTACAGCAATGGACCAATTTTGACAGAAAACATAAACTAAAAAAAGCCTCATTGCATGTTTTGGATGTGCAAGAACCTCTGCCTTCTTCCAAGTTTAACCTAAGACAGGAGGCTCTTTCTCTTCAACAGAATCAAATGTGCTAAAATTAAGACTGCACAGCTGCACCCACCACAAGTCAAGACCTGAGAATTTGACAAGCCGTATTTTCACAGCTCTATTTTACACCGATTTCTATCCTAAAGGCTGCTGGC